>NC_074713.1:37073111-37436960 GCF_947242115.1 Biomphalaria glabrata
CAGCGTAACTGTCGGACCATAAGAAGTCCCTCTATGCTAGTCTATACTGTCCATACCGGCGTTCGCAATGACATCGCTGTTTGTAGTGCTGTCTTGACATCGTATGTCCATGATGAAGCTTACACATCTTTGGTGAAAGCGTTCAAGTAGTGTTAGTTGTTTTCTGTTTAATACCCATGTCTCAGATCCATATAGAAGGGTTGAGAGAACCACTGCTTGGTAGACACTTTTTTTTTTTTGTAGGCAGGCGGAGCGATTTTTTTTTTCACATAGATATAGTACATAAAACATATTTGACTCCCCCCAAATAAAAATAACTTCCTACTTCCAGTCTATATTTATTTATGTCTATGGCCTAAACCATAGACTTATATATTAGACTTGAAACCGGAAATAAATTCTTATCCGCGACTGATCGATTCACAGACCTATATATATAGATATAGATTTTTATGTACGTAAACTCTTTTTTAAGCTCTAAGGGGAGTCGCCCCAATCAATCTTTTCTGTCTTAGAAAAGTAATCTTTAGTTTTCAAAGTTTAGAAATAATGCAAAATCATTTCTCTGATATTCACGCAAATATATGAAACAAAGCCATTTCCTGTTTGTTTCCATTGAGATAATGTTTCAAAAATCCTAGATCGAAATAATTCATGTCGATTTAAATCATCTTATGTACATTCAAATAGATTGATTACCTAGATCTTTCTAGATTATGTATCTAAAAATTGCAAAATAATAATTATGAGACGAGAGTACTCTTATTTTAGATGTTTAATTACTAGATCTAGATCTAAAAATTAAATTATGTTACATAGGTTAGGGTTGAAAAAAACAACAACTTCACCTCTTTTAACTACTTTACAAAACAACGCCTTGATCCAACTTTCTACAAATCTTCACGACATTTTCTGTAGTGTTAAAAAATCTCCATGTCCAGTTTTGTATAATTTATAGGTCTATGGCCGAAACATACGGAATTTATGTGTCATTTTAAAAAATGCTTTATATATATATAGACTGCTGCCTTTGGGGAAATACCGAAAATAACATTCAAAGGCTTAATAGAAATTTAAGGTTGCGGTTTTTCGCCATTTGCGATGTTCAGGCTGTGAATCTGTCAAAAACCGGTTCTTAGCAAGCGTCTATGAAGTAAAAAGAACATTTGAACGAAATTATTATTTTTTTGTCTATCACGGTTTGTGCAGATGAATTATTCAATTTAATGTGCCTCCCTAGATCTATGACTGACAAGAATAAAAATTTAAACAATATTACAAAGAGAGTTTGTGTTGCCACACAAACTCAGAGGCGGCCCCCGTGGGAGACGGATCCCTGTCGGATCCGCATATTCGCTGGTCGACTGAGGATGGCATCGAGCAGGGTATGAAACCGAGACCGTAGAGATAATCAGTCCTGCGCGCTAACCGCACGACCAGGCATTGCTAATCTAATCGTGACGGACAGACCGACCAACAGACAAAACGCACAAAAATAAGCTTCTTTTATTCGGATGGGGGCGCTAAACAAAAAATAAATAAAATCTGATTTTTTAAAAAAGTTTAAGGAATTGGTTTAGTACCTCTGCATGTTGCGACGTTACGCTACCGCACGAAAGTCGCTGCATAAAAAGTCCATTAAAAAAAATATGCGTGATATTTACATAAAAAGTGCATTATTAGCCTTTATAAACAAACAGAAATGTTTTCTTTTTAATTATAGCAGCTAGTTGACCAGAAAAAACACCTTTAACTATTATTTATATTTGTTGTAAACATTTCTTGTACATTTTATAAATAAATTTGACTTTGTGATACTGAAAATACACAAGAATTGTACATCTTTGTTAGTATATTGTAACATTGCCTCCCTTACATTTACGTAATTGTTTTAGAATTGGTGTATGTTTATGAAAAAATCGCTTGCATAATTAATTTTATAAATTAAATGGTTTGCTTTTAGAAAACCAAAAGTAGCCGTTGCACCTAAACTTTTGAAGCCGCATTTAATGGTGAAATAATATTTTTCATATCTCTTCTAGTTTTTGAGATCTGAGTGTGACAGACGGACAGACAGACAGACGGACATTTTGCACAAACCTAATAGCGGCTTTTTCCCCTTACGGGAGCCGCTAAAAAAATGTAAAGAGTAAATAGCGATGTTACTTCTTTCAAACTGTTCCGCGGGAATATGCGTTTCATTTGAATATATTGTGTGTATATCTGGGGGGGGGGGGACTTCAACTGATGGGCCTAAGAAGTGTTCGCTAAGACTCAATACAGGGGGTTAATTGTTGGCATCTCATTCGTTGGGTGAGATGGACAAAAAAAAAAACAAGGCCGCTTGAATGTCTATGCCAGTAAATTGTTGTAACATTTTATAATATTCTCTTTACTTTGAGCGTTGTGATTTTAAAAAAAATACTCATACAGTTTAATACTAATCTAAAGCATTTTTTGTTTTTTTTTGTAAATACCCTATATCATGGGCGTAGCCAGGATTTTATTTCGGGGAGGGTTTAGGGGGGGGATTCCCCCCCCCCCCCGACCTCCCTCCCCCCCCCCCCCCCGCGAAAAAAAAAAATATATATATATATATATGTGTGTGTACATAATTAATCTTTATTACATTCTGACCCTTTCGGAATACGTTTATTGTTTATAGTAGACTCCCCGCCCTTGCTAGCAAGGGGGTCCGGGGGAGTTCGTAGCGCTCCCCCAGCGTGGGGCGAAGCCCCGCCGCCGAGCACTATTTCTGGTATTGAAAGCCAACAAAATGCATATTCTGAGGTATCTACAGTGCATTATCTTGCTATTAAAAAGTTTTATTTCAAAAACCTAATGTGCTATTCTTACTGACTTAGACCCTCTCGCGCCGTTCGGCGCATTTTCCGCCAAGCTGTTTCCGCAACTCTTATTTTGCGTAATTAATTTTGTCGGAAAACATGTCCCGCAAAACCTCATGCGACGCTCTGTCACAACCTTACTAAGGATTCGACTCCCAGTTCGGCATATGATTTCTTTGATTTAGACCCGATCTCTATGACTGACTCCTAAAATCTGTCTTAGCCATCTTTGTTGAGACACATTTAATGATTTTCAATTTCGGCAGAAGACTATTCACACTTAATTAATGGAGCCCAAGCCACTGGTAGAAATTTGTAACCTTTCTTGACTACGCTCTTGGAACTACATGCCTGTATTTCGCTTTAGATTTTATATCGAAAAGGAAAGTTTTTTCGTCAAATCATCTGTTGAGGGGTTTTAAACTAAAAAATCTCTGTTTTTTTTTTGTTTGTTTTGTTTTTAATTCAAAACCCCATTTAGCTACGATCATAGAATTTGGTGACTGTAGTTTGCTTTAAAATAATATTGAAGAGAGAGGTTTTCAACTCTAAACGCTCTGTAGGGGAATTTTAAACTCAAAACCATCTGGAGGGGTTTTAAACTTGAACGAAAAAGCCATCTGGCGGAGGGGGATTTAAACTCAAAACCCCTTTGGCTACGCTCATAGATTTTATAGTGTGTAATTTGCTTTTTTTAATTTTGAAGAGGTACTTTTTAGCTTCAAACCCCAACTGGAAGGGGGAGAGGGGTTAAACTCAAAACCCCTTTGGCTACGCTCATAGAATTTTGACTGTGTAATTTGCTTTTTTTATATTGAAGATGGGGTTATCGTAAATTTTGGATGGGGTTTTAAAATCAAAATCTTCCTAAACTGTGCTGTTGGAATTTGGGAATTGTTGTTTGCATTTTTTTTGTTTTGTTTTATAGAAGATGGGGATTTAACTGCAAAAACCTCTGGTAGGGGGTTTAAAATTCAAAACCCCCTGTAGGGGGTTTTAAACTCAAAGCCCCCTGGTAGAGGGATTTGTATCTCAAAACCCCCTGATAGGGGTTTTTAAAATCTCAAAACCCCCTGGTAGGGGGATTTAAACTCAAAACCCCCTGGTAGAGGGTTTTTAACTCAAAACTGCCTCGGCTGTGCTGTGGTAAGTGATGATTTAGTATTAAAATCTCACCTAAAATAAACAAAATGAAAGCAAAAATCAGTCACTTAATTCCGTCCCCCCCCCCAGGGGGGGGGGGATTTCATTTCGGGGGGGGGGTTGAACCCCAAGAACCCCCCCCCCCTGGCTACGCCCATGCCCTATATACATATATAGGCTTCTAGTAGACGTCAATTTCTTATACATACTAAACGATAAGCAAGAAACTTAAAGCCTTGTTTCTTATAGAGATCGACGTTACTGTGAATACATTCGGATGATTTCCATTCGTTGATTGGACTCAAAATGCAAAAGAATCGAAAAAAAAGGAGTAGAAAATAAGTCAGATACAAAGCAACTATTGCAGGGGTCCTGTGCAAAAAAAAAAAAAAAAGTAAAATTACTAATGTTTTCTCGCAAGCACTAGATATTCACCAACCGTATGATGACAGCATTTATGAATGTACAGGCTCAACGTCATAAGAAACACTTATCCCAAGATGACTATGATAAAATACAAAGAGGCTTTGCTATAATAGGAAAATATGAAACTTACTAAGGATATTAAATTACCTTCAAACAAGCGGACATGTTTCGTTGTGTGTGTAGTCAGCACTAAGATGCAAACAGTTCAACTAGGTTTCCAAATGATTAAATTATTGAGAAAGCAGTCAGTATATGACCTTTTGAGTAAAGTTCCCCTTTCACACCTTCCGTTCTACAGGGCAGATGATGTTAAGATCATATGTTTCTTTGGACAACGGTTAACAAGCAGTGTGTCATGTGGCCAGCACAACAACAAACCACCTTTACTTTCCCCAACTATTGTCGGGTACCCGTTAGAGTTGGGTGGACTCAGGGGCGCCCTAAAAATTCACAAATTTCAAAATCCCAGTCTTCATTCGATTCCAAGACCCCAAGTTTCCGAAGCCAAGCGCTTAACTACTCAGCCACCGCGCCCCTATGACCGTGTGAGATGGGCAGTTAAATAATGTAGCATGAAGAGTTGTATTTGTAAATTGAAGTCCATATGCATGACAAAATGGCGAGGAGTGAAAGTGAACCATAAACAATATGTTCGTTGATCGAGAATCTTCATGTACTTGTATATGTTAATGTATATGGTAGCAGGAATTTGTTCACATTAAGAGATTCCCCATTCTAAGTGTTATACTTTATTTATTTAGTAATAGCACTTATCTGACAGTTTCAAAATCATCTAATAAATCATTCATTATTCGATACATTATTAAAATTTGCACAATTCTCTTGAGGATAGGTATAATTGGATGCCCATCATGTGGCATATAGCCTATTTTGTGGTCCGGACTGCATAGAAATGCCAGGACCGATTTTGACACCCAGCCCGCCCCTGATGGTGATCGATTCAAATTACTTGTCATTTATATTTTCGCTTCTTGCCACATGATCATTGTCCACTCAATAAATTCACTAATTTCAAGCGTTAGTAGGCCTAGTTTAATTTTGTTGTCATATCAAAATTTCCTCTGTTCAATTTTAAAAACAAATAGATGCTCGCTTTTAGAAGACCAGAAGAAGCCGTTTTATAGCGCTATAAGTAATGATAAAATCAAATTTTCAATATTAGATCCATATGCTTTTATGCTTCTAATTTTGTTTAAATATCCATCGGCCTCCTTCAGTCGTGAAACGACTATGGTTCATCTCGAACACCTTTTCATATGGCTGTGAAGCCCTATTTTGGAGAGACATTGCCGCCCACATATATTGCATGTCAAGGTGACTTTCGCTTTGTTGGTAGAGGAGTTGGCCATTTCCCGTGTGGCACGCTTTTCTTTAAGAGACGAGGCCCATGTTTTCTCGCTGTCTATAGCTTTCTTGGTCACCATCTCTCCAACTAGTGCGGTCCAAGGCTATCTCTTCCCAATGGTCAATATCAATGTTTACTAATTTTAAATCCCTTTTTATCACATCAACATAACGGAGGTGGGGGCGACCAGTTTTTCTTGAGCCAGACGCAAGTTGCCCGTACAGAATGATTTTCGGGATGCGATTGTCCTCCATCCGGCGAACATGTCCGAGCCAGAGCAAGCGGTGTTGCCTTATTGCCTGGTGGTCTCAGGCCTGCCTAGAGCTCTGTTGTTGGCATCTTTTCTCAGAATATGATCAATCCATCTCCACTTCCTCTCTAAGATCTGCACCACTATATTTTTCTGCCCACTCATCTTCCACGTTTGGAGTTTTCTATTCATTCGTTCCATTGTATTTTTAGGATATTTCTCAGACATCTGTTTGATGAAGGTCTGCTCTTTTTTTTGTTGTTGCTTCAGTTTTTCTCCATGTTTCAGAACCATACAGTAGGACCGCCTTGACATTAGAGTTAAAGATTCTTATTTTGCCTAGTTTTGATAGTTCCTCTTTTTATTGTAGCCATCCTCAATGTGCTAAACTGTTTTACTGTTTACAATGCATTTACATTTTCCCACAAGAGTCGAAATATCAAAACGTGACAAACTCACATACAGGCAAACAACACAAAACGGCTCTTCCCATTTTGGAAGGCGCTAAAGATATTTGAAATTGAAAAAGTCTACTTATAAATGACTTAAAGTTATTTGACAGTCAATTGTAGGCATCTGGCGCAGCTTGTTTGATTTAACTCCAATTTTCTTCTGTTTATTGAAGGTGGGTGCGTTGAATGCTTGCTACATGGCTAGAAGAGGTTACAAGGTGGATGTCTTTGAAAAGAGACCAGGTAAACAGTTTTAATACTAAAGTCTGTCATTGCAGATTATTTGGGCTACTAAAAACCAAGTTTAAATCAATAATTAGATCTAAAAGTTTATACTTAATAGGGGCTGCATTGGCGCATCTGGGTGGACAATCGCCCCCTGTGCCCATTTCTCGCCTAGATAATATTTACGCTTTACTATATATACTCCTCCACTCTGCTAGGTAACCAAACATGTTAATGCGCAGTTAATATTTAAATCTATATTGCTTATAGTTATATTCTGCTTAAATTTTTTAAGTTAAAATCTTATCGAAAAGTACGAAAAGCTCATACTTTATATCTCCAACAAACCGTTAAACCTTAGTTTCAGCTCTATACCAGCTGCATGGATAGGAACTATATTTTGATTCAGAGAACTGTTTTCATGAAAGCTATTGAAAAGCATCATAGTACCAGAAAGACAACCGATAATCAGTGTTTATCAAATGACAACAATCTTCAGACATTAAGTGTCTAAGAAAAATCGCGAGACGTTTGAAGATTATTCATTAAGATTTGAAATTAATGCTATTACTGACGTACAAATAAGAATGGATGAACATCTTGACCAGAATGCTTGTTATCACATGCAGAATGTGATGTTTCATTACCATATTGACAATGAGGGAATTTCCTTATGTGATGTGTTATCCAAATATGATCTTGTATTGAAAGAACACATAGAAGACTGAGAAGCAGCGATGCTCATAAAACTCAGAATGAGTTTATAAATACGATTGTTTAACAAACCAAGTAAAGGATATATACTTATCAGAGACATAAAGGCTACAGGATATATACTTATCAGAGACATAAAGGCTACAGGATATATACTTATCAGAGACATAAAGGCTAAAGGATATATACTTATCAGAGACATAAAGGCTACAGGATATATACTTATCAGATACATAAAGGCTAAAGGATATATACTTATCAGAGACATAAAGGCTACAGGATATATACTTATCAGAGACATAAAGGCTACAGGATATATACTATCAGAGACATAAAGGCTACAGGATATATACTTATCAGAGACATAAAGGCTACAGGATATATACTATCAGAGACATAAAGGCTACAGGATATATACTTATCAGACATAAAGGCTACAGGATATATACTTATCAGAGACATAAAGGCTACAGGATATATACTTATCAGAAACATAAAGGCTACAGGATATATACTTATCAGAGACATAAAGGCTACAGGATATATACTTATCAGAGACATAAAGGCTACAGGATATATACTTATCAGAGACATAAAGGCTACAGGATATATACTATCAGAGACATAAAGGCTACAGGATATATACTTATCAGAGACATAAAGGCTACAGGATATATACTTATCAGAGACATAAAGGCTACAGGATATATACTTATCAGAGACATAAAGGCTACAGGATATATACTATCAGAGACATAAAGGCTACAGGATATATACTTATCAGAGACATAAAGGCTACAGGATATATACTTATCAGAGACATAAAGGCTACAGGATATATACTTATCAGAGACATAAAGGCTACGCATGATCCATGACCTGGATGGAAAACAAAGTCCAATCATGTATGGTACAAAAGATCAGGTGCAGTGTTACCCTTTGTGTGGAGAATGTTTAGAGATTGTTAGGAAAGAAAGAAGAAACTAATCGAAATCACTAATTTGCATGCAAATCAAGTTATTTAGAATGGCCTATATTGATCTAGGTGCTATTTGACATTCAGTCTAGCTTTTTCCTATTGGCTTGTTCTACATCTTTGATACATGACCCCTCTTTTAATTTCCCCTACAAACTGAACCTGTTAAGTTTTTTAAAATAGTATGCCACAATTGTAAACATCAGGCAATAAATTATTACATTATACTATTAAAAATTCAGAGAAATCCATTATGGAACTGGAATTGATCATTGCAGAGGGTCTGATCTTTTGAAAGTTGACCCTCTGGCATTCAGTATACATGACCATGTACACCAAGGTCAAGGACATCTCTTTATGAGATCTACATGTCTTGTAGTAAAGAAAATAGGAAAGACTTCTACAAGCTACAGATTAAATAATTTCATATGAAATCAATTAAAATCCTTAAAATTAGGAAGACTAAAAGATAGATCAAATAAAGGTTGCTGGAAATGAGTTCACCTGATACAAAAAATAAGTTTAGGACTAGAATATTAAATTCTACTTGTTATAATAATTTGAATTTTTTTTTTTTTGTTGAGTCTATCATGAAAATTGTTTATTATTTTATTTTTTCCCATGTTGTACAGTACATCATGTCTATTGACAGACGTGTATTGAATGAAATCATGCTTTCAGGTCAGTTTTTGATTAACAAATAAATCTTTGAGCCAGCACTAGTATAGTTATAGTATCTAATTTAAATTAAGTCATTTTTTATCTAAAACTTCTAATTAGTATTTGATGTTTTCTTCAATGAGAATTTCTTTAATTGAAAACTTGGTTTGTTTACACAAACCTATATATATATATTTCAATGTCTATATTTGTTAAATATGCTTACAAATGTTGTTTCTTTATAAGCTTCTGAGAAGTTTCCTAATGTGGAGATGCATTTCTCTCACAAATTGACCACATGTAACTTTGAGACAGGAGAGGCTACCTTTGATAAGTAAAGTAAAAGTTATTAAGTCAAGCAATTTTTTAGAAAGCTTATATCAACTCATTCTGTCTGTCTGTCTGGAACAGATTTTGAACACATCATTTCTCCAACTTCCCATTCTTGGATCAAGTTGAAACTTGGCATTGTTCTTAACAAAACACGAAACAATAAAAAAATTAACCAATCAATTAACTTTTTCAGTGCAAATTATTTTGATAGAAAAAAATGGAGTTTTCCTGGATTAACACAAATTTTCAAGGGGAAAAAGTTACTAAAACTGATATAATTGTTTTATTTTATTAAATAATCTAACATATCTGATTTTATTTTAAAGGAAAATGAATTAGCTACATAAGTATAATATTTAATATAAATTATTCAAAAATTTTATTCCATTAATTTTTAACTGAGCACAGAAAAAGAAAATATTTAGATATTAATTAAAAAATTGATATACTGAAAAATTGAACCTTTTAATTAAACATTTATTCTATAAATATTGAAAAATCACAAAACTAGAAACATATAATCACTTTAAATTTCATAAAAGATAAACAAATGCACTAAGAAATTGTATTATTTACATTTTTTGGGTCCCGGGAAATAAACTAAAAAAGAGGAACTATTAATTTTTATGTTGACTTTTTTTTATTTAAATGTATTGGTACTGCATTGAATTTACTATCAAAACAAAGAACAATCAGTCCCACATCCAGAAAATTAAAAAAAAGAGAAATAAAATGTTTAACATAAAAAGATAGTGAAATAAATATTATAAACCAAGTTACTCATTGAGAGTATCGCCACACTCACCAGCACTAGCGAAGTTTACTCACTGAGAGTAACACCACATCAAAAGAGTTAAATAGTTGTCATTAATTAATTATTAATTTTTTATTGAAATAAATCTTACAGTATTGATACATAGGGATGTAAATGTGAAGTTCTTCCCCTTATATAAATCTTTCTTTTTTAAGTATTTTTTATATTTTGCTTGTTTAAATAGAAAATAACAAACAAAGCTCTTTTAGTCTATATGCATTTTCCATGCATGCAGCTTAGAGATGACTATTAGTAAACTCATCTTTAAATGGTTTGACATCTCTTTTTCTGTTAAAATAGATCAAATAATATTATGAATCATAAAAGTAGAGATAAAATAAAAAATATTTGTTAAAAATTGTGAAAATGTGTGAATTAGAATTAATAATAATAATAATCTTAATTATCAATAAGGAAGTCTTACAAATTGTGCATTACACCAAACAAAACATTTTAACTGTAACCAAAATATACATTCACACCAGATACAATCATAATTTACTTGTAAAATGTTTATATCAGATAGTTGAATTTTATTTAATGATTTGATTGCCAAGGGGACAAAAGAGTTTTTGTGTCTGTTTGTCTTTGCTATCAGTGTCTCGTATTTCCTTTGTGATGGTAAGATCACAAAATCCTGACCCAAATGGTGATTTTTTATTTCTAAAATTATTTTAGCTTTCTTGTGAATAGATCTAAATATTTAAAGATAAAATAGTTTTGTATTGTGTTGCAATGTTGAAATGAATGAAGTTTAGCATGAAAATATCTATCCGAAGTCTTATTTTAACAGCTTTTTTTACAGGCCAGTTGTTCATGTTTTAATAATATTCTTCTATCACCAGTGAACAAGGACAGAAAGTATCCAAACAATTTGACCTGATTATTGGCTGTGATGGTGCATACTCAGCTGTCAGGAAACAGATGATGAAGTTGAGCAGATTTGACTATCAACAGACGTACATACCCCATGGCTACATGGAGCTCAAAATACTACCTAACAGTAGAAATGAGGTAAACATTTTATACATCCAATTAAAATGTTAATTATATCAAATGATTAAGGATGTGACAAGAACACAATTAAAATGTTTCATTTCTCTTAATTGGTCTTAAATTATTTCATAGTATGATAGAATTTTAAGGCCCCACAAGTTTTTGTTCTTGATTTGCTCTCTTTCATCTATCATTGCGGGGGTTGTTGGCAGAGGGGTAAAGCTTTTGGCTCTCAAGTTCAAATTCTGGTTAAGTCCATCCAATACTAATGGGTAATTGTCTTATGCTGGAGAAAACAAAGGTGGTTGTTCATTGTGCTGACTACATGACATCCTCATTAACTATAGGCCATAGTAAAAGATAAGCTGTCCTTCATCACCCCCAAAAGATTGCAATATTTGAGAGAGGTACATTTACCTTTTTTTTTTTTGACATCATCTGTCATTATTTTAAAACTATGAAAATAAATAAGTTTTTACCTTTTTATGTCATGCCCCTGTTTCTCTTCTTTCTTCATATCCTATAAAAAAACTTTACTAATGTTATATTATATTTAATTAATATTAAAAACAATAGTCTCTTCTTTGTAATTGTTAAAAATACTTTTTTATTTGTTTTTATTTAGTTTGCAATGGAAAAAAACTACCTGCATATTTGGCCCAGACATGAATATATGATGATAGCCATGCCCAATCTGGATAAATCTTTCACCACCACTTTGATTATGCCATTTGAAATGTTTGAATCTATCACTACAGAAGAGCAGCTCATCCAGTTTTTTAAAGCTGAATTTCCTGATGCTGTTCCCTTAATAGGACAGTGAGTACCATACTTACACTAACAAAAACAAATGATGAATCTGATCTAAATGTTCACTAACCTATGTATTAGAAAGCTGTTTATCCTTCGCTGTATATTTTTTTAAGGCAAGAGAGTGAATATTAAGTTCCTGTGACTTGGTTTCTGAAGTCTTAGTTGGAGGCTAAAATCCAGGTGAAAGGTGGGATTTTTATTTTAGATGCTGTTTGGTCTCACAAAGGCTGCGGGACAAACATTTTAGATGAACCATTATTGAAGACAGGTGCAGAAGATGAAAAGAATTTAACTTAAGTAGACCACCAGCAGACAACGGCTTTGTCTGCACTAGATGTGGAAAAATATGCAGGTCGCAGCTGGATTTGCGTAGTCTTGTGAAACACTGCACTCATCCTAAATCTTTGGAATCATAGACATTGCCATTACCAGTCCATCCAGGTGCATGGGTATTATACATTTATCTGGCTAGGTAAAAAGGCAGTTGGTTGTCTTATTATCCATTTACATCATCTGTCTTTTAAGCCTCAGTAAAATGTTTAATTTAGAGTGATTTGGTTGTGAAATTTTTCTTGTTACTTTAACAGACAATCACTGATTGAGACATTTATGTCCCGCAAAGCTCTTCCATTCATTACCATCAAGGTAAATATATTTCTTTATTTAGTCGTTTGATTACAAAATCTAAAGTGTTCTCACAGCAAATAACATTTTTTTAACAGAAGATTTCTTTATAGGTTTTTCTTTTACAATATCTTATGAATTATAGACGCTCCTTCAAAAAAAAAAAAAAAAAAAAGATAATTACTTCCTATAAGAAATTATACAGTAATTAAATTTTTTCACTTTTGTAACTAACAAAAAACTATTTGTAACAATATAAATAGCTTTTTATAATAATCTGAATAGTTATTTGTATTCTTGTTTAATTATTTTCATTAAAAAAGATTTTACAAGTTTCTTGTCATAATTTGTTTATTTATTGATTCTTTTGCAATATTTCTATGCTAATAAAGGCTTGTAGATTTTGTAATAAAAACAATTCAATAACCCTCTTTAAAATTATCCTACTAGTGCCATCCATATCATGTGAATGACAAAGCAGTTATCCTTGGGGATGCTGCTCATGCAATGGTGCCATTTTATGGACAAGGAATTAACTGTGTAAGTATAGACTTATGACATATTCTTATGTAAAATAGAGCATGAAATTATTATAAATTTTGTTACTGTTTACAAAAATTCTGCCCTAGCCTTTAATTGTATACATAACAGAAGGGCTAGGACATAATAAGTTGTATCAAAAAATATAATAATGAAATATGTTACAATGCTGTGTTAGCCTAATTTCAAGAAACAAAAAAAACTGGCAATTAATATTCTTTCTTAATATCCTTGTTAGGATGGTTTAGTTTTTATTGTGCTCCACATAATATAGTAGTCATACTAAAGTTTCTCTAGTCCTGCTCTCTTCATAGTGCCTAATACTGATCCTTAAAGATAATTTTTGGCAAGGTCATTAGAATTAAAAATGGGATCAAAGGAAATATAAATTGCTGACCAATGTACTAAAAGATACTAAAAAAGAAGGTAATTGCTTGTTTTTTTTACATAATTTAATATTTATCTCTCTTTAATCTTCGACTTTGAAATTTTTTTACAGGGTATGGAAGACTGTATCATACTGGATGAATTATTGGATCAATATAACAATGATTTCTGTATGTTCATTTGTTATAATTTTTATAGTTTTGAATTGTTATAACATAATTAAAATATAACTGTCTATATTTGTTTACTACACATCTTTCTTATGGTAGGTGAGTTTTTTTTTCATATTTTTCTATACACATATTTGGATCAGTTAATTAAAATTCATTTCATAAATGTTTCTCAGCTAAAGCTCTGCCAGCATATACCAACAAGAGAAACCCTGATGCCAAGGCTATTTGTGATTTAGCCATGTACAACTATATTGAGGTAATTATTAGACATTCATTCTCATTGTCTGCTGTTGTATCCTTGGTATACATGCAATAATTTTCAAACACTACTAAGAGCTAGTAAGTTTGATTGAGTGGGAGTGGCCTTCGCCATTGACACAAATGCCTTATTTGGAGTTGGATCATGACACTATTTTGTTTAGCTTACCCTAACTGATAGATCTTGGCAAAAATGAAGTCTAGTCAAAGTCTAGTCAAAGTCCTGGCTACAAAACGATCCTATTTATAATAATAATTATATTGTTTTACACATTGTGCAATATACACAACAATACATTACTAGAGCAAACAATTTGTAAGATAGCACACAACATATGTGTTCATACTCCAGTTTCTCTATGCTTGTAGTCTAGTCACTTTTGTAAAATTTATTCTGGAGTCTTTTATTTTGGGCCATATTTGGAATTTGTGCACTATATTTAGCAGCTAATCCTCATTAAAAGTCATACAATAAGCTAAAACAATTACCCTAAGTATTAATTTTATTATATTGTGAAATATCCTGTATATTTCTCCTCTGCAACTGATTTTCAGATGAGGTCAAAGGTGAACACTACAAGTTTCCTGATCAGAAAAAATCTGGACAATTTACTCTTCAAGATTTTCCCCAAGACATGGGTGCCTCTGTACACCATGGTAAGAAATATCCAATTGTTGTGATTGATTTTTAACAATGTCTGAATAAGATAAAATCCAGAGCTACTACCTCTGCATTTGTATTCCCTTTCAGGTTTCTTTCACTAGAATTGGTTATCAAGAGGCAATCCAACGCAGAGAATGGCAAGATAAGGTAAAAGTCTTGACTTGACCACAATTTACTTGCTGCATTAGACTATGGAAAATATTATTAGAGTATTCTTATGAAAAAATTAGCTGATGTCTGGAGGGTGAATTACATAATCAAAAACCTATATACTGGCTACATCAATGGGTCTGTAGCCTAAACAAACTTAAATGAAATAACATTAATACAAAATATTGGGTAGAATGAGGCAAAGATAAAAATTATAAGTTTTACCATAGAATGCATTTTAAATCTATGAAACCTGCATATTTAACAAGAGGCTTGATTAGGATTATTTCATTCTTTAAAAGGCAAACTCTATGAAAAGAAGCCTTATATGGATACTTCAGTATAAGTCTGGTTAATTAAAACCTTCACTATTGCTCCTGAACACTGAATAAGAAGAGCAGCAACAAAAACAAAAGACTCTTTGATGTCTGCATGCAGACATACAAGAGAAATTGCATACACTAATTTATTAATAAATTTAATAACTAATAATTTAATTCTAAATTAACCTAAAATTAATGTTACAATGTTAAAAATTGATAAAAGTGATTTTAAAATGTGTATTGATTAGTTTATATTAGTATTTGTTTCTAAATTTCACAGATTCTGACCAGATGTTTGGCAGTCCTGGCCATCAGTGGCATGGTGGGTCTTGGTGTTGTGATGAATCAGCTAAACCAGAACTACAAAAACTGGTCTGTTAGTGTGCAGAGCATCATGATCAAATATGGGTTTGTCTATTAACGGTGTTGTCACTCAGTATTCCAAATGACTTCTGCATCTTTTTTTTTAATACCAAAGGTCTACTCACAGAATAAAACAAAAGGTTCGATTGCTAATGACACATTAGTCTGAATGACCAACTCTGTGCAAAAGTACATCCAAGAAGTTATGCTTGAGAAGAGACAGACTGTGATAAGTGAGATATAAATAACTTGAAGAACATTAAATTAAACAATGGACAATACTGTGTATGTGGGTTAATGACAACCAAACAAAAAAAAAAAGCACAGTTAGACTAGTGAAGTCCCTTGATTGATCAAAACACAAATGAAGTCAAAACAATATCTCTTACGTTCCTTTCTGAATATGATAAACTGTTCAAATGTCTTTCACTTTAGCCATATCATTTAATGTTGTTTTTTTTTAATTATTAAAATTTGAATATGTTGTCTGGTTTGTATAAAAAAAGTAAGAAATATACATTTTTAATATGTGTCCATTATTGTTTAGCAATGAAGTTTTCATTATTATTAGATTGTACAAAAAAAAAGATTATAGATACTGTGCCAACTAATAATTGTACACATTATCTTCAAAATAGATTTCTTTAAAGAATCTAATAATGTTTAATTTTTACCAAGTTTATATCAAGTCACTCCGACTGTCTATCCGGTAAAAATCTTGTACACATTATTTCTTCCACTTCAAAATCTCGGATCAAGTTGAAACATTGTTCAATTATTCATTGTCGATAACAACACATGAATAATTTTAAAAGTTAACCAGTTAGTCATAATTAATTTTTTTTTTTACATTAGAAATGTACTAAGCAAAGGAGAGATAAGCCTTTGTTGAGAATTAGGTCAATCACTAACAATTTTAAGATAACTATAAAACCTTTTTTTTAAAATGTACTTGAAGAGCTCATGGCAAACACATCAGCCTTCCATCATGGAGGCTTGAGTTCAAATACAGACTTGAGCGTCTTTCTTTTTTTAAAAATCACTTTTGAAAAGGCCGCATGGAAACTTCCAAGATATTCCCCTCCCCTCCCAAAAGTGATTGGACCATAGCACGTTGAGCATACTATAAGCAAAAAAAAAACAATTAATAAAAATATCAACAATCACACAAATTTATTATTTTAGTCTAGATCTATTAAAAATTAATTACATTATTGATTCAAAGTATAAGATGCGATTTCACTCAAGTTTTTTTAAAAAGTACTTTTTAACTTATTAGCAATATCTTTCTGCTATTTACATTAATCAGAAGTGTTCCTATACCTAATATTGAACATAAAATTTAAAAAAAAAAATATTTTTTGTTGAAAAGATTTTCTCTTATGGTATTAGAAATTTTAAATTTCTTGTTGCAATAATTTTATTAAAATACCATAATTTAATAGAGCATATTGTTCCAGTGCATCAATAAACAGTTGTTCAGAAACATGTTCAGATTCTATTTTTTAAAATGTTGGCTTGACTTGAAGTATTTCTCAGACATAACACAAAAACAAAAGACATGATGGGTTCAAAAAGAAAATGTTTTAATGAGAAATGGATCCTCAGACATTGTATACCTTTGAGGTAAATTAAATAAACAACTTGTATAGAAAACAATCACACATGGACAACAAACACTGAATGCATCTATTTATAAAACTCATGTTCTGTTTCATCCTTCTTGATGTTGTTCTTGTAACCTTTTTCAAAATCTTTGGCCAGTACAACATATCTGTTCTCCCTGACAGCTTGCATGCCAGCCTGGTAGAAAAGACAACTTTCTGATAAGGCAGGTCATCATTTATTTATTGTAATCTTACAGTGCTCTGTTGAACTTATACAAGTCCACCCTATCAGCACATTTGTTCAATCCTATCAATGATTCTCTATAACCAAACACCAGTTTTGTTTGATCAATCTTTCACAAGAATACTTGGGAAACAAAAAAGTGGGAAGGGTAAAGAGAAACTCATGGAACAAGTGAAAAAAAAAAAATCTTTCATAGATACAAAACAATAAAATGATGAGATTCAGCTTACAGACATGGGTGGCAAGACCTGCCAGTTACTTAAGTCTTGCAATAAGACACAGTCTCTATGCAATCTGTTATGGAAATAATGGAGGAGATCTTTGAGGGTTGAAATAAATGTAGAATGATCAGGACTGAATCTCATGTGAATTGGAAGAGCTTGGAATTTGATCAAAATAAACTGGGACCAAGAAACAGCAAAAGTGTTCAGTAAATTCTAGTGATATGTGTACATGTCATAGTAAAGATTCAAGTTTCTACAAGAAAAGCAAGTATGTAAAGAGAGTTAATTAGAAATGAAAAGTCTTTGTTATTTATGCTACCAGAATTTGTTGCTTGAAAACCTATACATAGAGGAAACAAATCAATAAGTTTCATGTTAAGTCTACTTTGATAAATTTATAATTAAAATTAAGTTATATTGTGTGTTAATAGTGTGTATTCAATTTATGCATAATTTCTATTTAAGGTTTCAAAATATTTCTATCCGTAAAAAAAGAATATTGTTCTTTCTCCCCATAAACATTTCCTGTAGACATTGGCTCAGATTTAACTTCTGAAACTACTACCACAGAATCCATAGTAACAAATAGTTTTTTAACTTATTTTTCATTTGTTGCTTAACATTCAACTTATGACAGTTGTGTAGAGGGAAGAATTTAGATTCAAATTTTCTGATGAAAAAATAGTAGCAAACCTTCACAATACTTTAAGATAGCTGTTACAAATTTCATGAAACCATGGCTACAAAGATATGTCTCAAGGGAAGCTTTGAATAATAAAAGGACAACTAACCTCTTGACATATAGCATTGATATCAGCACCACTAATTTTGTCAGGCCTGGCCACGTAGTCCTCAAGGTCTACCTCATCACTCAGGTTCATCTTCCCTGTAATGGTGGAGAAAATAAGACGTTTCTGTCGACGATCTGGTAGGGGGAACTCTATTTTTCTATCCAGCCTTCCAGGTCGGAGTAACGCAGGGTCAAGTGTGTCTGCCCTGTTGGTGGCCATGATTACCTAAAATGTTGATAACGGACAATGAAAATGTAAACTCTATAGTAAATGTCAAGTGAGAACATTTAGATCTGAACACAATTTATAAAGCATAGCTTGAAACAATTCTAACCTTGACATTGACAGTTTGATCAAAGCCATCCATCTGATTTAAAAGTTCTAGAAGGATTCTCTGGACCTCTCTATCAGCTGAAACAGATCAAATATCACACAATACAATACGGCATGAAAGAGATTTTAAATACATTTACAAATATAAAAAGCAAATTTTTTTTACTGCAAAGACTTGAAATATTTTTGTATGAAAAGACATATATCACAATTTACACAATTCAATTTTTACTTCATTTTTCTTGTATTTTAAATTAGAATATGTTCAATTCAAAACTCTAACAACTGAATATAATGTAAAACAATTTACTCTATTTCTGGTATTCAGTTAACCCTATCTAGTTAAATGAACAAATGTATAGTCTACGGGGAAAATGTTTATTAATACAAAATAAAGAAACTTGTTTTTTTTTTACCTCCTGTTTGAGCATCAAATCTTTTTGTAGCTATAGCATCAATCTCATCAATAAATATAATGGCAGGTGCATTCTCCTTAGCTAGACGAAACACATCACGCACCATCCTGGGGCCTTCTCCCAAATATTTCTGGACAAACTCAGAACCAACAACACGAATAAATGCAGCTGTCAACAGAGAAGACAATAAAAAAGTTACGAAGGAAAAAAAAAAGATAAATCTAAAGAGACTGTATTCTACAATCTACCAGTGCACATTATTCCCATTCCTCAAAGACTCACCCGTGGTATGATGGGCCACTGCTTTGGCCAACATAGTTTTCCCACATCCAGGTGGCCCAAACATGAGGACCCCACGAGGAGGATCAATGCCAATCTGTTTGTAGAGCTCAAAGTGAGTCAAAGGCAGCTCCACAGCTTCCCTAACTTCCTGCTTTTGTATGTCCATACCTCCAATGTCATGATAAGCAACATCTGGCTTCTCATCTGAAACAATAACAAGTAGATTATTCATTGACAGTAGGTTTAGCACAATGAAGCTCAGTGTTAGTAAACTCCCTGTGATGTTCACATGATCTAAATGTACATAAGTCAAATGTCTACTGCCAGTCAACATGATCTAAATGTACATAAGTCAAATGTCTACTGCCAGTCAACATGATCTAAATGTACATAAGTCAAATGTCTGCTGCCACTCTGTCAACATGCTCTAAATAAATGTATGTAAGTCAAATGTCTGCTGCCACTCTGTCAACATGATCTAAATAAAAATGTACATAAGTCAAAAGTCTGCTGCTAAGTCAACATGATCTAAATGTGCATAAGTCAAATGTCTGCTGCCACTCTGTCAATTACTCTTTAAGTGATGCTAATGTTGAGCTTATTAATCAGTCACAGTTCCAATTTTTATATAATTTTTTTTCTAACAATAAAATATATTTCACATTGTTAAATTTTTTCATTACTGTGTATTTTTGTTATTGGTGAGTTATAAAAGTGTTGTCTTTTTTGCCTTATATTAAAGTCTTTTGGTTTAGGTTAATAACAATTTAAAAATTATCTAAAAGAATGAAAAAAAATTGAAAAAAAAAATAATTATTTTTTAAATAACACTCAGTGTAAGAGCCAATGGACTAAGAGCTGCTTTAATTAGTTTTATGAAATGTTTAAATATATATGTACAACTGACCAGCTTGTAACATGGTGATGCTGCTATCTGCCTCAGGGGGTAGGACATCCACCAGTGCGTTGCTGTGTTTGTGGAGTGCAACACTTGCTGATGGCTTCAATAGCTCTCTGTCTATGGTACTCAAGATTCTAACATAATAGTTGGAGCCTGAGATGAGATGAGAAGATACAAGTGAACAAATGTCATGTGTAGATTATTACATAAAGATAATTTAAGACAACTTGTTACTTGAATTTAGCCAGTCTTATGCCAAGGTGACCAAATCACAGAAACTATAAACATCAAAAAGTGAACATGAAAAATTAAAAGTGTGTGTCAGTCAAAGATAAGAGCTACTTCTATAAAGTCTGAGATTAGCTGAAGATGCAGTATTACATAGCATCAATAAAGTGATTTCAAATGTTGGCATCTATAAAATTGTTACCTGTGCTTCATCAAACTAATTCCCCATTAAAGCTCACATGTCAATTAGGCAAGTAAAGTCAAATTTAAAGTTTCTGATCTCTTTGGCACAGAGGTAGATGCTAAAATAATGTTATATTTTCTCTTTTCCTGGCTGATTCTATACAGAGCAACCACAAAAGTTTTGCTTGGTAGCGCACACTCTAACCCCCCCCCCCCTCCCCCATTTTCCATTACAATATCATTACAAAAATGGTAGGCAAGTCTGGAAATCTTAATCAACATTTGTAAAACTGATCCAATTACCTGTAGTTGAGCCGACAATGCCATTATTGTGGTCAACAGCCTCTAAAAACTGACCAATCACCAGTGGCACACTTTGAATTCTCTTGACTTCTTCTTGCGCATGCAAATATTCTTTCTTTAAGTTTTTCTGTTCATCTTTGATGTACTCTTCCTGAACTTCTAAAAACTCTAACTGTCTCTCTAATTTCTGCAAAGTCAAAATCAAAGATAAAACAGTTATATAATTACAAAGCTCTTGTTAATTCAGCATGTCAGAACATGTTTTATCAAAAACCAGCATGATACTTGTCACAGGGTCAAAATAATAGTTAACACGGTTATATTAAACCGTTAAGAACTAAAGCATGAAAGGAAACAATTATTGGATGAAAGATATTCACAGGACTCGAGGTGTAGGTACGTGAAAAGCTTGATTCAACATCAAGCATTCAGAGTAGTGAATTGTGTATTGAATCAAAATGTTGCATTCAGAGTAGTGAATGGCCTATTAGTTCAAGATTTAGTTTTGAAGAAGAAAATTGTAGCTTTACTTTTGAACAATTGAACATACAGAATTTAGTTAAATGAACTAGTATTTTATAATTACTTCTAGTTGAATCTATGTAGAATACAATGTCATTCAAGAAACTGGAGGATGTTGAATATTGTTGATCTTGCAATGTTTTTGTAAAATATTTATTATTGCATTCATATCCTAGAAGTTGCTAAGTAACATATCATGATCATTATTTTACTGTAATGAAGCATTTCTGTCACTAAAACAGATGAGTTTTTAAAATTTATATAAATATTCAAGATGAATGAATGATGAAAATAGTAGAATCTTACTGAAAACTGACACAACTTCTGGATTACAAATGAAACAGACATCGCCTTCTTAGGAATATTATTATATCAATACATTTCACACATTAACAATACGTTAGTAAATAAAATAAACACTATCTAAAGACTCTGGTTGGTAATAATTATTTTTGTAATCTATCCAGCCATTTATTAGGACCAAAATAATTCTGGTCTGACTAACTAGCATTACCTGGTTTTTAAATGTTAATGTAAATATAGAAAAGAAATTGAATTGTTCCATTATACCTTATATTTGACATACAAATCTTCTACATCTGGATTCATAGGATCCCCAGATCCTCCAGCCATGGATGTTCCAGGCCGTGAGTCAGGCAAATTAGATTCATCCTAGATTTACAGACAAAATATAATTATTTTTAAAGACCTGCAATAAGTAGCCTATAACAAAAGTGTCAAAAGCCGTTTTTATAATGTATAGTCTAGTATTGTATAGTTAATATAGAATCGAAGATTGATGATCAGAAATCTAAATCTAAGATGAGCTGCAGATCTGGTATTACTGGTTACTGGTAAAATGTAAAGAGTAGAGAGGAGAGTCTAGCTAAAATGTTTGTTTGTAAAATGTTTTACATGTTTCGGATGTTCCTTCAGAGTTGAAGATAATTACTTCCTAGTCCAAACCTCCTGCAGGACGACGGGGGATGGGAGCGGGCAGGGTTTGAACCCGGGACCATCGATAAATCTGAACGACAGTCCAGCGTGCAAACCGCACGACCAGGCAGCTAGATCTTATCATTATCATCTAAAGGTAGATCTCAAGTAAACTAGTACTAAGTAGGTCTTTATATATTATATTTAAAAGTATATATAAATTATAATAATATATTTTTATATATTATATATTATTTTATTTATTTTATATATATTAGACTTATAATATAAATTATATAAAGTCATTTCTAAGTCTATCATCTATGAGTGTGGGCACATAATGTAAAAGTAAATTATATTTGTAAAAATATATGTTTAAAAGAAACAGTCAAGCAGATAAGAACTCTGTAAAATAAAAGTTAAACTTAGAAGTGACATTGCAAAATTGAGGATCTGGTAGAATACATTACGACATTATGATTAATTTAATTAAACACTCCCGACACTGTCAACAGTGACAACACAGAACACTAGAATATACTCTAAAATCTAGACTTTCATTCTACATCATAGCGTATATTTTCAACAATATAGAACTATTAGCTTAAAATATGGAATGAAAATTATTCGCTAACTAGAGTAGTATATTTTATTAAAATAAATTAGATCTATTTGTATGCCTCTTTATTGACGTGCCTTTTGCTCGTTTCCTGACAAGCCAATTTCATCCATGTTGTTTTAGAAAATAAAAACTATAAACAGTAATTTGCGGAAGAAACGTATGTTATTTTTAATATTATTTATTGAATATCAATAGAAAAATAAATATTAACTCATACATAGATCTAATTTAGGTTTAAATAGATATAAGATAGCATGTTTAGGTAACAACCATTAATTTTTTTTGTTGAAAATTTTATTTTGTTTTGATTTGCCATTGCTATGTTTTTTAAAATTTAGAGTCCTTATCTACGGCAACGTTTACAAATGGAGTAAGCTCAATGGCTAGCTTATTTTATTGTCGAGCAAGGATAATCTTCACTTCTTCAATATGACTTCGAGTGGTAGATCTACACCAACTCCATCAAATAGATATTCACCATTACCACCCATAAAATCAAAAATTGATAGAGAGTTTATTGACGACTTAAACATGTTTATAAAGGCTGAGCTTTGTAAAATAAAGACAGATGATGAAGAGCAGAAATATCTTGTTTGGAAAGCTGCATTTAATAAAGTATGATTCAGACTTTTAAAAAATGCATACATTAAAAAATGTTGGGGTAAAATTGCAAGTTCAAAAATTGATGCATATTTTCTTAATCTTTAGAATAACTTGTATCTAAACTGCCTATGATCTATGATAATTTTGTTTACTTATTATACTGATTTGATAATATAAATTTAAATATAAGTAGATCTATCATGAACAATCACATTTTACTACTGAAAGTGCTACCTGTGCTAGTAGTCTTTTGGCCTCTGGGATATACAGCCCACTCCAGGGGCAGACTGGCTATATGGGAAAACAGGCGAATGTCAGTACCATATGGGCCGGTCTGGTCGCAATCAAAGAAAAAAACTTTTTTCAATGCAGACAACTTTTAAAAAAGTGACAGCAGCAAAACACAGATGCTAGAACACATTTTCTTGTGGTTATTTTTGTATTATTACAATTAATTTCCTTTGAAATTTTACAAGAATATTAAAAAATTTACACTAAACACTGTACAAATTATCATTTGCAAAATGTTAGACTGTACATTTTGCTATGCACGAGTGGCATGGACTTCAACACTGCTTTAATATCTTCAAGGTTTAGATTTGCACCTATTATATGACACATGGGCGTAGCAAGAAGAGAAGGGGGGATGGTGTCAAACCATCACTTGCTTCAGACCTCCTTGTCTGCAAGGGAAACTTTACTTACTGCCCCAGTGCAGCCAACTTAAGCAAACTACAGTCACCAAATACCATGAGCTTAGCCAAAATGGGCTTTGTGGTTACCCTCCCCCTCCAATACAAAAACTAAAGCAAAAATATAGATACCATTTTCTACCAGTCACTGGACTCCATTAATTAAGTTCAGTGAATAGCAGATTTGGTTTATAAATTTTTTAGCGGAAGAGTAGCAGGCTAATTGCACTGTAGATACCTCTGTATATACATTTTTAAAGCTTAAAATAACAGAAATAATGCTTGGATCCGAGGCCCTGCTGTGGGAGCTCACAGCACTCCCCCAGACTTCCTAGCTGTCCTTGGCAGTGTGTAATGTCTTTTAACTAATTAAAGGAAGAAAGTCGAGGCCCTATGTTGCATGAGAAACTCAAAGGAATGATGAAAGGAAGAAAGTATTCTTAGGTAGAAAAAAACATTTGAAAGAATGAAAGGTCAGAATGTTATGAAAATTAATTACATAAACACACACACTCGTATATATATATATCGGATGGGTGGTAAAAAATCCAATATCACAAAAAATATCCTGGCTACTCCCATGATATGACATGCCATTTGTGGGTCACTTTATATGGTGATGCCTGGGCTGATTTTGATACCCAGTGTGCCCCTAGCCCACTCCCTTTTGCATGATCAAAGGGTTCTTCATTGTAAAGTTTTATCATTAAATCTTATGAGAATGTTCGGATATTACTTTATGTTGAAAATCACCTTTTTTCAGCCTCCTATTCCACTTGTAACAAATCATAACAAAGCTCAGTAATACCCCCCCCCCATAGTAACATATTTATTTATTTATTTATATATAGGTTATTGAACATGTTGTGGCTTACAGACCCATACTTACTGCTATCAAAAAAGAGTATGAAGATACTATTGAAATTATTAAGACAGGACAAAAAAATGCAGACTTTCTACATCTTAAATTGAAATCAATGGCTTCTGAACCCTCCACTCTGAGGAACTACAAGAAGAGGGCTGATGAGCTTGAAGAAAGGTAAGATGTTCAAAAATGTGAATATGTCTGTCAATATTTCTGGCACTAATTTTATTTTGCTAAAAGAATTTGTATGTTTGAAAAATAAATATTGTACGTTGGATAATTGTAAATTCTACTTATTTATACATAATTGGAAATCTATAGTTTATGAAAGAATCTGCATTACTTAGGTTCCCAAGTCTATTCTTTTATTTATCCATAATTTTTTTCTATAAAGATTTTCTTACTCATTGGTTTATCAGGTTTACCATCAAATGTTTTGTTTGTTTTATAAGTTTTGAAGGTTCCTTCAGAAATGACAATTATATTACATTCTAGCCTTGCAGCAAAGCAAGTGGGCAGTATTTGAAATCAGGACCATCTTAATCTGAAGCACATACTACATGACCAGGCAGCCAATGTCATAGTCTCATGATAATTGGTACACAGTTTTCCTGAGATTTCTTGGCTTTTGAACATGAAATTGTAATTCTTGCTATTCATATTTTCTATCAGAAATGTACCCTGATTAATCATATGAGAAATTAATGTTAATAATAAATTTATTGGTAATATAACAACATGTCTTTCAATCATAATAAATATAGCTTTTAATTTCATTTGTTCCTCAGCTTAAATCCATTAAATCCAAGACTGTTCTTTGTATTTTCACTTAATATCATCATATGTATTATATTGGGGGAAAAAAGGTGTAATTAAATCAAAGGTCCATAATTTTATAGAATCTTAAAATTGTTATAGATCTATCATCTTAAATGAATGACTCAGTAAATAGGGCCTACATTCAAAGTTGTTATCTCAAAGATATATGCAACATGTTTAAACAATTTTATTTTCATATAGGATTGTACTTATCAAGAAAGAAAATGAGAAACTTGAACAAGAAATAAAAGACATGCAAGCTTTGAAGGAAGAAAGAGAAAAACGACCTAAGACTGCAGAAACACCAAGGAGACAACTCAAAACAGACAACAGATTTATTCCAGGTAATTAAATACCAAAAAAATGTAGCTTTTGAATATTGGAGATATTCTGTTGTAAGTGTTATGCCAATATATTTAATAATTTCTAAATTTTTAAAAACATGTTAAATGAAACAGTTGAGTTAGCATAGATAGATCATAGAGAATTGAATCTGTTGAGTAGCAGAGTTGAAACATGCTTTAACTAGATTAGCAGCAATCATTTGGTTAATCTTATCTTCTTGCCTAACTAGTGTCTTGGACTTCTGTGATTATATCACATTCCCCTCTATTTTCTGCAATAATGTCTCTGTCAAGCCTCTATTTACTTTTGAATAAATCTTAATTCTGTTTTTCAAAGTGTTTTTTTTTTTTACTTTGTCAAGCTGCTAGGAAAAATTTTGAATATAGAAAATAATAAAATATAGAGATAGTAATATTACAGTTTCAGTCTTGATAGATATATTGCAATGAGCTTGGAGTGTTAATGGCTCTACTATTAGTCTTGACAGGGTGTCTTAAATATTGTTATCTTCTGTTTAGTTTAAGAAAATTATTTCCAATGTTTAGGCTTAACACTAGAAGAGATGACTGATATGAAAGTTCTTCAGAAAAAGTTTGAAGCTCTTGATAGGCAGCTCAAAGAGTTAAATATCAGCTTGAAAACAAGATTCCTACCAAAGACACACAAAGTTCAGCTCAAGGAAACATTAGATACCAAAGTGACAACTAGAGACCAACTGCTGCATCAAAGTTTGGTAAACAATGTTTTTATGTGGTATCAGTACCCTCAATATATATATTTGTTACATTAAATTTGCAATGAGTCGCAGAAGACACATATCTAAATTATATTTTAACCTATGTAATGGAAAGAAAAATTTATTTCAAAGACATAACTTTTTTGATTATATATATTGGATGGTAAAATTTTGAAACAAAATCTGTTAGAAATTATAGCAATAGTCAGCATTATGCTAATGGAACCAAAAGAGTATAGGTTGTTCATCATCATCATCATTCCTTTGAGTTCCTCATGGAACATAGGGCCTCGACATAAACACGCCACTCTCCACGGTCTCTTGCTAGCTTTTTGATGGTGTCCCAGCTCTTCCCGGTCTTCTCTGCTTCTTCAAGTACACTGCGTCGCCATGTTCTTTTTGGTCTTCCTCTGCGTCTTTTCCCTGGGGGTTCCACTCTATGGCCTGCCTAGCTCTGTTGCTGGTATCTTTTCTAAGGGTGTGACCAATCCATCTCCACTTCCTCTCTAAGATCTGCACTTCTATATTTTTCTGTCCACTCATCTCCCACAGTTTGGTGTTTTCTACTTTGTCATACCAGTGTATTTTTAGGATATTTCTCAGGCATCTGTTGATGAAGGTCTGTATTTTTTTGTTGTGGCTTCAGTTGTTCTCCATGTTTCAGAACCATACAGTAGGACAGCCTTGACATTAGAATTAAAGATTCTTAGTTTAGTCTTGTTTGAGATGAAAGGAGATTTCCAGGTTGGTTTTAGCTGTGTAAATGTCTGACGTGCTAGATTTATACGGCGTTTAATGTCTTCATCTGTTCCACCAGATATACTGACTACACTCCCAAGGTATATAAAATTTCTACTTGGTCTATTGTCTGAGAATCCAATACTATGTCTCCACTTTGTTTATTGTTTACTTTAAGTACTTTAGTTTTTTGGTGGTTTATTTTGAGGCCTACTCTTTTTCCTACTTCGCTTAAAGCTGTGACCTTTTCTTGCATATCCTGTAGTCTGTGTGATAATAGGGCTATGTCATCAGCAAATTCCAGATCTTCCAGCTTTTGTGTGAGAGTCCATTGGATTCCTTTCCCTGCGTTAGAGTAGGCTTCTTTTGTGACCCAATCCAGTACTAGAAGGAACAGGAGTGGTGAAAGAAGACATCCCTGTTTGACTCCTGTTGTGACTGGAAATTCCTCTGACAGCTTGCCACAGTGGGTTACTTGGCAGGTGAAACCATCATAAAGGTTCTTGATTATGGTTATTATTTTATTGGGGATCCCATAATGTCTCATTACAGTCCAGATAGATTCTCTGTCGACACTATCAAAAGCTTTTTCAAAGTCAACAAAAGTTGCATAGAGAGGAGATTGCCATTCGACACATTGTTCTACAATTATCCTGAGTGTAGCTATTTGGTCAGCACAAGATCTCCCTTTTCTGAATCCGGCCTGTTCTTCCCTTAGGTGTTCATCACATGCTCCCTTTATTCTGTTTAGTAGGATTCTGCTAAAAATCTTGCTTGGTACTGACAGCAAAGTGATGCCTCGCCATTTCTCACATTGTGATAGATCTCCACTCTTTGGTATTTTAATTAGCAAGCCCTTTTTCCACTCACCCGGAGGTGTTTCTGTTAACCAAATTTTGTTGAATAGTTTGTGCATTTGGTCAACTATTTCACTTCCTCCTTCTTTTAGGACTTCGGGTGGTATGTTGTCAATTCCAGCTGCTTTACCTGTCTTCATTTGTTTGAGTGCATTCCTTATTTCTTCTTTTGTTATTTCTTCCATGTTTATGTCTAGTGTTGGTCCTGCATTTAGATCTGGTGGATTTCGTGGTTTAGGTCTATTGAGCACTTCTTGAAAATATTCTTTCCATCTTTCAAGTTGTTCATTTATTGAAGAAAGTAGTTTTCCGTATTTGTTTCGGACTGGAACATTGCAATTAGCCTTTTTGGTACTGAGAAGTTTGGTGATTTTGTATAGTTGTTTTATATCTCCTTTACCTGCTGCTTCTTCTGCCTGTTCTGCCAGATTATTGTAAAATGATCGTTTGTCTTGTCTAAGCATTTTGGTGACTTTCTGTGAAACTGCTTGGTAGTCTTGTTTTGATTGTTGCTTGTGGTTTCTTGTTTTTGCTAGGTTAACTGCCTGTTTAGCGCATTTCCTTTCTTCGATTAATTTCCATGTCTCGTCACTAATCCACTGTTTTTTCTTCTTAGGGTTAAGGCTTAGTACTTCATTGCTTGTTTCAGTAATAATTTCTTTGAAATTTTGCCAAGATTTATCGACGCTTTGTTTGGCCTCATCTAGTTGTAGCACAGCAAATCTATTTTGAAGGGATAGTTGGAATTCCTTTTTAATCTGTGTGTTGTTGAGCTTGTCTAGGTCAAATCTTTTCCTTTTGTTTCTTTCTGTTTTATTGCTGGCCAGCTTCATTTTTAGTTTGGCAACAACTAGGTGGTGGTCTGAGCCAATATCTGCTCCTCTTCTGTTTCGTACATCTAGTAATGTGCTTCTCCAGTTCCGCCGTATGGTAATGTGGTCGATTTGATTCTCTGTTTTATTGTCTGGTGAAACCCATGTTGTCACTTCCCACTTTGGCATTCAAGTCTCCCATGACGATCAAAACATCTCTTGCAGGTATTTTGTCAACTATACTTTGCAGTTGGTCATAGAATGTATTTTTGTCAGTATCACTTGCAAGGTTGGTGGGAGCATAGCACATAATGATGTGAACATTTTTGAACTTAGACAAAAATTTGGCTCTAATTATTCGTTCTGAAACTGGTTCCCATTCTAAAAGACTTTTGAAAGCTTCCTTGTTTAGTAATAGTGCTACACCATTTTCATGTAAGTCATCTTCTTTTTCCTTTCCGGAGAAGAGAAGGGTTTCTCCTGATTGCAGTCTTGTTTCACCGAATGTGTTCCATCGAACTTCACTCATTCCCAGGATCTGTAGTTTGTAGTTGGCCATTTCCTTGGCAGTTTGTGCACATCTACCTGGTTCTAGTAAAGTGCGGACATTCCATGTTCCCAAGTTAAATGCTGCCTTCTGAATAAGGAAGTGTTTCTTTTTCATTGGTTTAAGTAGAGTGGTCGGCCTCACAGGTTGTTCATAGGAAGTCATTTACTTTAAATAACCTTCAAAGTTAAATCATCAAAACTGATTTCATTTACTTTAAATAACCTTCAGAGTTAAATCATCAAACCTGATTTCTTTTATTTTAAATAACCTTCAGAGTTAAATCATCTAAACTGATTTCTTTTACTTTAAATAACCTTCAGAGTTAAATCATCAAAACTGATTTCTTTTACTTTAAATAACCTTCAGAGTTAAATCATCAAAACTGGTTTCACTACTTAATAAACATTAACTACGTCACTCTGTACATATATTTGCACACTATGTTCTCAGGTGTATAAAGCCAAAAGTCAAAGATTAAAGATTGCTCTGGAAGCTGCTCAGGCTTACAATCAAATGAAGCCACCTCATCAAACTGTTGGGGATGCTGTAACTCTAGCATTTCATCAAGCAAATGGAACATTTCAGGAAGAGAAAGGTAATGTCCCTTTAGGCTACAAAAAAAAACAACTCATTATAATTTCTTTAGATAGAATAAGGACATTGTTAATTTGTGTATTCCTATACAAAATGATAAGATACTTCATAGAGATTTTGCACAAACCATTTTGTTTTTCTAGTCTTATGATAGTATCCTGTTCAATGTGATAAATAATCAAAGGAAACAACTTTTGATGTTATATTTATTTTATTAATTATATTTGTTACTTCACTACTGAATTCTTGTTTTTAAACATTCTTTTAAGTAAGCTGAATAATTATTTTTCAATAATATTATGCTTTATAATCTCAGAGAAATATGTTTTTACAATTGTGCATTATACACATCAATTCAACTATACAAAACAATTATTTTGATATGTTAAATATACAAATACATAAGACACCCTATAATCATCCTCTTATAATCACAGTTAAACTTTTCTAATAGGGATTTACAATAATTACATCTTATCCAAAAATTTAATTCCCAAGGAAACAAAATAATTTATAGACTATTTTTCTTCCACAATTTTGCAAATACAAATGAATTTGTAAATAATAAGTAAATACAACTATTAACATGCTGCTCCAGACAAGCTGGATAAAGAGTACGGAGATGTTTTGGCTCAGTCCAACTCCACAGAAGATGATGACCCGAACAAGGAGAAGGAGGCTGAGCTAATGTTGGAATACATAGAGAAATTTAATGAGCTGTTTGAAGATGGGCTGTTTGAAGAGGCTGCTGTTCATGCAGCTAACAGTCCCAAGGGGATACTTAGAACACAAGCAACTTTAGCCAAATTTAGAGGTGAGAAGTGTTTTCTTTTATGGATGAGGCAGGGGAGTTTGGGGGAAGTTGGGTATGTTTGTTTGTGCTTATTCTTTAGATTTCACCATCTGGGCTATAAAGCTGTATCTTTGGATCATGTTCTAATCTATAATTAAGTTAAAATTTTTTAATTCTAGATTATCTTATCTTTTCTTATAAAGTACAGACATAACCTCAAAAAAGAAGATGATTACAAAAAAGAAGATGATTACATCCTATGTGTAGGTCAATCTAGTCATGCATGTTAATCAATGTCTTAAATTCTGCCAATTGATTGGTTTACCTGGCTGAGTCAGGCAACCCATTCCATGCTCTAATAGCACAAGAGAAAGGAGTATTAATATAAATTTGTCCTAGCATATGGAACAAGTAATGTGCCTTTATCTTAGTGACTAAGTATTGCATTAGGTTTTGTTTTTGTATTTGAAGATTATGGCTCAGTGTTTTATGTATAGTTGCTAATTTACTTTTAAATTTTCTATCCGTGTGAGTCTCATCGCTCTGAGGCATATTGTTGAGAAATCTATTCTCTGACAACACGGGCAAGGAAGACAGCGGTTCTCTGCAAAGTTGCCCTGCCACCATATAGAGCTAACTTGCTATGCATACCCGTTTCTTTTTCACTCAAAGGTCCATTTTTGGGGTGTAGTATCTTCACTCATATAGCAGATGGTTCATCATCCTGTTGGTAGTGTCAACAACATGAGTCGAAGTTCGCCTTAAACTTGGCAAAGTATGCTCCAACTGGGCAGTGCCCCATTCTGAGCCTAGCAATGGTAACCTGTTCTTCCCTGTTTAACTGCAACCATTCGTCTGATTTTGTGGGTCCCTTCAAAGTTTTCCACAATTCCCTCCCTGTTTTCCTGTTTTCCCAATTTTGGTGCCACTTTTCTCTCGTCCATTTGCAAACAAATTCCAGAGTCTGGTCAAATGTTTGTGGCTCTTCCAATGAAAGGTGTTACTTTAATCAAATCATTATAAGACATAAACAATTTTATTGTAAAATATTTTCAGAGTTATCTCACTAATATGTAAATTTCAGATAATTACATGTCATATATAAAAAAAATTGTCGATCTCTGATTGTACTTTTTAGATGTTCCAGCAAAAGGTAAAGGAAGATCACCCTTGCTAGCTTTCTGTGATGCCTTAATGTCTTCAGTGAAGGCTGCTGGCAAGAAACCTAATGAAGCTTTGTCTCTGGACTGTGTTGAGGCAGGACTTAATGAGAGTCGAGTAGACATGGTGCATCACTGGCTTGCACAGGACAGGTACAGTTTCTGCTTCACGCAATGATTACCTCTGAAATAGTCTCCCCTTCAAGAGATTTCATTTTTTTAGTTTATGGTGACAATTTTAGCTGTAATCTTGGATAAGTTTCAGCATAGAAGAAATTACTCTTAAGACTGTTAAGTTGAGATATAGTTACTATCTGCTTATCCCACAACAGATACAAATAATTTTTGTGAATATATTTTTAATTGATCAAAACAATCAAAAGTTTATTGTTGTTTATTTGGAGATCTAGTTAATTATCTCCCTTATAACAGACAAAAAGATCTCTTGTCCAGAAATCAACATCAAGTATTATAGCCCTAATTTCCACCAACAATGTATTTTAACTGATCCCACATAAGTCATCGTTGCTATTTTAACTGTATTAGAATAGATCATTTTTAAAAAGATAACCTTTTCAAAATTGAATCAATGTAAATGAAAATGAAAATCAAGAAAAAGTTAACCCTCTATATATATTTCCAACAGAAACATTTCAACTTTACCTTAACTATAAAACCATTATATAACTCTCTCTCTCTCTCTCTCTCTCTCTCAATATACATTTGTGTGTGTTTATATATATATATATATATATATATATATATATATATATATATATATATATATATATATATATATATATGTTTCTGAGAAAACTTTAGTTGCAGATGTGGTTAAGACTTTAGAAGTAGTCTGTACAAACTTAAGTTATAATATTGAATAATTTTAAAAAATTGTTTGCTTTACATCTTGATTAATTGATATTAAGTTTTACTTTATAGATATTTAATCCCAAGAAAATAATTTTTATGACAGGCTGACTTTAAGTCACAAAATGGGCATCATTATCTGTGACCATTGTACCTGTCGGCTTCCATGTGTGTGTGAATGTCAGTCCATGGGTCAGAGCATTTTTGTGAGGCTCAAAGAACACTATGATGCTGTCCTGGCCATGCTGAGACAGGGCAAAGTGCAGAATGCCTTGCAGTATGCTAGGCACTGGCATTGCATCACATCTGACAAAGTCAATGATGTTTTGAAAATCAATGACTGTCCACAGTTGATAATTGGTCTCCTAGCTGCTGATGTATTGAAACGTAAACTTTGTAAGTATCAACCCTAAACCTTCAATTTTCTTTTCTGATACTTAGAAAGCTGACATTGTTGTAGCTTTTAAATTTTTTACATTCACCTTAATAGTGTTTAAAAAATTAATAACAATTTTAGATTTATCATAATAGGCTGCTAATATTTATCTGATTTTCAAAACTAAATGTGACAATCACTGTCACAGTAATTATGTTTGCTAATCAAAATTTGATTATTATTTTCAGTGCTGAATATTACTGTAGGTAGCATTTTGCAAGGTCTAATGAACCTAAACAAACCTGAACTAATAGCCACTTTAATTGAAGCCATATCTGGACAGAAAACTGACCATGAGGAAGGTATGAACAGCTTATATGTTGTTATTATTAGTCTTCATAAATATCATTCTATTATTAAAAAAATCTTCACAACTTTTTGTTCTCATTCTTGTCATGGATACCATTTCTATTTTTAAAGGGCAGAAGCTTACTCTTTGTACCTGCTTGCTTTGATATGTATCATTTTAATAGTCATATTAGAAATAAATATTGTTTTGCAAGATTCAAAGTAACAAAAAATTGATAAGGAAGTATTTTCTAAATATTTAAGGCAGTTCCTATGGTCAGCAAATTCATGCCTAAGTAACATTTACCATACATAATGAAAATTTTAGGGGAGATGGAATCATTGTCAGAGTTGGGATAATCAGATCATTATTCTTACAATGGTAGGAGAGATTATTATTAAACAGAGAAGGTGACAAAAAATAAATTTCAACTTGTCAATCATTACTTTTATCCTAACTTCCAAAAGGGAGGGGGAAATGACCAGCAAGAAAATTCTAGCCATTTTGATTTTGTGCCTAAAAGATCTAGCATGATAAATTATTGTTAAGAGAACTCTTATAAAAATTTCAGACCCAAAAGAAAACCTTTGCTGAAAATAGGCTCAGACAATAAAAAGAAGACTTAAAAAAACCCAGAGCAGACAACAGCTTTGTCTGGATCAGTTGTGGCAAAATGTGCATGTTGCAACTGGGGCTGCATGGTTAAAGGAAATGCTGCACTCATCTTTGAAATCAAAGACAGTGTCTTGCTAAAAATTTGTCTGTGGCTATAAAAAACAAAGAATTTTTTTTATTTTTTTTTTAAATACAGGCTTCTAGCTACATTTGACATCTCTTTCAGCACCATCTATTTAGAAAAAGATATCATTTTGATTTTATAAAATACTCAAGATGTTCAATGGAAAAAAAACCTAAAGCAAAGTTCTGACATAATCCTGTTCACATTTTAATTCTTTGTTTACCTAAAATATGTTAGAAGATCTTGAGTTTAAATATGGTATTCTGCACATTTTAAAATATTTACTTTTCTTCTTTAGCAACAGCTCTACCACTGTCCAGGGCTGTCTTACTGGACAGGTCCACTAAGCCAGAACAGTGGTCAGCAATTGTACACTTTCTAGAGACAGCAGGTCATCATGATGCAGCCTTACAGCTTTTTGCTACAACCTACATCACCAACATTGTCCAACAGTCTAGCATCATCCTCCAGAATGAACAGGGGAGAAAAGGTGTCTCTTTTGCACATACAGTGCAGACCAGGAGTGACTCTGAGGAGGATCTAAGTGATTCCACTCATGGCACCACATCCAGGGACACATCCTCAAGAGAGATTTCCCCAGATCCACTAATACCTCAAAAGAGTCAGAGGGAATCGATCTTGAAGAAGAAAGGTTACAGTGTCAATGATGTTCAGTGGAGAAAACTTTCTCCATCTGGCAAGAGAGTGAGCCTTGCTAGCACAGTACAGTCCCCTTCTCCAAGCTTTGCTAGAACAGCAGAAGATAAACATGATGAAATTTTGAGGCCAGCTTCTAAGATCAGCGGAAGTGTTCGGTTGATAGACAGTGACCCCTACACCAGCAATCCAGAGTCAGCTGGAGAAAGTGAAGCAGAGTAAACTGTTTAAATTAAATTGATTTATTTATTGATGTATTTCTAATTCTTGGTGTGTATTTAAAAAACAATGCTGTTCCAGTCTTTTATTGTCATATTACACACTAAATTATAAACCCAGTTGCTATGTAAATATAAAAAAAAAACAGCAGCATTCAACTCCCCAGTGTTAAGTCTTTTTTGGCCTTTGAGCTGTATAATATTCTGACACATTTCAAAGGTTGCATCACCGCAAAAAGGAGTAAAAAAAGTTTATCCTATATGTCTTCAGGGGTCAGATAGGAGCCAGTTACAGACTGATTATGATCTGTGTGAAGCTTTTCAGACATCATTGATCTATTTTCTAGTACATTAGGGCAATGATTATAGCTTACTTCAGTTTTGTTTCTATTGCTGTTATTGTGAAACATTAACATAAAAAAAAGTGTGTAAAAAAACAAAAGTTCATTAAACAGGAACCGTAAAATAAGATGATAAATGGACAATCGTCATGGCTGATTAAAAAATGGTTAAATATCTGTTGGTAAATGTATTTACAAGCATTGAGAATGCTTTTTGATTTTATTATAGACAATAGGACAACATTGAAATGATAGAGTTGAATATAATTATTTAATTATTTATTATTATTTATGCTAGGACAAATTTGTACAAATACTCCTTCTTCCCTAGTGCTATTAGAGCATGGAATGGGTTGCCTGAGCTAGCCAGGAAAACAAATGACTTGGCAGGATTTAAGTCATTGGTTAATATGCACGACTAAATGCATGATGCATAGGAGGTAATCATCTTCTTTTTTGAAGTAATGTCTGATTTATATAAGATTATAAGCTTCACAAGTTGTTCCATGTATTTTATAAAAAAAATTGTAAATTCGAGAAATAAAAAAAGAGAAAATTGTACACAAACACATGTGTACACACACACTTATCAGATGTAAGTCAATCAATTTTCATGATGTTGTTATCTTGGTGTTAGGATTTGTGAATAATAGCATCTAATTCATGGGCTGAATTTCTGTTTAATTCTTCTACCATTTTTTCTAGATAATTATGTAAATTAATGACTCTTTCTAAAGTCTATCCTGAAGGAAATTAGGCAGCTCATGGTGGCTTAAAAACTTTTAAAGAAATGTTTAAATTTATATCCCAGTTTTTTTAATATTTCACTGTGATTTTTGTATGAACAGTAAACATTAAATATTTCACCCTGTTTATCTATAGTTCTAAACACTGTAAACAGCAACAGAACTTTTAACCACGGGAAGTAACCAGAGCAAACTTTTTATTAAATATTCTTATTTCCCTTACATTAAGAAAACAATTTAAAAAAAAAAAACGAGACACAAACGCAATTGGCTCACATCACAGATGAACTGATTTAATGTGATTGATGCTCCGAACTGCTGGTTTGGGAGTGATAAGGGACTGTATAAGCTTAACTAGTACAATTTCACTTTTTCCCCATCTAAACAATAAGCAATCTTGATTATACCATTTTTAGAATCAATAATGTATAGACATATTCATGTAGGCCTACTCAGACACACATACCATCACCCAGATAATGAAAAAAAACACCTACAAATTAGAAAGAATAGGAGAGGGGGAGATCAAGTACACTATAATATCTCTTCCATATAAATCTCGACATCTGTTACTTGTCCTCAATAATGGAGGACATACGAGACTGAGTCAGTACACTTATTTACAGAGCGTAATTCTATTGGGACCAAAACAATGTATTCTATAGACTTGTATATTTAAAACGATAGAAAATATTGAAATTAAAAGGATAGTTATTTTGTTAAGTAAAACTTCATTGCTATGATTTCTTTACTAGATACACAGCGAGTTTGTGTATTTCTCTAGACACACAGCGAGTTTGTGTATTTCTCTAGACAAACAGCGAGTTTGTGTATTTCTCTAGACACACAGTGGTTAATGATAATGTCTTTTGTTTAAATGAATGCTCTTGTTCAACGTGCTAAGAAAGACCACTGCGATATTTCAACTCATTGCAAGTGAAGAGTTGTTACTCTTGCTTTTGTTTATATCTAAGTTCAAAGGTCAGGACTAATGACTAGTTTTAACAAAGAAAGCTCTGCTACTCCACCCAATGTTTCGTAGGACCTTACAAATTGTTTACATTGTAAGATAGATTGAAATTGAGTTTCTAATGACATCCTGGACTAATAGTTGGGTTGAACTTTGAAACAAAAAATTACTCTTGCTAAACATGACTATAAATCTATGATATAAAATTTGTTTAAAATAATGATCGTATTAATTAAGTTAATAGTTATAGATCAACAATTGTATTGAAAATGAACATATACAATATTCCTATAGTTTACCTGGACTAGAATTTATTATCTCCGTAGTATGAAAGACATGCCAGGATGCTACTAGAAGAAACTTCCACAAGAGGAAAGTCAAAAAAAAACAACAACAAAGACCTTCACCTTTAGCCCCACAAGAGAAAAGGCAAGAAAAAACATTTTTAAAATGCTATAAAAACAAACAAAGCTTTTATTAGTTTCGATCAGTCATGTATTGAAATTTGTAATAGCATCTACACTAAGAACGAGAAATAGTCGCGAATACAAATATTTTACTAATAGCTTTTGTTTAGCGCAATTTCATGCTTTTAGCTTTCTGACTGCTCCCATCTTTTGTTTGGTCCACTTGGAAAGGAGTAGGGGGAGAAAGAAGGAGGTATGTGGGTGATCACTTTTTAAATATTTAAAAAAAAAAAAGGTGGATGACCTGAATTCAAGTCGTGGGCTAACACCTCCTCAAGCCAATACACTAACTACTCTGTCATCGAATCGCTTATGAAGATAGAAGGTTTTATAGCTAACTATCGTTAGCTTCAAATTTTAAGGCGGCGACTTACAAAGAATAAAGGGGGCTAATTCAACTTATACCACCACATCAGTTGAGTAGAATTTCTTTCCCTTGAACGAGAAAGAGGGATAGACAGACAGAGTGAGTTGATATAAGCTTTCTAAAGACTAAAGATCCACAGAAGGAATTCCAAAAACCAAAACCTAAAAAAAAACCAAGATTACAAAAGACAGATTGTGTAGAAACACAAACTCAAAATCGGCCCCCGAAGTGGTCTACCCAGGCAGGCTTCAATATTTTCAGAAAGAACATCCGAATAAATTATATCAAAGACAAATGAGAGATAAGAATGTGTAGTGCCCCAACGGTCCCGCAGATCAAAGGATAGGTGAAAGTGAATGTAAAGTTAGATGTGAACCTGGCCTAACTAGTTCCCCTTTCAGACCTTGTGGTCTATAGGGCAGATGATGTAAATTTCATCTCTTTTTGTGGCCTACGGTTAACGAGGGTGTCATGTAGCCAGCACAACGACCAAGCGCCTTTACTTTTCCCCAACTAATGTCAGGTACCCATTAGAGCTGAGTGTACTCAGAGGCGCCCAAAGATTCCAAAGTTGAAAATCCCAGTCTTCACCAGGATTCGAACCCGTGAACCCCGGTTCGGAAGCCAAGCGCTTTACCGCTCAATCGTTTATTCCAATCCTCAAAAAAAAAAAAATTTCCGCCAAATACAAAAAGGTTCATAAAAATGAACTTTACAAGATTACTATTCGTTTTAAAGTAGGTTTAACTTATAATGCATACAAATTAGCTTTTTCTCTTTAAAAAACTGCTTGCATAACTGATTTTAAAAATTAGATTTTTCGTTTTCAGGAAAAAAAAAGTAGCCGTTGCATCAGAACTTAGAAAGTTCTAAAATATTGTGATGTCGGATTTTCAATATCTTTTGTAGTTTACGAGATCTAAACAGGACGAACGGACAGACGGACAGACATTTCGCACAAAACTAATAGCGTCTTTTCCCCTTTCGGGGGCCGCTAAAAAAGAAGAAGACTTCCACAAGTGGAAAATGGAGAAAGAAAACGTCATAAAGAGAAACATTCTGAAAGAAGACTTCCTCGAGAGAAAAGAGAAGATAGAAGTTTTCTATGGAAGGCATACCAAGAAGACTTCCACCATTCAAAGCCAATAGACATTGTATTATCATCAAAAGTAGTTTTGAAACAAGATTACCATGGTGACGTGATAATATGACCGTCAAAAACGATCACACCCTGTACGACAAAAAAAAAAAAAAAAGAAAGATACGTTAAAAACAGACGTGAATACATACATACATTACGCACAGCACGTCACAGATTGTAGAGAACAAGGTTTGATTTCGAAATGATAATGCAAGAGATCCATTGGAATCAGAGGTAATGATCACGTCAGGGAAACCATGATAAAGTTGATATGGACATGAATCAATGAAGGCGACATGCAAGGCAAACAAGATGATTTTAGAAGATTAGAGCGTGGCTTGTTCTCAAATATGGCATTGTGGGACAGTTGGGCGGAGCCACCAGGAGGTACTTCGTCAGTCCACAGCTAGTTCAATGAAATGATTTACCTCATTGCAGTAGTTCAGGAACAACAACATTAGATTATTTATAGAATAACAGATTATTTATAGAATAACAGATTATTTATAGAATAACAGATTATTTATAGAATAACAGATTATTTATAGAATAACAGATTATTTATAGAAAAATAAAAACAACACAAAATACGGATATTTTAGCAATATTATTAAATGAATTACAGAAATGGGAATCAAATTGGAGTAGGTCTATGTCTTTCCACACAGAAAAATGTCAGTTATTAAGAGTAACAAAAAAAAAACAACTTAAATACCGCTTATCTTTTTCATGGTAAACCAGTTATACAGACTAAAAACTCAAAATATCTAAGTGTTATAATAAATGAAAAATTAAAAAGGAATCCTCCTATTTATGAAATTAAATTTTAAAAAATCAAACAAAGCATTATGGCTTTACTCAAAGATATTTTTACAAATCAAATAAGAACATAAAACTAAAATATTATTTAACCTTGGTTGGGCCAATATTAGAATATGCATCGTCTGTTTTAGACCCCTCAACTCTAGAAAACATTAAGAATTAGAACAGACACAAAATAGAGCGGTGAGATTCACAACAAACGAATATTCACACTTGATCTCTCTTCGGGAGTTATAAACATCTTTTTACTGAAGGCATTTCTTATGTTTGTAAGAACCCTCCAGCTGTTTCGTTCGGAAGCCGACTGCAGCCAGTCGCTCTCTTAAAGCAATAGAATCGAAATCGACCACAGCCGGAAAACAGTTAAATCTGCGCTGGATGTGGCGAAATATGTAGGTTGCAGCTGGGACTGCGCAACCACGTGAAATCTTGTACTCCTCATTAATCTTCGGATTGGAAGGACAACTTTATTATGTTGAGGGAATGAAAGTCAAATGTGTATCATCTTGTCAGTCTACAAAAAAGTGCGAGAAATAAACAGACTAGTCGCGGCTACACTGAGAGCGTGTTGAGCAAACACAAAGCTGCTTTAAGTCGGTTGGCAAGAAATTAAAAAAACAAAACAACGTTGCATTGATAAACATGGAGATACCAGAGGACACATTGTATTTGTCAACTAATTCTTGACCTTTGGTATCGCACTAAGAACGTTAGCTATGAAGACGCCAAAACAAATCAACAAGGTAGCTAATCACTTGTGTCTAAAAGATAACCCGATTTTTAACTGGATCAATAGTGCTTTCACAGATAGTACGTGTAATGAGAAGGCTTTTTGACCAAATTATGCTCATTAATTGGGCCATAGTTTTTGTTTATTGGCTGGATATAAATGACGTCATATATTGTCACTGTTACTTTTCTTAATCATGTAATATTACTAATAACATCCTCAGTTTTTAAAACGATGATCACGTGGTATTGATACTGGGCCAGATTTTTTTAAAAGTCAATTTGGTTTTCAATACCAAATTTATTTTGTTTTGTTTTTGTTTTTACAGACAAAACAAAAACATTTTATTTTTCATGATATGCAATTAGGTTAGCGCTATAAAATAAATGAAGATTTTTTTTTGTCAGGAACTTTATTAAAAATAAGAATAGGCATGTAGACTATAAGTAATTTGTGTTTTATTTTGAGATAATAAAGGAAGCAAGTAGGTCAAAATCTACATCCATTTTCTTAACGAAAACTATAGACAATCACAGAAATTTTAAAGTTAAAAAAAAAGAAATTTAATTATTAAACGTACGTAATTGTCATGGGTATCTAAAAATAGCTAATTTTTAATTTTATTAGATGCACAAAATTTCGCAAGTACTGATACTCGATGTGTTTCAAAAGGTAATTTATTGGGCACATTATTAAGCTCTTTCATACACACACACATATGAACACACGCGCGTCATGATTATTACTTTTTAATGAGTATACCTTATATAAAAAAAGTATTTTTTTCCGTACTAAAACTAAGCATTTCACAAGAGAATGACGGCCTCCCTGAGATACTCCTTTTAAATTAAGCTCGCTTAATTCCCTCTGGTCTAATCTCGTAGAGTTGCAAAGTAGAAAGGTAATCTAGGAGATTTCAGTTCTGTTTTTAGGCCCAAACAAAACTCATCCCGATACCAAAATCCCAATTAAAAATTCCTGTCATATATCAGGATTTGAACTCAATCCCCCTTGTTAGGTTGCCACCTAGCTTAAGTTGTTGGTCTATTTATAACAGTCGAGCATATATAGTGTAGGCCTACTTCTTGAGCAGCTATTTCGTTGCCCCGTTATTACACTGACATTTTTTGTCTCATTAAATCATTATAAAAAAGGATCACCCAATAGCTACTTATATTATTGTATTTAATCAAAGAAAATGAATTTAGATCTAGAGCAAGCCCTTCTTAGAAGACTTTAAATCCGTGGGCACCAACTAGGAAGAGACCATGGAAGTCGCCAGTGACGAACTCTGTGCAGAGAGTTTGCCGCCCTATGGGAACGGCTCGGGAGAGCCCAAATCTAATGCTAGCAATCCAATGGTGTGTTAGTGCATTAATTGTTTAACGTTATTTTTCAGTTCCTTCTACAAGCTTGCACTCTCTTCAAGGATGGAGGCACAAATTGAAAAAAGACAAAAAAAAAATCCAAAACAAAAAACGGCTCTAACAATTTTACTAGAAATTTGACAGTTTATGGAGGGCCTATAACTCCGGGAGAAAAAAATCACTAGCTAAAAGGCCACAAAGTAAAAATTCTGGCATGACCGTTTTAATTTTTTAAAAATTATCTAAACTTCTTAAAATTAAATATGGCTTAGGTCTTTTTATCAATGAAATTGTTCCAAAAAACTTCAGGAATTTTTTTCTTAAAAAAAAAGGCACATCAAGTCACAGGCTTCAGCAGGAATTACCAGACACAACTCAAATGTTAAAGAAGAACTTGATTGTGTAAGCCAGTGATGCCCATCCTAATTCGACCTGCGGGCCATTTTTATTTCCGACACTCGTGTCGCGGGCCACATGAACAAAAAAGGCCTACAAAAACGATATTGACCTTAATTAATGGGATATTTGAAATGTATCTTTTTTTTCCCCGCGTCAGAAGATGGCTTCATTTCTCTACTTAAAACATCAGTAAGATTGTGCTTCATTTCTGTGCTTAGAATATGAGCAACATTGTAGCTAGCTTTACAACCGAGTCATTTTCCTGTCTCTTTTTGGTAAATATTCCCATCAATCCTCCAATTTCTAGGTTTAGTTTAACAATCTTTTATTCGCGGCTCAAACCAAGAATGCCGTCATATTTGTTTCATAATGTCGTTTATATGTTGTTGTTTTATTTTAAATAGCCAGACTTTCTTGATGAAACAAGTATGTTGGCTTATTATCATGTTCCACAAAAAAGTAAAGAACCTTTCACTTTTCCTGGTAGAAAACGTACATTCTACACTCAGATACCTAATTCAAATGTTAAATGTCATGGAAATCATCAGGAGAAAAATTGAGGGCCCAAAACCCTTAACGTAAGTAAAGACACATTTTTACAATTCAATTTTTTGTTTTGGAAAATGGGGGGATTTTCTACACTTTTCGGCGGGCCGGATGGACTCACGTTGCGGGCCGGATCTGGCCAGCGGGCCGTACTTTGGGCATCACTGGTGTAAGCATACTGGTCAGACTTCTTGCAATGGGTGAAGTATTACAAGAGATACATGGAATTAGAGATAAAGGAAACAATAGATCATCATCAGAATTGTATATACATATTTCCACTCAGGTCCAGTAACTTCCCTTTAATTTTGCCATGCCATCACATGCTCACCTTTAAGTGCAATGCCCTATGTCTAGTCAAATGTACCTTTCAACAAATTGTTTGAGATTGTTAACTTTTGAGATTCATCCATTTTTAAATGCTAGAAATAGATGAACGTTGAAAAAATGATCTTGACATAAATGTCAATCTCATCTGAATTGAACAAGAGAAAGGGAGGCACGGGTAGGCTATTATGCTGAAACATAGCACAATGCTCCCTGCCCTCTATATTAATCCTATATGTGTGGTCCATTGTAGTAATATAGATCTATGATGTTGTACAGGTTTCTAAAAAATCCATATTTTACATGAAACTCACATCCCAATAAAACAATTCATGGTGTACATTAGGATTCGAACTTAATTCCTCTTGTTAGGTTGCCACTTTGCTAAGTTGTTGGTCTATTAATAAAAGTTGAGCATATATATTATATTAGCAGCCTGCTTTCAAAACTCAACATTAGGCCTAGATGTGTGGTCTCTTAGAATTTTGTTTCAGGTTCATAAAAAATCCATATTTTACTTGAAACTCACATCTCAAAACATTGTAACAATATGTATGACCTTCGACCTCAATCATTGGGCAATCAGAAAATAAAAACAGTGACAATTTTTTTTTCTTTCCAATATATTCAAAATAAATCTACACGCACACAAACACATGCACACACACACATATACAAACCACAAAGTTTGGCAGCATGCCTTGTCTTGCGCAACAGCCAATGTACTACAGGTGCAGACGTCATTCCGTAGAGACTAGCGCGTGCTCTGTTAGATAATGTTTTTTTTTTCCTTTCTTGTTTCTTTTTTTTTCTACCGATCACTTTTTACTTCCTAAAAGAAAAATGTAAAGCGTGCTGGGAAAAAATGAATTTGGCCTTTAAATGTTATACTGAGGTAACAACATTCTCTTGGTAAACATCAATGATATGGCTGGGATGACTGTGTCTGTTGTTATTGGAGTGTTATCGGCTAGTGATTGCAACATACTGGGTTCAGAAATTATTAAAGAAAAAAAAATTGAAATAGAAGCTACCAATAATATTACAAACATTAAACATTAGACAATGTCTTAGCTGAGAAATAAAAGCAACTGCACAGGTCACTGTAGCGGAAGTCGGTGGAGTTTCATAAAAGAGATCACGTGACCTGAAGATTTTCGTATATTTATCAACATCATCATAAGTGGGGGAGGGGGTGCGGTGACAGGCAAGCACACGTGAAAGTTCTTTCCTCTCAGTCACACGCCATCCGTACTAGTGTAGTTAGAGACAGGCCGATTCACTCAGTCATAGTGTTCATCCAGCTTTTCTTCTGGTCACTCTGACTGCAAGCCTCTCTGTCATCAACTGAAGTCTAATTTTGACCAAGAGCTGTCTTAAAATCTGCTCAAACAATTCTCATTTATTGACCCATACAAACACACACATACACCACTGGCGAATCCAGGGGGGGGGCGGTAGGGTCGATCGCCCCCCCCAACTCGGCCGACCCCCCCTCCGAAAGGGGGAGGGCGGACGAATTTTAGTATATAATTCACACAATTAGTATACGAATTTATAACTAATGTTAATAATATATACTAATTATTTATATTTCAACCTATTTTTAGATTATTTCGCCCCCCTCTAGTATGTTGGCCAATTTGGTGGGGTCGGGAGGGGGCGATAGTATCAATCCCGCCCCCCATACACTTTCCAGTGGGGGGGGGGCGGTCCAATTTATTTGTAGAAATCACAGCTTGCTAACAGAAACAAATAAATATCTATATGATTAAAATTTGTTATTGATATTTTAAACGATCTTTATATTATGTCGTTCCCTATTTGCCGATTGTGGGGGGGGGGGCGAATACCTCTACTGCCCTTCCCACCTAAACCCTTTGAGTGGGGGGGGGGGTCGGTCCTACTTTTATGGAGAAATCATAGTTTGTGAACACAATTAATTCAATTAATATATAAATTTTATATTATGTCAATCCCCTTCTGGTATCTTGGCCGATTCGGTGGGGTTGGGGGGAGGGTGATTGCATGTACTGCCCTCCCACTCTAGCCCTCTGAGTGGGGGGCGGTCCTATTTTTATGGAGAATCATAGTTTGTGAACAAAATTAGTTGAGTCGCCCCATCCCTATTCTTTAATGCCAAATGCAATCTTTAGCAGAAATTATTTAAGGATCGAGGATTAATCGTTTTCGCTCTACCGCCCCTCTCATTTCCAGACATGAATTTAGCATAATTATTTTAAGAAAGTTAGAATTCAAACGAAATTTTAAGTATAAGAGTCATGATTGAGATGAGTTCTTAACCCCAATGGTTTAGTCATAGTCGCCTTTTCCCAACCTTTACTCAATCTGAAATTTTTCTAGTTAAATAAAGTTGGGACTATAACTATAACAATTTATACTATTATTTTATTAAATATTATTTATCGAATAATTCTTTTTTCAGCGGCGATCCTCAAAGCCAAAATCTAAATATGTGGGGTATCTTATCTTCTCAAGGAACAAATCGGTTTTATTTGCAATGTATTAAGGGCCTATAAATTCATATTAGAATATTTTTCAAGTACAGCATTATTAAAATGGTCCTTTTTTAATAGTATGAAAAATGAGCTTTAGGTCAGGAGAATGCGTTTCTTCTATGAAGTATGCAAGAAAACGTTTTTGGCGTCGGAACCCCACAGATGAATAATGAGCTGTAGTTGTCAGGAGAATGCGTTTCTGCAGTGAAGAATGAAAAAAAAACGCTTTTGGCGTCGGGGCTTCGCCCCGAACTGTATTGATAACTAATGAGCTGTAGATGTCAGGAGAATGCGTTTCTGCATTCAAGAATGCAAGGAAACGCTTCGCCCCGAATTCTTTTTATGAATAATGAGCTGTAGATGTCAGGAGAATGCGTTTCTGCAGTGAAAAAAGCAAGAAAACGCTTTTGGCGTCGGGGCTTTGCCCCAAATCCCACTATGGAACCTTAGAGAGCTGCCCCAGTTGTTTTGTTTTTCGCCGAAGGTTGAGAAATGTTGCACTTTTATTCTCATATATATATATAATGCGTTTATCATAGGGTTAGGGTTTACTGGGCGTTAGGGTTTGGAAATAAAATCCCCCCACCCCACTCCAAAGTTCTGGATCCGCTAGTGACACACACACACATACAGACCCATACACAGACCCACGCACACACACACACACAGAAATGGTCACTTACTAATTAGAGTTTAATGAATTCTTAAACATTCGAAAATGAAAAAAATCTCCTAGTTTCTGAATTTCGTTGTGTAGCCAAAGCGTTCTCCCCCACCCTCCTTGTAAAATGAACAAAGTATAACTATTAAGAAGAAAATAAAAAATAATAATAATAAACAAAACAAAGTGTAATTGTATCAATCTGTCGTGTAATAAAAATTGAAATAGATCCTGAGTAGCATCAATACATCTGTGCGATTAGAAGTATCTTCACCAATTGTTTTTGTTTAGCGCAATTTCAGACATTTAGCTTTCTCAATGTGCTATGATCCTATCACTTGTCTGGACCAGTTGAGAAAGAGCTGGAAGAAGGGGATATCCTTGTGAATGTTCAGTGATCGCTTTAAAATAAAAGTTGTACTACTTGAATTCGAACACGAGGCCTCAGTCTCCTCAGGGGAACTAATTCAACTATACCACCACATCAGTCAAGTATACTTTCTTTCTCTTGTTCGATAACAAACAAAATAATAATGACCAATATTTAAGTAACTAATAGGTTATTTTTTTTTATTCTTTTTTATTCTTTTTATTCTTGTTTTGATCCGAGATTGGGTGTGGGAGAAATAAAGTGTAAAGATTTTTACCATCAGACAGACAGACAGAAAGAGTTAATTTAAGATAAGATAAGATAATTTTATTGATGCAATCAAATAATTACTGTACAATAACGATATAGATACATATACGAACAACATTCACACACGAAAACACATACACACTCATAACCAGCGCTTTATAAATTAGATTTCAATGTACTTCTTGATGACGACAGATGATCTTGTAACACTCTGACCGAAAGTGGGATGAAGGAGTTTTTAAATCTGTTTTAGTCCTAATGGAAAGGAGACGACCACTTCGTTCAGATCTTATGTAAAAGTGGTTTAATGGGCGCAGGTTATCTTTAAGAATCGTGAGTGTTTTTGGAAAGGCATCTTTCATGAAAAAGCTCTTCAAGAGATGGTAGCTGTGTTCGAGTGATATACGATGCTTTTTTGATTAGTCTAAGTCTTTGTGCCAGTGAAGTATTACCATACTAGCAGGTGATGGCAAAGTTAATTAGACTGCTGATGGTCGCTGTATAAAAAAAGTTTAATTATTGTTTTGTCGATGTTAAATTTTCTTAGCTTTCTAAGATAGAAAAGACGTTGGTGAATTTCAGTAAAGCTTTGTAACAACTGAAGTAACTGAACTGTAACAACTGAAGTAACTGAACTGTAACAACTGAAGTAACTGAACTGTAACAACTGAAGTAACTGAACTGTAACAACTGAAGTAACTGAACTGTAACAACTGAAGTAACTGAACTGTAACAACTGAAGTAACTGAACTGTAACAACTGAAGTAACTGAACTGTAACAACTGAAGTAACTGAACTGTAACAACTGAAGTAACTGAACTGTAACAACTGAAGTAGCTGAACTGTAACAACTGAAGTAACTGAACTGTAACAACTGAAGTAACTGAACTGTAACAACTGAAGTAACTGAACTGTAACAACTGAAGTAGTTTTAAACAAATTGCAGTTTGTTCTGTTTCTTATAATTATTTGTTTGCATTTTATTATCTTTTTTTTTTTGGTTTATTATTTCTTTCAAGTTACCAAAATACTTGGCAACATTTCTGCTTCTTCAACTGAATTTTGTTCGCGGGTTTCAATTAACGTCAATAAGTTTATTTGTAGCTAAGGTTCACAAAGGATTCTGGGAGGATGCTGATCTAAAGACTGGTAGCCTAATTGTAATGATAGTCTTTCTTTACAATTTCTGGAATCCCGCCACAGCATGGCTATAAATCTATGCTGAAGTAGTAATAAATACATAGAAGGCCGCAGAATGACCTAAATTAGTGTCTGAACACAGCATAGCCATATGCAATGCTGATATCATTTTTAAGGTTATATCATTGACCTTAGTCGGAAGACATCCATTAAAGCAAAAATAATCAATAAATAAATACAAGTGCAGTATTACAACACTACAATAGATCCTAGCACAACAAAAGTACAAGCTAGAAATCACTCTTAGTAGTACACTGTACAGAAATTCGAGAACCTTCTTCTGATATCAATAACTCAATCAATTACCTCTCGAGTGAAGACAGTCGTGAGAGAGAGAGAGATGTAACAAAAGAATTCTTACACTTCTAGATTGAGGCTGATAAATAGCCGAGATTCTTGGGAGATGATAGAACACAGGAGCAGGAGTGGGAACGAGAGAGGGCGGGAGACAGAGAGGAAATTGAAAAAACAGTATAGATCTACCTGTTGTGAACGTCTGGCTCAGAGCTAATCCACTTTAACTCTTCTTATCTACCTCCTCATTTATGAGATCAGTTCACATTACATGTTAACATTGGCTTGGTAGTCAAAGAGTTAATACTGAAATCCAACTAAAACAACAACATAGACTGCAGAGCTATTCCAGCGTTAACTGATTGCACAGTGCTTGCCATGCTTTATTGAAAGACAAAATAGCAAGAAGGGAATCATTTTAACTCTTTAACTACTGTGTCATTTGAAATCTCTTGTTTGTTTTACTTATATGTTTCCAATAGTCCTTCAGGATGTATTACATCCTATCCCAAACCTCACGCAGGACGGAGGACAGGGTTTAAAACCGGCACCATCGAGAATAGTCTAGAGTGTATTCCCATGACCTGACAGCGCTATCAGAAATCAACATTTTAAACATTAAACGTGACTAGTAATATTATAAGAGTTAAAGAAAGATCTCTTTCAATTAAAATGTACATACTATGAGATCAAGATAGAGTGCGTTATGAGAGAGTGGTAGGAGAACGTTATTTGACCTGACACAAGAATCAATAAAAACAAAATGAAGTTAATTAACTTTTGGTATTAACTATTTTGTTTGGTATCTAGAACAAGAGAAAGAAATTATACTTGAGTGAAGTGGTGGTATAAGCTGAATTAGTCCTTTGTATAGGTCGCAGCTTTATAGAAAGTCTTAAACAAAAAACAAAAAAAAAAAAAACTATACAATCTTCTATAGTTACAATCACCTCACCAGCAGAGTGGTTAGTATGTCGGCTTGAGGAGGCGTGAGCCGAGTTCTAATTCAGGACTTTCTCTTTTTTTTTTTTTTTTTTTTTTGTAAACGCTTAAAAAAAAAAGGATTACGATAAAATTCACCAGATATCCCTTTCTTTCTCCCCCCCCCCCTTTTTCCCAACTGGTCCGATAAGTGATAGGATCATTGTGTCTTGAGAAAGCTAAAAGCATGAAATAGCAGTAAAAAAAACATTTGGTAAAAGTATTTCTAATCGCACAGATTTATTATTGTTAGTCTAGATGTATTATAAATTAAATTACACGACTGATCCAAACTAATTGATACAATCACACTTCGTATAAGCTTTGTTTTTTCTTGTTAAATTTCTCATTCTATACGCAAAGAAAATTCTTTTAAGAACTTCTTTTCAAATTCCACGTGAGCATGTAACGTGTTGCTTGAATCAGACATGAAGATCGATGATTAAATTAAATGTTCAATTAAACATAACAGATAATAAATGCTTGTTATAAGATGTAAAATTATATAATAACGTCTGATTAGTCATCTGTCACACACACACATATATATGCATACATCTCACCATTTTAAAGTTCATGTTTTCATTATGCTAGCAGACTTTGTAATTCATTTAGAACAATGTCTAATAATGTAAGCAAAAGTGTGGCCACAAACGTTTTCATTGGACGGGGCGTTCATTTGAATAAGAATAACATATATAATTGTAAAACAAGGAAATTATTTGATAATTCAAGGGAGATTATCTCTCAACAATAAAGCTATGCACTTCTATTGTCGCCCGTTGCAATTTTACATTCGTTGTGCATGTACCACTGGCGGACGAGATGGGGGCGGTAGGGGCGATCGACTCCCCTCTCAACCGACACTCCCCCCCCCCCTGAAGGGCGGGAGCGGACACATTTTAGTAAAGAAATTACACTATTTGTATATGGTTTTATTACTTATGTTAATAATATATACTAATTATTTATATTTCAAACTTTCAGTATTTTTAGATTATTTCGCCCACCCCCCACTCAAGTATGTTGGGCGATTTGGTGGGGTCGGGAGGGGGCGAGGGCATCAATCCCCACCCCCCACCATAAACTTTCGAGTGGGTGGGGGCGGTCCAATTTATTTGTAGAATTCACAGCTTGTCAACAGAATCAAGTTAATATCTATATAATTAAAACTTGTTATTGATCTTTATATTATGTCGTTCCCCTGTTAGACGATTGTGTTGGGGGGGGGGGCGAATACATCTACTGCCCTTCCCAACTAAACCCTTTGAAGGGGGGGGCGGTCATAGTTTGTGAACAAAATGAGTCGAATTACTATATAATTTTTATATTATGTTGCTACACTTCTGGTATCTTAGCCGATTCGATGAGGTGGGGGTGGGCGATTGCTTCTACTGCCCTCCCCACTCTAGCCCTCTGAGTATGGGGGCGGTCCTATTTTTATGAAGAAATTAGTTGAATATCTATAATAAGCTACATATTGATGTTTTAACCCATTTGTATATCATGTCGCAGACAGACTCTGATCTCAAATTTTATTATTAGTAAATATAAATTGAAAAAGGATTGTACCAGGTGGGAGGGGAGATACATGCAATCGCCTTTCGCCCCTAGGACATACCGATACTTTTTTCTTTTTGTATTTTAGTTAAGAAATTACAAAATTTAAAAAAAAATTGTCACAGATATAATTTATATATGCTATAAAATAAATTCGCCGCACCCCTATTCTTGAATGCCAAATGCAATCATTAGCAGAACTTATAAAAAGGAGCGAGGATTAACGTTTTCACTCTACCGCCCTCTCCCCTTTCCAGACGAAAACATGACGTTTTAAAACAGAATAGTCAAATGTTGAGTCAGAGTTTATGTAATTGCACACGAATTTATCTTAGTTATTTTAAGAAAGACTTGTTTTGGAAAATTTAGAATTCATACGAAATATTTCTTTATAAGAGTAACAATTGAGATGAGTTCTGAACCTAAATATTATTTTCCTAGTCATCTTTTTCCAACCTTTACTCATACTGATATTTTTCTATCGTATAAACAATTTTGAGACTATAACTCACAATATATACCGGAATTCTAAAAATGCAAAAAAAAAATAGAGAGTAGAATCTAATTGGCACAATTAATTTCTCCTCCCAATTCCGAAATTATTTGTTTAGAGCTTTGAATTATAGTTCTGTAACAAAACAAAGTTACAAACATGCCTATTGAACAAAATGTATCACTTACTAATGAGCTTTTTAAAAAATATTATTTTTCGTATTGTTTTTTTCGGCGACGATCATCAAAGCCTTAATCTAAATATGTTTCGGTATCTTATCTTTTCAAGGAACAAATCGGTTGTTTTTGCAATGTAGTAAGGGCCTGTAAATTCATATTAGAATATTTTTCAAGTAAAACATTTTCAAAAGGTACTTTTTTGAATAGGATGAATAATCAGTTGTAGGTGTCAGGACAATGCGTTTCTGCAGTGAAAAATGCAAGAAAACGCTTTTGATGGATCAGTTCAAGACTAAGACTAAGACTGCTTTATTGATCCTTACGGAAATTTGTTGTGATTACAAGGGCTCTTTTCTCATATAAAGACAACACAACAGAAAAATACACATAAATACAACAGACAACATAAAGAGTTCATCCAGCGACTACACACAGGTATCTTGGTGCATTTCATGTTCCCTGATCAATGACTGGCAGTTATAGAGTCTGACCGAGTGAGGTACAAACGAGTTTTTGTACCGCTCCGTTCTTGTTTTGATTGACAGCAGTCGCCCACTTCGCGACGACCTGACGTAGTTCTGATGGAGCGGGTGGCCGTTGTCTTCCATGATTTTTTCGATTTTTCTTAGGCACTTTTGTTCAAAAAGTTCCTTTAAATATAGTAATGTTGTGAGTGTAATTTTTGATGCTTTTTTAATGATGTTTTCTAGACGTCGCAACAGTTTAGATGAGGCGTTGCCTTGCCAAACAATTTTCTTTTAGATAATAAATAATGCAACAAAAACTCACACTAATTTGACATAGTTGTTTATTAAAACAAACAACAATTTATTCACTTGATATCGTGAGGAGACAGGAATGTTACTATCAAGTATACGCAAACTGCCTAATTTTTGGTTGGAAATGACATAATAATTTTTTAGTTTTGATTTCCTCAGTGGCGTCACGAGGGTTGGTGTCACCCGGCGCGGTTAGCTCATGGTGCTATTTTTCATGCTGGAAACCAAGTTGAATAAGTTAAATAATTAGACCCTGTACTTGGACACTCATTTAAAAGTTAAAACTAAAGTGGATTGATCATTAAGATATGACAACAGCCGAGTATATAGTATACATAAATTTAAATTTCATTGCAGGAAAAAAGAAGATTTTATTATGTACTACATTCAAATTGATATCAGGTGATTCAGGTCATCATAGGAATCTTATCGATTCTCTGGTTCCGACAACCCGTTCCAAGTTCATACGTCACTTGAAAGAAGCGATTCGTGTGTGACTTTGTCTCAGTTTTGGGGTTATAATAGAAATTTAGCAAACTATTTATGTATTCTTTCAAATTTTACATTTCAAGGCTACGAAATCACATACGTGTGATTGTGTGATCAGATGTAGGCCTAGACACAGTTCTTTCGTACTAGAAAGTCACCTATTTCTAAATTTTTGTTTTTTATTTTTGAATAAAGAATTTGACTTATCAGCACTATTTGTATTGTACAAACTGACTTATCAGCAGACTATCAGACCGTCACCTTGTCCCCCCATTCCGTCCAACATTTGGCTGTTGAGATAAGAAAACATTCCCTAATGATTTGCTTTGACATCAAGATAAAATGATCAATTTAGCTATTAATGTCTCACTGTCATGTCGTCTGGGGACCTACTAACTGTGTCATGTCGGGGGTGGGGGAGGAGGGAGGTGGAAGAGATGTCAGGAGCAAGGACGAAATAAAAAAAAAAAACTACATGTTGTGTCCACCCCACCCCTTACCGAGTTTTACCCCCCCCCCCCCCGCATCCTTTAAGAATGTTGGAGCTAGTTTGACTAGTTATAATAGTTTCTTATGTTATAAAAGACAAACATTCCTATGCACAGCCATAGAAGTACTGCGATATCCTGAGAATCAAATACACAAACTGTTTCTTTTTTTACACATAAAAAAAAGACATTTTGTGGAACATGAACTTTGTCTATGATCTATCAATGTCTTTGTAAGCTAATGTTTAAAGTACGGCTGACACACTGGGGCACCAAGCTCCGTTATTATTTTATTTTAATTAGCAAGAATCTTGAAATATGCACACACATTGAAACCATTTAAAGTGAATGTTTGCGTGTATCTGAAATGGAACTCTTACGACTGTATGGAAATGAGACAAAATTTCAAACTCTTTTTTTTCTGCTTGCAAACGTGTGTATTATTATATCATTTTTATTTTATATCAAGATCTAAGTGAATCATTGGATTCAAAATTTACAAATAATGAGACATCCCCGCTCCCACTGCTTAGTAAAAATCTCGCCTAAATAATAGCACTATTAAAAACGGCCTGGTACTTTTTTTATTTTGTGTGATGTGATGTTAAACAGAAGTGCACTAATCCATCAGACATATGGCAGGATAATGTATTCGCTTAACCTTTTCAAGGAGTATCCTTGACATCTGCACTTTGCCTGGCCTAGTCTGCCATCTGATGGCGTCTGGAGGGAACGGACACACGGACAAAGAGGCCGCTAATATTGAGACATTGCTTTTCGGTCACGTCTGCTCCTGGAGATTTCTCTGGCATGTATGCCATGACCAAGATAAGGTCATTAGATCCTTACAGTTTGGTTTTGCCTCGTGTAATGTATGCCAAATTTTCCAATCTGATAACACACAAAAATAAGTGGCTTTTTTTTCAAACCAAGCTTAAATCAACTTATTCCGTCAGTCTGTCTGTCAGTCTAGTCAAAATCTTCTACGCCGTGTTTCTGCCACTTTTCATTCTCGGATCAAGTTGAAACTTTGCACAAATATTCATTGATGATGACAACAACAACAAATTAGTTACTCAATTAGTCGTAAATAATTAGTTTTGCTTGAATGAGAACTGTACTAAACTAACGGGAGATAGACCCTGCAATCATGAGATATTGCAGTGAATGAACGGTACTCTCCATCCCCGCCCCGCCCCAAGATAGCTTAAAAGTGGGGAAGACACGACAGTAACCTATAATGTACAGTTGGGATTGGTTTAAGATCCTTGGTGCAGTTTAGTTGAATGGTCCTATATAAACATGTTAGTAACCGAGACAGCTTTGTAGTCAATATGAGTGACTCTATATACAACTATTAGTAGCCTACAAAGGTAAAAAAAAAAAAAAAAAAAGGCAAAAGATCCTATTGGATATTCGATGTCATGATATTGACAAAAACATTCTTTGCCCAAGGCAAATATAAAAAAAAAGGTTTAATTGCCTCGATAGGCCTGGGCCTGCTTGATAGGGCCCCGTGAAATGATGCAACTTTGTTCCCCTTGAAGATCCCCTTCTGTGAAAGTCAGTGAACTTGGCCAATAATCTCTTCCCTTGTACTACCTGGAACAGTGAATGTATAGTTCATAACACCCCCCTTCCCTTGTACTACCTGGAACAGTGAATGTATAGTTCATAACACCCCCCTTCCCTTGTACTACCTGCAACAGTGAATGTATAGTTCATAACACCCCCCTTCCCTTGTACTACCTGCAACAGTGAATGTATAGTTCATAACACCCCCCTTCCCTTGTACTACCTGCAACAGTGAATGTATAGTTCATAACACCCCCCTTCCCTTGTACTACCTGCAACAGTGAATGTATAGTTCATAACACCCCCCTTCCCTTGTACTACCTGGAACAGTGAATGTATAGTTCATAACACCCCCCTTCCCTTGTACTACCTGGAACAGTGAATGTATAGTTCATAACACCCCCCTTCCCTTGTACTACCTGCAACAGTGAATGTATAGTTCATAACACCCCCCTTCCCTTGTACTACCTGGAACAGTGAATGTATAGTTCATAACACCCCCCTTCCCTTGTACTACCTGGAACAGTGAATGTATAGTTCATAACACCCCCCTTCCCTTGTACTACCTGGAACAGTGAATGTATAGTTCATAACACCCCCCTTCCCTTGTACTACCTGCAACAGTGAATGTATAGTTCATAACACCCCCCTTCCCTTGTACTACCTGCAACAGTGAATGTATAGTTCATAACACCCCCCTTCCCTTGTACTACCTGCAACAGTGAATGTATAGTTCATAACACCCCCCTTCCCTTGTACTACCTGGAACAGTGAATGTATAGTTCATAACACCCCCCTTCCCTTGTACTACCTGCAACAGTGAATGTATAGTTCATAACACCCCCCTTCCCTTGTACTACCTGCAACAGTGAATGTATAGTTCATAACACCCCCCTTCCCTTGTACTACCTGCAACAGTGAATGTATAGTTCATAACACCCCCCTTCCCTTGTACTACCTGCAACAGTGAATGTATAGTTCATAACACCCCCCTTCCCTTGTACTACCTGGAACAGTGAATGTATAGTTCATAACACCCCCCTTCCCTTGTACTACCTGGAACAGTGAATGTATAGTTCATAACACCCCCCTTCCCCTGTTTTCCCCTGGAAAAAGAGTTTTTAGGAGATTGGCGTTTCCAATTGTTTGGAAGTATTGAGCTAGAGTTGGCAGCTGTGATGACGTCAAAAGCTGTCATCGACGATTCTAAAACAACTATGGGAGCAAAACTTCTTCATAGTTCTAATTCATTTACTTATATCCCATGTATACTCATGTAAACTATTCATGTTCATTTTATTATATGGGATTTTCCCGATACATTTTTGATTCCAAACAATATCAAGGACGCTATATTAAAAGATCGCTGTTGCCAACTAATAAAAATTAATTTGTGCTACAGCACACACAATTATATCGCTAATCAGCACTTCCTCTTTTCTGTACACCGGATACACCAAAGAACTAGCTATTTATTACAAAGCTTCTATCAACTCGCTCTGTCTGTCTGTCTGTCTGGTAAAAAGTGTGTACACGGTTGTTTTTCCCACAGCCATTCTCGGATAAAGAACAATCATTCATTGACATAGAAAAGACATAGATCAATTTTTTTTAAAGTAACCAATTAGAAAATTAATAACTGGTAATTCATTATTTTGTTTAATTGTAACAAGGGAAACTAATACTTCAGCATTCACAGATAAGGCGAAATATGTTGGGTTTAGTCCTCTTAAATAATTGATAGCGCTACTTCTCCCTCTTGCATTCTCCGATCAGGTTGCACTTAAAACAAATTTTTGTTGTGCCTAGCAAAGAGTGATTCAATAAACTAAAACACTCAATTAGCCAAGTAATCATTGATAATTAATTATTTTGTTTGATTTCGAAAAACGGAATAGCTTGTACATTATTGGTAGATATAGTTTTAAGGACAGAGTTCTTCCCCTTTAGAAAAGCTTTATTTTTAATTTATTTTTGTATGATTTTTTTTTTACATTTTGCTTGTAGTTCTTCAAGCTAAACGAACATCTTCAAGAAGGTCATAACTCTGACACTGCTAGGATAGAGTTGTCTTGTCACAAGTCAGCATGGATGTAGCAGTTACGTCCCTGGACTGATCACAGATCACAGAAAACTTCTTATTCTTGTTAAAATATGATCTTTTATTGTATACACTGCTCCACCGGGTCTATCATTTGTATTGATTTTTGTAAAAGATTCTAACATCCTTAATCAGTTACAATTCATGTTACAGTTACTGAGTAGATCGAATGTGAACAAAAATGTGTCTCCGAAAATAATTCAAACGTAAAATATTAATATCCAACTCTTGTCTTAGAGTAGACCTACTTATCTTAGAGTAGACCTACTTGTCTTAGAGTAGACCTACTTATCTTAGAGTAGACCTACTTGTCTTAGAGTAGACCTACTTATCTTAGAGTAGACCTACTTGTCTTAGAGTAGACCTACTTGTCTTAGAGTAGACCTACTTGTCTTAGAGTAGACCTACTTGTCTTAGAGTAGATCTTCTTATCTTAGAGTAGACCTACTTGTCTTAGAGTAGATCTTCTTATCTTAGAGTAGACCTACTTGTCTTAGAGTAGACCTACTTGTCTTAGAGTAGATCTACTTGTCTTAGAGTAGACCTACTTGTCTTAGAGTAGACCTACTTGTCTTAGAGTAGACCTACTTGTCTTAGAGTAGACCTACTTGTCTTAGAGTAGACCTACTTGTCTTAGAGTAGACCTATTTGTCTTAGACTTCTATTTAATATGACAAGAACTTATTTTGAATGTTTCAAGTCACAGTTTGAGACTCTTTCTCGACCCTCGTAGTAGAACTCGTGTCAAAGGGTGGAATCGATTTTTTAATTGGAATCTTGCCCAATAAAAAAAAAAGGTTCAAATTTACCTAGGGCTTCTCTTGACCTATATCGGGCACTAGAAGATGATGCAACATGATCGCTTGCTACACTTTATATCAAGTGCATCTAAACTTGCACTGAGCCTGGCATTATAATTCTCTCCTTTGTTCTGTCTTGCAAACGTCCATCCGTCCCATTTCTTTACAAGACGTTCTACTTGGGACAATACAGACGTGTTTAGATTTGAAATTCCCATGACGTCAGAAGTGATCTGTGTGTATATGTCTGTGTGTTCACAGGAAGAGCGAGTACAATGAACTAACAGAAGGAAGATTTGGCAAAATAGGTCGTGGTAGGAATTACTACGCCCCAATGAGCGTCAACAATCCCTCCTTGATGTAAAGCAAATGTGAATGGAACTCTAGGTGCTAATTAAAAAGATTTTTTTAAAATATTAAATTTGAAAATATTAAACATTTAAAGTTAAAGCTATCGTATGTTTTGGGAAGCTCGATCAAAAGTACTAGGGCACTGTGGGAATTCAAGTTTCAGCTTATCAGCAGACAGTGAAAGTATTGTTCAAGCAGTCTTTATTGACTTAGTTTAAAATAGAAGCTTACAAAATGAAATGTTTGTGAAGAGTGTCCTTCTATGCCCTTTATGTGTTCAGTTTTTACATCATATCTATATTCATAGGCGTGATCAGGAGTTGGGTGCGAGCAACCTTTGTAGAGAGTCCAAAATAAATTTAAGGCCATCGAAGGATTTCTCCCAGGTCCTGGTTGTTCTCCGATGGCCACTCTGTCAACTAGATTATCATTTCATCACATCATCTTCAACACATATGGACGGCAGCCCCTGCTCTTGGGGTATGTGCGCTGTACTGTCGTTCAGGCGTCATGGGCTCACTCGGTGCCCGCTCTCCGTCGTCCAGCGGGAGGTTTGGACTAAATTATCTGATTGGTTGAAGGAGTGTTAATATCATTAAGCGATTAAACACATAACTCTTATTCTAGTTTCTAACTGACAAATCAGTTGTTTATTAAGGACATCATTCAAGGTAACAACAGTCAACAAGGGACATTACTCTTGTATACTTAATAGCATAACCTATATATATATATATATATATATAGCAAACATACTAACAAGGAGCAGAAGACATAAAGTTCAATGAACTAAATAAATAACAAACGCTTATATAAAAAAAGATAAACCCATCGGCATACGTTTTCACGGATAGCAGTCTCCTATTCACCTAACAAATGTTTCAACCAAGGGTTTTGTTCATTTCAGAATACTCCCATTATAATATCATTGGTCTAACTAGGGATTTGGTGGGCCAGGGGACTTGACCTCTTCATGAGCTCCTGCATTTTGACATTCAACATCCTGACATAATGGCGTAATATTTAAAATTTAATGTAAAACACACATTTCGGACATTCATTTGCGGACCCTCAAGTTGGGGCCCGGAGGGTTTTCAAATCTGAACACACACCCCATTCCCCACCCTAGCGGGTGTGTATTTCAACATCTGGGGCACCGTTCGAGAATTTGAGGTCTCTCGCTTCTTTCTTTTGTGGGAAATGAACTATTCTGTACATGTTCTTCTCTAATACAGACGTGACTTCAAAACAGAAGATGATTACGTCTAACGCGTCATGCCTTTAGTCATGCATATTGCCAAGTCACTGGTTTTCCTGGCTAGCTAAGGCAATCCATTCCAAGATCTAATAGCACTAGGGAAGAAGGAGCATTGTACAAATTTGTCCTAGCATTTGGAACGAGGAATGTGCCTTTATCTTTGTGTCTTTCTGAGTCTTAGGATTCTTCATTGCCAGGAAGTTTCATTACTTATATATCACGCAGTGTAGACCTGAGATGTATTAAATTAAGTTAGCAGTTAATGAATTAAATCTTTCTAGTTTTTATTTATTTATTTTTATTTATTCTTGTAAATGAAGAAAAAACTATTAACAACATTTGTAGACAAGTCACAATCGCCAACCACTACATCAAGAACTAAAAAAAATGCTAATTAAAATAATGTAAAGACCGTTTAAAATTTTGTGCAGAGCCTGAGATTTTGGAAATTAAATTAATTAAGTTTAAAAAGCTATTAGGACGTAACCGTGTACCATCAATTTTCATTGCAGACGTGAAGTGTTACAAACTATGTACACTGAGGCAGGCGTGTACAGGTAGTGACGATATGTTGTACAATACGTACGGTGGGACTTCATCTGTTTTTACATTCATATGTTCAATGTATGTGTACTCTTTCAAAAGCAAAGAAATACAAATACATAAACATACATACAGGGCCGGTATGTGGAGGTACCTCACTCTTAGGAAAGGTTTAATAAATATCCACTAATGAATAAAAATACTTATCTCTAAAAGCATGCTATATTTTTATAATAAAGAAATTTAATATAATGCCCTCTATGTTCCTTTTTTTATTTCTTAATTTAATATCCATATTTTAGTGTTTTAAAAAAAGTGTCTATGTATGAGTTTTTGAAGGGTAAGGTCCCTTGGTAAAATAAGTTAGTACAGTTTCCCCTTTCAGACCATGCGATCTATGGGGCAGATGATACTAAGGTCATCTGTTTCTCGTCCTACAGTTAATGAGCAGGGTGTTTTGTGGTCAGCACAACGACCAACCGCCTTTACTTTCCCCAACTAAAGTCAGGTACCCATTAGAGTTGGGTGGACTCAGGGGCGCCCTCAAAATCTCGAAAATTAAAATCTCAATCTTCACCAAGATTCGAACCCAGGACCTCAGATTCGGAAGCCAAGTGTTTAACCATTCGACCACCGCGCCCCCGCACATGGTAAACGTACTGTCATAAATCCGGAGCTGTACCGGTATTTACATATTCCGATCATGCTACAACTACAAGCGGACACTTCTTCATCAAGACATTGCTGCCAACCGACGTAAGATTTCAATCAGTGGTTCCCAAACTTTTTTGTCTCATAGACCCCTTGCCATTTTTCTGGTTTTTGGTAGATACCCTGTTTAACTTGCACATTTTTGCTAATTCATCAACATTTTCAAAAAAAAATTCTAACTGAAGTGAGTTAGTGAGTTGAAGAGTAAAAAATAATGTATTAAGTTATGGAGAGATAACTTTTTATTGAACAGATTCAAATTTAAACTAATCGTGTTTTTGTTTTGTTTTTGGTGTAGCTACGAACAATTGTCAGAAAAAAAATATTTTGTTTAAAAAAAAAACCCCAAAGAATACATATTGTTTGTATAATATTTATACTAATGTTTAAAATCCAAATTTATATGGAACGGGCTGTGATGTTTGTTAGTGGTACATGCATACGCACTACACCTGTCAGATTCATTGCTCACGTGTATTTTACAAAGCTCCATGAGGCCAGGATTAGGAAACTCTTAAGTCCTTTTCAAAAAACCATTGGTCAGCCTTCAAATAGATTATAATTTAATCACATCCGTTTTTCGTGATCACGGTTACCTGAGTTAGATCCAGATTCCCATCTGCCGTAGCGAAACCTGAGGCCAAACCCACAAGGGAGATCTTTAAATTTCTACAAATATCCATGAGAATGCCTCCATCACATTGTGCAATATTTGTGAGAAACGGCGTGACGGATTTGACAAAGGTTAGCGAGCCCTTCTTTCTTCTCTACACATGCAATGGTACTTAGTAGCATTTTAGTAGCATCCATCAGGGTCGATAATGAAAGCGTATTTTCAGTAGTCCTGCTTTGAATATGGCTGCAGCAATCTTTAAATGTACAAAAACCTGCCATTTGACCTGAAATGCTTACCAAACAACGAACCCATAGGGGCCGTCGACGTAAACATAAACTTCCTTTGTTATCATGTTTTATCTTTTTTTTTATTCCACGTTGGAGAGTGTTAGGGGTTGTTCACAAAGAACGTCTTGAACCATTCAACATCTACACTTCGAGTTTTCTCCCTTGAGTCCCTCGTTAGAGGCTTACCTTATCTCCCCTTTTCCCTTTTTCTAAAAGTTTCTCTTTTCTTTTCTTTTTTTTTTCTTTTTCACTTTTTGGTAAATTCTGGCACGAGAATGCTTTGTACTCTTGGTCTGGACGCTTCCACTCATCCAACTTTGCGTATAAACATAATATTTTACCATCCAGCTCCCCACTCACGCCTCGCCCCCCCCCCCCCCAAAAAAAAACCCCGCTCCTCCTTGATCCTCCCCACATGCGCACCAAAAGGACAGGCGCAAGAAAGTGACTTAGAGTATTTCTGAGGTAGCCCTTGCTTAAGTTGCATGCGCGTGTGGTGATGAGAGAGAGAGGGGTGGGAAAGAAAAAAGAGAAGGGGGCGGTGCGCGGAGTTTGCAAGGTGTAAAGAAGCGTTTCCACCTTTCATCATTTATGACATCTTGAACGAGTTAGACCTTTGAATGTCATAACTCGAGGGTGACATTTGGACCTACAACACGAGCAAGTGACATTTCGTGGAATCAAGGCGATGGCTCGGGCGCCGTGTGGGACAGGAATCTCGGGTAATCTGCTGCCCCCCCCCCTTCCTCCCAATAAAATTAGAAGCCGAGAAGTGAGCATGGTGCGCGATAATTCTGATCAAGAAATAAAACAGTCTATTGAGACATGGGAATACTGGCCACCCCGCCCCTCTGCAGGGGCCCCCTAGAGGGACATGGAAAGAACTGCGTTAGGAGTTTGGCCTAGTTTTAACATCCAAGAAGATGTAGGTGAGCTCTTCACTTCATCTGACCTAAGTGAGCCCATACTACTCTCACAATCTCTGCACGTGCCCTGCCCCCGCCCATCTTCTTCATCCCCCCACCTCTGACAAAGTCTAGAGGCTCGTCTGAAAATAGACACGAGTCTGTGCATGCACACTGAGTTAAATTTGGGCGCTCGTATCTACACTGGAGGCATCATTACACTAATTTGTTTTCATAAATTGTTATTTCCCTTGTATATCATGAGCTATTATTAGCTTCAGATCATTAGTTTGAAATATGAAACTTGGTCTTTAGTCTATAGTTAAGATGAAAAATGAAAAAAAAAAAAGCTTAGTACATTCATAATTAAATAATTTCAAATGACTAGAAGACACGATGACCTATGAGCTACTCAAGTCCTATCGGAGACCTACGACACTGCTTAATTGAACATGATTTCACCCAGTAACAATAACGAAACATTTGTAGAAGGAATCAGAATAGGTCTCTCCCCTACCCTTATATGCACACCAACATTTTCATTTCTGGAATTATTATCTCCTTCTATTTTTATCCCCGCAATAGTTGCATCCCTCCCCTCGACTGATTATCTTCCTTCAATCTGCCACCATCCCTTCGTGTTTTTTTGTGGCCCCCTATTAATGTCACGCCCCCGCCCCATATCTGTTCTGACTGCATGATGTTTCACATATCCGAAGCGTCATGGGAGCAGGAGTTAAACACAGATAAACGTTACCGGTTTCTACCATTACGGAACATGACACTTGGCATTGCGTTTAGTGAAACTCACATTTTAATGACGTAATTATATGCCTCTTGGTAACGCCTTTAGTAAAAGCGCATAGTTTAATGACGTCATTAGCATGCTTGTTTTCAGCCCTATGTGAGGTGTGGATGAGATACCCATCCTTCTGTTTATTGACGTCTGTAGTTAATAAGTTATTAGGCAGCTTGTGGTCTCACAGACAGTTGTTGATTTGTTCTTCCTGAGCACTTCAAGTCATCAATTCTACAACACGACATGAAGGTTCACGTACCAACAATGAAACAACAATTTTACAAAATCTTTTCACAAGTGCAAACAATAATTCGCGCGTGCATCCAAGCAGAAGGAGAAATACGTCATCAGCTCTGGGCGCTGAGCACTATTAGAAAAGAGGCAGTGCTCCTTTCATCCACATCAACTGAACAGTGCATGCGAGATGATTATATAAGATACATGTAAACATTAATCTTAGATGATCTTCAAACAAATCATTTTTTTAGAGTGGAAAAGAAAAAGGAATTTTGTTATTTATTTATTATTTGTGTGTGTGAAAAGTTTAATCATCTTTGATTATTCAAGCATGGTGCAGCTGTGTAGATGTGTGAAGACGTCTATGTCGTCTTGTAGATATGTGAAGACGTCTATGTCGTCTTGTAGATGTGTGAAGACGTCTATGTCGTCTTGCAGATGTGTGAAGACGTCTATGTCGTCTTGCAGATGTGTGAAGACGTCTATGTCGTCTTGCACCATGTAGATGCAGATGTGTTTCAATTCTTTAGCAATAATTGAAGCCAGTATATGTGGAATTACGATTGCCAGGAGGCCTGAAATGCTGCCAAGTTAAGTTTGATTGCATCACCTTAGATAGCATCACCTTGGATTGATTCAACTTGGATTGCATCAACTTGGATTGCATCAACTTAGATTGCATCAACTTGGATTACATCAACTTAGATTGCATCAACTTGGATTGCATCACCTTAGATTGCATCAACTTGGATTACATCAACTTAGATTGCATCAACTTGGATTGCATCAACTTGGATTGCATCACCTTAGATAGCATCACCTTGGATTGATTCAACTTGGATTGCATCAACTTGGATTGCATCAACTTAGATTGCATCAACTTGGATTACATCAACTTAGATTGCATCAACTTGGATTGCATCACCTTAGATTGCATCAACTTGGATTACATCAACTTAGATTGCATCAACTTGGATTGCATCAACTTGGATTGCATCACCTTAGATAGCATCAACTTGGATTGCATCACCTTGGATTGATTCAACTTGGATTGCATCAACTTGGATTGCATCAACTTAGATTGCATCAACTTGGATTGCATCACCTTAGATTGCATCAACTTGGATTACATCAACTTAGATTGCATCAACTTGGATTGCATCAACTTGGATTGCATCATCTTAGATTGCATCAACTTGGATTGCATCAACTTGGATTGCATCACCTTAGATTGCATCAACTTGGATTGCATCAACTTGGATTGCATCACCTTAGATTGCATCACCTTAGATTGCATCAACTTGGATTGCATCAACTTGGATTGCATCACCTTAGATTGCATCAACTTGGATTGCATCACCTTAGATTGCATCAACTTGGATTGCATCAACTTGGATTGCATCAACTTGGATTGCATCACCTTAGATTGCATCAACTTGGATTGCATCAACTTGGATTGCATCACCTTAGATTGCATCAACTTGGATTGCATCAACTTGGATTGCATCAACTTGGATTGCATCACCTTAGATTGCATCAACTTGGATTGCATCACCTTAGATTGCATCACCTTAGATTGCATCAACTTGGATTGCATCAACTTGGATTGCATCAACTTGGATTGCATCACCTTAGATATCATCCCCTCTAATTCATGAATTTGTTCAAATAAATGTCATCTCAGTTAAATGGTTCAAAAAGAGCTCTATTCAAAGTCCAAAGTGTCTAAATGGAGATTGTTTATGTTCTTTCCCTTTAAAGAGTTTCCATCCTTGCAGTGCCAGTTCCATATTTTTAAATAATAATAATTATAAACAATCCAATATGCAAACGTCTAATGACGCAATCCGGAGTCCAGGAACGTGTGACCTCTGACCCTAGACAGCACATGCTTTCTCAATACTGCTCAATCTGTACATCGGTCCATATATTTCTCTTGGAAGAACCAGATTTTTTTCCCTCCGGTCTTTGTTCTTGATCGTCTGCAGGGCAATGAACTCTGCTGGGATAAGTTTTTAATGCGTCTTTTGGGGTAATTTAGGGAATGACCCAAAGAATAGTTAACCCTTGCTGAACCAACTATTTGTCCGTGAGATCATTACGGAATGTTTCTGATTTTAATATAGATCTAGATCCACTCAATTACTTTTAATTTGTTGAAATAAAAACAATCGTATTAGTAATATATTTTTGAATATATTAAGCCAAATAAGCTTGGTGTAATTCTAACAGTCTCGAGGTCGTGACGACTTAGGATGTCAACGTTTGATTGCAATGAGCAGGTCTTGGCTGGGTTAGAGATTGTCTTGAAATGTAAAGACAGTTTCGCTCGTGTGAATATCTCAAGAGTGTGACACTTCAACACAGTGAGAATGTTTTTCAAGAAAGAACAATCCTCAAAGTTTTAGTTTAAGTCTTTGAACTTTGCATACATCCACTACAGAAACAACATAGAAACTTATTTTGATTGACCAAAAACATTACCACAAGAAGAAAATACAAAATAAATACTTTTTAAAAATACAAAGCTTATAGTAAGCGTACTTGTATCAATTAGTTTGGATATGCTATGTAATTAAAATTGTAATAGATCTAGACTAACAATAAAAAAAAACATTTATAAAAAATTCAAAAAAGAGGGAACGATCTGAATTCGAACCCGTGGGTCAATGCGTTTCAAGCCAACACGGTAACCACTCTGCTACAGGAAAACATTCTCGTCCTATTTTTCAGCATTGTGTTCACTAAGACTCAGTCGACGGCCTATAAAAGGACTATTCAGCTTATACACCACTTCAGTCAATTACAATTTCTTTCCCTTGTTATAGATACCAAACAAAATTATTTATTACCAATAGTTAATTAAATAGTTGGTTAGTTTTTTTTATTGATTCTTGTGTTGTCAGGTAAAAGAAATAATTTTGCAAAATTTCAGCTTGATCCGAGATTGGATGTGGGATAAATAACGTGTACAAAACTTTTACCAGACAGACAGAGAGAGTTGATAAAAGCCTTGTAATAAAAATAGTACCACAAACATAAAAACACTAAAATAATAACATAAAAACGTCACCACAAATGTTCAAACATCAAAATCTTACTTAGGATATGGTTAAATCAGACGTGAAAAAGATTTTGATTTATTAAGCGTCCCAACTCTGACGTAGAGTTGAATAATTTCAGCATTCCCTCAATCTACTCTTCTTTCATTCCACTAAACTATTTTTTTTTCATTCATTTCATCTCCATATGCTTGGACAAATGTGTACAAATAGGGTACTCCTTCTTCCCTAGTGCTATTAGAGCATTGAATGGGCTGCCTGAGCTAGCCAGGAAAACCAGTGACTTGGCAGAATTTAAGACATTGGTTAACATGCATGACTAGATGCATGACGCGTAGGACGTAATCATCTTCTTTTTTCAAATAACGTCTGTATTTATAAGATAATAATAATAATAATAATAAGGCTAGTCTTCGAGTCCGAAGATTAGTGAGGAATGCAGTATTCCCCGTGCCTGCGCAGTCCTAGCTGCGACCTACATATTTTGCCATATGCAGGGCAAGCATAACCATTGTCCGCAGGCGGTCGATTTAGATTTTCTTTTCGCCGTCTGCGTTTGTCCTCGGCAGAAGATTTTCTTTCGGTCTCAAATGTGTATCTCACGGCCTTCGTGAGTGACCTCCAGCTGCCTCGTTCTGAGGCCGCATGCAACCAGCTGCCCTCTTCTATGTCAGCCAAGGGAAGTTGACGCCTAAGCTGGTCTTTGAAGCGTTTTCGTGGGTCGCCTCTGTTACGTCGACCAGCTTTTAGCTCACCAAAAAAGACTGCCTTTGGCATACGTTCGTCTCCCATACGGGATACGTGCCCTACCCAGCGCAAATGTCGGAATATAAATCAATCTTTTTTTCTTTCGTCATTTCCCGTTGTTCCCTCTCACTATCAGAATAAAGTTGGTTAATGACATTAATGACGAACTATTGCAAAGAAAACTGACCTATATAAATATATTAAATTTACAATGTTTTTTTAGCTCCAGAGTATACAAATTCACACATGCGCAAAATACAAAATAAGAATTTTTTTGTCTCATTTTAACTTAATATACATAAAAAAAAAAAAAGATTAATACTTTCTTTCTTTTCGGCTAGTTTGTTAAAGATTGTATGTTGTACATTTCTTTAATTTCTTCAAGGACAAAACCAGAAATGTGGATAATCAGCAAGATGTCAGTGTTTAAAGTTCACAGACTAGATGGTCCTCATTGCATTGTTTTGTCTAAACAGGTTACCATGCAGCACAATGACCTGCTCAGGTGTCTCTTGTCTGTCTTTAATCTTCCCACATAGAATTAATTCATGGACCTGTAGGTTTCGTTCATTCATTGTGTTGGAGTGCAGGCGGCGACTTTTGGTTTTAGCAGCTAGTCCTGCTTCCTGTTTGATATGGTCCGAGCTGTTAGCGGTTACCCAAGTCAATGCCACTATGAAGTCGATCTAGATCTAGATTAGATTAGATGTAGAAATATATATCTCATTTGTCGTCTCTGACAAACTCATTTGTATACCAGGTACACAGCAGCTTCCTGTGGCATTTACTCTGAATGGCTTCGGCAAATAGTAAAAAGATCAGACTGTTAAATGTATATCTAATCTGTGTGTCTGTCTCTCTGTGTCTGTCTCTCTGTGTCTGTCCCTCTGTGTCTGTCTCTCTGTGTCTGTCTCTCTGTGTCTGTCTCTCTGTGTCTGTCTCTGTGTTTTTGTATTTGTTTATGTGTACGTCTTCATCTTTGTGTGTCTGTCTTTGTCCATGTGTGTCTGTCTGTTTCTGTTGTTTTTTTTCAGTCTTTTTCTCTGTGTCTGTCTTTGTCTTTCTATGTCTGTCTTTCGTTCTATGTGTCTGGCTTGTCCTCTTTGTGTTTGTCTGCCTTTGTGTCTGTGTTCCTGTCTTTGTCTCTGTGTGTCTGTTTTTGTTTATGTTTGTGTGTCTTTATCTCTGTGTTTGTGTCTGTCTTTATATCTTTGTGTGTCTGTCTTTTTTTTTCTCTTGGTGATTGTCTGCCTTTGTCGCTTTATTTTGTCTGTGTGTGTGTATTTATTTATGCATTTATGTCTTAATCTTTGTGTGTCTGTCTTTTTAAAGTGTGTCTTTGCCTCTTGTGTCTGTCTTTTATCTTATTGTCTCCGTCTTTATCTCTGTGTATAGGTCTTTGACTTTATGTATTTCTGTCTGTCTCCTTGTGTCTGTCTGTGTTTCTGTTTGTAAGTCTTTCTCTCTGTGTCTGTCTTTGCATTAGTATGTCTGTCTTTATTTCTGTGTATCTGCCTTTGTCTGTGTGTGACTTTGCCTCTTTGAGTCTGTGTGTTCTGTTCAGTGTAAGACTTTGCAGGAGAAAGACATGCGTGTGTGTGTGTGTGTGAGAGAGAGAGAAAGAGAGAGAGAGATGAAGAGTATGAGCTAGAGAGAGTGAGGAAGAAAGAGAGAAGTGGCGGTTAGAAAGAAAGAAATGGAAGACATTAGAAGAAGAAAAAAAAGTGAAAAAGGTCATCTCCCAGAATGAAGAACGGTAAGATTACCTTTCAGTTGGAGATTGCCTGGCGTTAGAAATGTACATATGTCAGTGACAAGGAAACATGCGCTGCCTTTGGAAATGTATTGTCAAGTTCTGAACGAGATCAAACTGCTACCCATTCGATAAAGTAACAAGAAAAAAGATTTCTTTTGACAATCTAAATATTGCTAACTTTAATCTGAATAATCTAATAATCTAAAAATCAATGAATTGACAAGAAACAAAAGCTTTAGACTACATTCCTTATCTCCTGAAAGACTGAACACCTTCTTATCTTCTGAAATACTGAATTCTTTATCTCCTCAAGGTTTAAATTCTATATCTCTTGAAAGAATATATTATTTATCCCCTGAAAGATTTAATTCTTTATCTCCTGAAAGACTACATATTTATATGTACTGAAAGACTACATTCTTTATCTACTGAAAGACTACATTCTTAATGTACTGAAAGACTAAATTCTTTATCTCCTGAAAGACTACATATTTATATGTACTGAAAGACTACATTCTTTATCTCCTGAAAGACTACATATTTTATTTATATGTACTGAAAGACTACATTCTTTATCTACTGAAAGACTAAATTCTTTATCTACTGAAAGACTAAATTCTTTATCTCCTGAAAGACTACATATTTATATGTACTGAAAGACTAAATTCTTTATCTCCTGAAAGACTACATATTTATATGTACTGAAAGACTACATTCTTTATCTACTGAAAGATTACATTCTTAATGTACTGAAAGACTAAATTCTTTATCTCCTGAAAGACTACATATTTATATGTACTGAAAGACTACATTCTTTATCTACTGAAAGACTACATTCTTAATGTACTGAAAGACTAAATTCTTTATCTCCTGAAAGACTACATATTTATATGTACTGAAAGACTACATTCTTTATCTCCTGAAAGACTACATATTTTATTTATATGTACTGAAAGACTACATTCTTTATCTACTGAAAGACTAAATTCTTTATCTACTGAAAGACTAAATTATGTATCTCCTGAAAGACTAAATTCTTTATCTACTCAAAGATTATATTCTTTATCTACTCAAAGACTAAATTCTTTTTCTCCTGAAAGACTAAATTCTTTTTCTCCTGAAAAACTAAATTCTTTTTCTCCTGAAAGATTACATTTTTTTTTTATCTCCTGAAAGGTACTGCAGAAGAAAAGTGCGAACTGCAGTGTAGCCACAGAGAATATCTTATTATTGAAGCCTCGGACTATCTTAATATATGTGAATTCTCGGAGAGTACTGAGTATCCCATATGTCTAGTCTCATGAGAGCAATCTCAGATAGTATCTGTTAGAGAGAGTATCCGTTAGAGAGGGAGTATCTGAGAGATAGAGTTATTCAAAATGCGCTCACAGAAATTATTTCATAAGAATAGTCTTAGAGAATATGTTACAGAGAGTATCTGTTAGAGAGAATATCTGTTAGAGAGAGTATTTGAGAGATACATTTATCTCACAATGCGGTCACAGAGATTATTATACAAGTCTCTCTTAAACGTATTTTTTCCTGTGAAAATATCACATACAACTTTTTAAATTATTTATGAGTCAATTAAAATTATTATTATTTTCTTTTTGATCTGGACTTTTTGTTTACAAGTTTGGACGAACCAAAAAAAAAAAAAAAACTCAAACCCCCAAAAAAAAGATGTCTCTGCAACCGATTTCTATTCAATCCTCTCCAAATGTATTAGTTACAGTTACACTTGAGATGCAGTGACACTTTTCTATTTTTAAAACAATCAACAATTTGTTTTGAAAGCACACACAGGGATTACGATGTTGTTAAGCCGGCCTCGTGACGTGATCTGTTAGTCAACCAACGTGTCTGCAATAGAGATGATCCCCCACGTGATTCCGTAATCACATGATTGGCAGCTGATGTCTCAAGGTGTCATGTGATAGAGAACGCAGAAACGAAATTATGCATTTAGGCTATTTGTTGTTGTTGTTTATTGACATTATTATATCATATTATTATCTATGGATGTAGTCAGTAGGGGGAATGCGGGTTTATTTTTTTTCAAACCCCAATCCCTGAAATAAAATATTCCCCCTCCCCCCCACAATATATTACACACTGCTCTGTTCTCCGACCAATCCCAGGGGTTCACTAACAAAATAAAACTATTGAGAATTCAAGCAAAAGCAGGAGAACAACTAAAGCCAACTATAGAGACACATTAGCCTGGGGTCGTAGCGGGGAGGTTCATATAGTGACCTGGTTCCGTACCAGCTGCTGGGTGTCGTTAATCAACTGAACAAACAAAATACAAAAAAAAAATATTTTTTTTAAAGTTTATATTAAGTGTAGTTGTATCAATTAGTTTGGATCAGAAATGTCATTAAATTTGTAATAGATCTAGAATCGAGACTAACAAAAATACATCTGTGCGATTAGAAATATTTGTTACCAATTGCTTTTGTTTAGCGCCAATGTATGCTTTGAGCTTTCTCACTACGTCATGATCCAATGACCAGAAAGAAACTGTTCCAGGATACAGGAGACTTCTGAATCACAACCAATGAAACGTGTCTTGCTGTAATGAACATTTATTGTGGCAAGGTTGAAGTGGCGCCTGAGTTGATAATTATAGCGGGCCACCTCTGTTACCTAGGCCATATACATATATATATATATATATATATATATATATATATATATATATATATATATATATATATATATATATATATCATGGGCGTTGACATGGGTTTCTAGGGTTCAAATCCACCCCGGAATTAAATTCCCCCCCCCATTTCCTAAAAGGGGTGTGGTGTGGAATTTCGTGACTTATTTTTTGTTTTCATTTTGTTTTATTTTAGGTGAGATTTTAATGTTAAACTATCACAAACTCTATGAGCGAAGCCAAGAGGGGTTACACATTTCTACTAGTCGCTGAGCTCCATTAATAAAATGCAGGGAATAGCAGATTTAGTTTTTGAACTCAATTTGTTTAAAACCATGATAATGCACTGTAGATACCACAGAAGAGGCATTTTTTTGTGTTTTAAATACCGGGTATAGTGCTGGCGGCGGTGAGCTCAGAGCGCTGCCCCAGAAACCCTGGCTGACAAGGATGGGGTGTCTACAGTCTTTCCACTAACTTCAGGAGGAACCTATTCTAGGCTACAATAAACGTCTTCCAATAGGATGGGGTGTGGGGGGGGGGGTAATCCCCTCTTTCCCGAAAAAAAATATATATGTATGTATGCATTTGTGTGACTGTGTTTGCGTATGTAAAGGGTTACATTGAAGTATTTACTTGTCCTTTACCCCTAATTTTGTTTTTACTAAAAAGTTTTGCTTTTTAAAATGCATATGTCAACTAACGAAGAAAAATAGATAAATTGTTTGAACACCTGTTTTGTATTCCATGATAAAAACAGTTATAAAAATAATTATAGCCTATTTTATTTATGTATAATATAAGACACTCAATAGTAGGAGAATACTTATACAGGTGAATCTCTTTTATCTCCTCTTTTCCACCACGTGCAACAGCCCACGTGATCACCCATTTGGTAACTACTAATGTTCTGTGATAAACTTTCCGAAAAAAAACCTTGTGGACTCTCTGGTTGGTAGTATAGAAATTAAATTAGCACTTTTATAAGAAAGTAAACGTCATAGTAACCTTCGTCTGTCACAAAGGCTGGCAAATCGTCACGTGTCACGTGTTCCATGTTGACCAGTCACTATCCTTCCAAAAGATGGACTGATTGTAGACCACAGTGAACTCCATCCTTAGTCCTAATAGTTCTAAACTCTCTGACCCAAACGTCTGTTCGACCTGGTCTCTGTGTTACTTCAATTACTGGTGAATCTTGTAGACACCTGAGGGTGCACAGGTAGAGAACAAATAAATACTTCGGGAGTGGAGAGTGATACCAGGAGGAGGGCAATGAATACCTGAGTAAGGGGGGGGGGGGTGATTTCTTTTAAGACCGCGATTATAGAGATGATGGCATAGCGAAGATATTTACTCACAGAAACCTGTTTCGAGTTTCGATTTATTAGTATAGGCCTGTACATGTTGTCAACTATAGGATTTATGATACCATGGGATTTATAAAAAGAAAACGTGGGATTTATTATGACATGGTTATGACATGGTTATGACATGGTTATGACATGGTTATGACATGTTATGACATGGTTATGACATGGTTATGACATGGTTATGACATGGTTATTACATGGTTATTTGGGTCTCGACTAGAACATGTTTGTGTTTCGACCAGGGGCGGGCTGGATGTCCAACATCGTGTCATATAATATTGACGGGCATCCGTTGGTATCTGTCCTCAGCATATGTCCAGTTTGATAATGAGAAATATTATAGTAGGGTTAGAATGTTTCTGTCTCAGAATATAGAGACAAGAAAGATCTGTTTTTCTCTCGGAGTGCAAACAAAAAATCATTGTCAATGTTTTCCACCTGAAATGTTTTGAGTTTCAACATTTCTGCCTGGTTTGGTCATTGGAACACTACAAATAAAAATGAAATAATCCACAAGCTAAAGGCTGTGAAACAAAACATGGTACCCCTCTTCCCCCTCGTACTTGTCGTGGAAGAAAACATGCTAGAAAAAAACTTTGTTAACATCTACAAAAATAGAAAACTCATAAAGCCTTTTTTTACTATTACAAAGAGAGAAGAAAACAACAATGACAAAAACAGACTGTCATTCGGACTCTCGATGGTCCCGGGTTCATGCCGGAGGTTTGAATTTGGAAGTAAATTATCTTCAACTCTGAAGGAACATCCCAAACGTGTCAAACATTTTACAAACAAACAAACGTCTAAACTTAGACAAACGTATTCTAGTCTAGATGTAAATGTCTATACACGTTGAATTCTATAATGACTAGACCTATATGACCACGAGGGTTCCCGGTCATTTCATCCCCGTTCACTTCATCCCCGGTCATTTCATCCCCGGTCACTTCATCCCCGGTCACTTCATCCCCGGTCATTTCATCCCCTGGTCACTTCATCCCCTGGTCACTTCATCCCCCGGTCACTTCATCCCCGGTCATTTCATCCCCTGGTCACTTCATCCCCGGTCATTTCATCCCCTGATATTTTCATCATCTGATCATTTTTATCTAACAAATTGTAATTTTAAAAATCATGAAATGAGCAATATTTAATGTATTCATTTTTTATTTAAATGACAAAATTGTAACATGTTAATGTTTAAAATGAATTAAAGCAAAACTTATACAGGCGACAAGATATCACGAGGATGGGTGAACTCAGCCTTTATGACCGGGAACCCTCGTGGTCATATAGGTCTAGTCATTATAGAATTCAACGTGTATAGACATTTACATCTAGACTAGAATACGTTTGTCTAAGTTTAGACGTTTGTTTGTTTGTAAAATGTTTGACACGTTTGGGATGTTCCTTCAGAGTTGAAGATAATTTACTTCCAAATTCAAACCTCCCTCAGGACGAAGGGGGTGGCAGCCGGAAGGGCATGAACCCGGGACCATCGAGAGTCCGAATGACAGTCTGTTTTTGTCATTGTTGTTTTCTTCTCTCTTTGTGATAGTAAAAAAAGGCTCGGTTCCCGGACATTTCATCCCCAGTCACTTCATCCCCGGTCATTTCATCCCTGGTCACTTCATCCCCGGTCACTTCATCCCCGGTCATTTCATCCCCTGGTCACTTCATCCCCTGGTCACTTCATCCCCCGGTCACTTCATCCCCGGTCATTTCATCCCCTGGTCACTTCATCCCCGGTCATTTCATCCCCTGATATTTTCATCATCTGATCATTTTTATCTAACAAATTGTAATTTTAAAAATCATGAAATGAGCAATATTTAATGTATTCATTTTTTATTTAAATGACAAAATTGTAACATGTTAATGTTTAAAAGGAATTAAAGCAAAACTTATACAGGCGACATGATATCACGAGGATGGGTGAGCTCAGCCTTTATTAGAAAAAAATAAAACTTTATTTCAAGGCTAAAAATGACTAGCCCATTTTCAAGAAAGAGCGATTGAAAAATAAAATAAAGTGAAACATGGTCGTTCTTTCACCACACCTTGGCCTTTGATGATAAGTTATCAGCGGCACGGTCATAATTATTCTAATCGCACTCAAATGATTTTTTACTACTTCCACCAAACCTTGGCCTTCGATCCGGATACTATTATGATATTACAACCCCCATATCCAATAGAAGCGCTATAGCTAAGTACACACCCAGATTTACAATATAATATAAGATTTCTCTTTAAGAAAACAAAGTGGAAGAGGAAACACTATAAACGCATTAGTAACAAGTCATAAAATGTCAAAAAGCATTCTACATAATCATGTTTATATACAAAATATTTAATTGGGGATGAAATGACCGGGGATGAAGTGACCGGGGATGAAGTGACCAAGGGGTTGAAGTGACCAGGGGTTGAAATGACCGGGGATGAAGTGACCGGGGATGAAGTGACCGGGGATGAAATGACCGGAGATGAAGTGACCGGGGATGAAATGACCGGTCACCGACCACGAGTATTAGAGCTAGTCAAATCTAGTGAATAGAGGTAATAGTGTATATTATGCTGTTCAAGTCCGATCCGCTTCTTAAAGGGATCCTAGATCTAGTCTAGATTTGTAAAGTAGATGTAAATCTAGAATTCTAGTCTCTAGATGTAGTGCAAGTCTAAAAGATCCAGATCTAACAGTAGAAGATGGATTGATGAATACTGATAGTAAGAGTATCCTATTCTAAATGAATAATAGTGTTGCCTCTAAGTCTAGATCTAGGCCTAAACTTAATTATAGTCATAGGGCATAGAATCTAGATGTCCTGAATTATTTTCAAAAATTTTTTTGATCTAAATCTTCTCCTGTCTGAATTTAAGCTCGAGCCCCCACGATGGAGGCCGACGTGTTCGCCACTGAGCTATTCAAGTACTTATAAAAATAGAAATGTATTGTTACTTTACAATTTTTAGCTAAGACATGTTTCTCCTTAGCTTAGTCATTTTTTTATATAAAATAAACTGAATTACAACAAATGGATGGTTAATTTTGTTATCGATTCATGCGTTGTGATCAAAACTTAAGTATTGTGCAAAATTGCAGCTTGATTCGAGAATGGGAAGTGGGAGAAATAACATAAACTATTCCTTCCTGACAGACAGACGGAGTAAAAACTCTCTAAAGCTACTGTTCTAAAGACATTGTTGCCAACTATTAATTGTAGAAGTGCATGAACGTTAAAAATGTATAAAATAGACTGTATGTGTATTGTATTTACCTTTGATTGAATGTTTTTATTCTAGAAAAGGAGAACATAAAATATAAAGCAAAGTAAATAAAATTCTTTTATTAAAAAAAAAAAACAAATAAAGTTTTTATCCAAAGGGGAAAAACAAAGTCCTTACAATTATAACTATAATCTACAAGATATTTCCATGATTCTATATCAAATAAAATAATTAATTACTAATAATTAATTGACTAATTGAGCATTTTTAGTTTATAGATTTGTGTTTTGTTAGGTACAATAAATAATTGTTTAAAGTATCAACTTGATCGAAGAAAGCGTTACGGAGAAATAGCGTTAACAATTATTTAAGGGAACTAAACCCAACAAATTTAGCCGTATCTGTGAATACTGAAGTATTAGTTTCTCTTGTATCTATTAAACAAAATAATGAATTACCAGTAATTAATTGATTCATGTCTTGTCAATGTCAATGAATAATTGCGCGAAGTTTCAGCTTGATCCGAGAACAGGTGTGGGAGAAATAACGTGTACATACTTTTTACCAGACGGACAGACGCTTTGTCATAAAAAAGAGGTGGGGGTAACTGACTTGTGGCTTTAATAATTCTGATCTGCTATAACCCTAAATGTAGCTAAGTTTAAACTCTGTATTGTATTCTTTCTGAGAAAATATTTTTGGGGGAGATCATTTAAAAATAGATTTTATGTTTTCCCGCACTTCCTGACACCACCAAGCGTACCACCAGGTGGAGCTCAGAGTCAACAATCGTCATTGAGTAAAGAACGCTGAGAAATTGATGCAATGCGAATTCGTGACCTAACGACAGAACATTAGTTAGTAGTTTCTAAGACTAGCGACCTAACGACAGAACATTAGTTAGTAGTTTCAAAGACTAGTGACCTAACGACAGAACATTAGTTAGTAGTTTCAAAGACTAGTGACATAACGACAGAACATTAGTTAGTAGTTTCAAAGACTAGTGACCTAACGACAGAACATTAGTTAGTAGTTTCAAAGACTAGTGACCTAACGACAGAACATTAGTTAGTAGTTTCAAAGACTAGTGACCTAACGACAGAACATTAGTTAGTAGTTTCAAAGACTAGTGACTTAACGACAGAAAATTAGTTAGTAGTTTCAAAGACGTGACATCATTTCTTTCGGGTTATGAGTTTTTGAAACAGGTTGGAAAAAAAAATCACCCAGACGTTAAAATGTGACAGAAATGCATCTCTGGATTATTCCAACAGTAGAGGGGAAGTCAATAGTGCGCGAAATAAAACAAAGTTAATGATCCATGACGTTTCTATGTTTATCGGTTCAGATTTATGATGCGCACTTTTACGAAGATGATGTGGGTTTGGTTCAGTTACGCTACTCACTTCACACAGGTGTTGGCTTAATGAGATGCAAACATGTAACTCACACAGCTAGAGAGAAATAATCATCAATCAAATCTCAGATTCTGAGATAATGTTCCTGCCTGTGTTTTGTTTTAATCAATGATTACGGTAAATATGGTGGTTGATATCATCAGCACATTCTCATTTTGACATGGTGCATTTAAATGTTTTTCTTTTCTTTTTCTTTTTAGCCGCCCTCAAAAGGGGAAAAGACGTTATTAGTTTTGTGTGGCCTGTCTGTCCGTCCGTCCGTTAGATCTCAGAAACAAGAAGAGAAAATGAAAATCGGACATCATGATATTTTAGATCATTTAAAGTTCTGATGCAACGGCTACTTTTTTCTTTTCCGAAAGTGAGCCATCTAATTTTTTAAATTACATATGCAAGCAGATTTTTCAATTTGGTTGTATGTGTGTGTGTGTGTTATATAGATTAAAAACCTATCTATCTATCTATCTATCTATCTATCTATCTATCTATCTATCTATCTATCTATCTATCTATCTATCTATCTATCTATCTATCTATCTGGGAAGAGAGGCCAAGTGCGCTTGAACTTGGCTTGGCTTGGCTACCTAGAAGGGGGCTCGAGGTTCGACACCCGATTCGGGCAGAGTTGTGTTTACTGAGCGCCTAAAGGCAGCACGGAAAACAAACTCCTAGATACCCCCTCCCCCCACTGATCCACAAATGAGATTGGACCAAAAGCGCTCTGAGCATGCTGAAGTAGCGCTATATAAAAGCTATAATAATAATAATCTATCTATCTATCTAATCTATCTATCAAACTGTGCTATTGATGATAATAAACTACGGATATACGAAATACATAGACCTCTATCCTGAGTAGTGCAATTTTCTAGGCACTCAATAAGCAGCCAAAATAGGTCAATTGTCAGACAATTAAAAATTTCCTATAGCCACTAAAAATAAAGATCAACTCATCTACGAAGACTGAAAAAAAAAAACACTATTTGATTAATTGAATGTTTAAATACATTATTTCATTCCACTCAATGTTCAATATTCATACTTTAGTTCTAGTTTGACTTCAAGAGAACTGCAATGAATAACTCTTGTGTGAAGCGTCAGTTTCTTACTTGTTTCATTACGTAGTAATTACGTACGTCGATTGACATCAATTACAAAACGAGATTCTTCACACACACACACTCACACACAGCTGATAAAGTCTCTACCACACACACACACACACTCACACACAGCTGATAAAGTCTCTACCACACACACACACACTCACACAGCTGATAAAGTCTCTACCACACACACACACACTCACACACAGCTGATAAAGTCTATACCACACACATACACACTCACACAGCTGATAAAGTCTCTACCACACACACACACACTCACACACAGCTGATAAAGTCTCTACCACACACATACACACTTACACAGCTGATAAAGCCTCTACCACACACATACACTCACACAGCTGATAAAGTCTCTACCACACACACACACACACTCACACACAGCTGATAAAGTCTCTACCACACACATACACACTCACACAGCTTATAAAGTCTCTACCACACACATACACACTCACACAGCTGATAAAGTCTCTACCACACACATACACACTCACACAGCTGATAAAGTCTCTACCACACACACACACACACACAAACTCACACACAGCTGATAAAGTCTCTACCACACACACACACACACACACACTCACACACAGCTGATAAAGTCTCTACCACACACACACACACTCACACACAGCTGATAAAGTCTCTACCACACACACACTCACACAGCTGATAAAGTCTCTACCACACACACACACACTCACACACAGCTGATAAAGTCTCTACCACACACATACACACTCACACAGCTGATAAAGTCTCTACCACACACACACACACACTCACACACAGCTGATAAAGTCTCTACCACACACACACACACACTCACACACAGCTGATAAAGTCTCTACCACACACATACACACTCACACAGCTGATAAAGTCTCTACCACACACACACACTCACACAGCTGATAAAGTCTCTACCACACACACACACACACTCACACACAGCTGATAAAGTCTCTACCACACACACACATACACACTCACACAGCTGATAAAGTCTCTACCACACACACACACACTCACACAGCTGATAAAGTCTCTACCACACACACACACACACACACTCACACACAGCTGATAAAGTCACTACCAACAAGCAAAGAAACAAAAAGTTTGTTTTTTAAACTGCCTTCACCTTTGTAGTCCTCACATTTTCTCTGAGCGTGTTTGATAGACACCTAGAATACTTCCAGCAGGTGTCTGTTCCGTTTGAACTTCAGGGGAAATAATGCAAAAAACAAAATGTTATTACCCACTCTTTTAAGTCGAATAACTTTATTTTCTTTGGAACTTTATATTAACTTTTTTTCTTCAAAATCTTTAACCGACTTTCTTGGCTATGACAATGCAAAACTCCATGAATTCTATTTTTATAAGTAAACAAATATTGTAGAATGTCACTGGGTCCTGGAAATTACTGAACGATGACATCATTGGTCATTGTGTACATTTGACTCTCGGATTTGTCCAACTGGGCGACCCATGTTTATACAGTAATGTTTGTAAAGTCAAAAGATAAATAAAGATGTCAAGCTTTATCGGCCCGGAAGCTAAAGAAATTTTTCACGTCTGTCTCTGGTCATATCACTACATAGCCAATAGAACCGAGGCTGTGGTCTGATTGTGGGCAGCTGTTTCAAGGTTTTGTGGTCTAATTGTGGGCAGTTGTTGCGAGATTCTGTGCTCTAAGTGTTGGCAGATGTTGCGAGGTTCTGTGCTCTAATTGAGGGCAGATGTTGCGAGGTTCTGTGCTCTAATTGTGGGCAGATGTTTCAAGGCTCTGTGCTCTATTTGTGGGCAGTTGTTGCGAGGTTCTGTGCTCTAATTGTGGGCAGATGTTTCAAGGCTCTGTGCTCTAATTGTGGGCAGTTGTTGCGAGGTTCTGTGCTCTAATTGTGGACAAATGTTTCAAGGCTCTGTGCTCTAATTGTGGGCAGTTGTTGCGAGGTTCTGTGCTCTAATTTTGGGCAGATGTTGCGAGGTTCTGTAGGTGCGGGGTAATGGACCGGATGTGTCCCCGTTAAAGTTGGTTGGGCATTCGTGGGTTAGGACAAACAAGATATCTTTAAAGGTTAATGAAAATACTACATGATATGACGTGATTAGCCAGTAGGGAAAGGGGGTAGGAAGGGATTGAATTATCAATCAGTTATATCGATGTCTACTGTTCTATTTGATTTGTTGTTAGTGTAAGACATTGGAGAAGGCGATATAAAATGTCAGACATAATTTTAGCGGTCAACGAAAGTACAAAGCTATTCGTTTTGTCTGTTCGTCTCAAAAAAAAAAAATATATTGACAATTCGATTTCATGATATTTTAAAGCTTTGCAAGTTCTGGTGCACGGTTGGCCAAACAATGCAATTATGCAGGGAATATTTTCACCCCGCACACGTCTATTTTGTTTAAAGGATGTGGTTATTGATAGCTAGTACTAGGTAGTTTCTAATATTCCTGCTGTTGAAACCTGCCTGTGTACATGCATTGTTTACCAAACAAATGATTCCTCGAGTGGACTCTTCAGGGAAGGACCGCCTCTGAGTTGGTGTGAAAGCATAAACTCCCTTTGTAATCCTGCTTTTTTTAAATTTAATATTTTTCTTAAAAGTGCTAACTTGCAAAGACGTTAAGAGCTAATCTATATACATTTACTATCGAAACAAAAAGTATATATATCTATCTATATATTAGTATGTAAAATGATCTATATCGAAGACACACTGAGGCTTGTTGCTTAACTTCAGCCTCAGGGACTCGGTTCTATTGGACTCAACGACAAAGTTGGTGGTCCGTGACTTGAGTGACTGAAACTGATTTGGCTACAGACTGAAAAACAATGATTTATAGCTCTAGTAGTGACCAGAGTATACCCTTGTAAACAAAGTATATCACTATCAACAGATTATATCCTTATAAACAGATTTTATCCTTACCAATAGATTATATCCTATCAACAGCTTCTATCCCTATTAATAGATTCCATCCCTATCAATAGATTCCATCCCTATCAATAGATTCCATCCTATCAATAGATTCTATCCCTATCAATAGATTCTATCCCTATCAATATATTCTATCCCAATCAACAGATTCTATCCCTATCAATAGATTCTATCACTATCAATAGATTCCATCCTATCAATAGATTCTATCCCTATCAACAGATTCTATCCTAATCAACAGATCCCTATCAATAGATTCCATCCTATCAATAGATTCTATCCCTATCAATAGATTCTATCCCTATCAATATATTCTATCCCAATCAACAGATTCTATCCCTAACAATAGATTCTATCCCTATCAATAGATTCCATCCTATCAATAGATTCTATCCCTATCAACAGATTCTATCCTAATCAACAGATCCCTATCAACAGATTCTATCCCTATCAACAGATTCTATCCCTATCAACAGATTCTATCCCTATCAACAGATTCTATCCCTATCAGCGGGGTGTATTGAGAACTCTGGATGTAGGGTTTATACAATGAGGGGTGAGCGCAAAGCTCAAGTGTAACAAACCCTGGCAATAAGATATTGTAATTAGATCAATGTGAACTGATCATATCAACCATTTGGGGATTTTTTTTCTACTTATGCTCTGATCAAGAACATTTGAGAAATGGAAGAATTGAGGTGGGGGGAGGGGGAGATTCCAAGGGGAAAGAACAGGGTAGCTCTCAACACCGCAAGTTATCTTCCCTTTGTTTGTTTGCCCTTTTCTTTCGCTCGCGTGCACGCACGTGCAATGTTCTTTGAGCTTTAAGTTAGAGGACAGAAGGAAGAGATGGTTTAGTTAGAGGAGGAAGGTGCAAGGAAATGAGAGGGTTGGCTAGTGAAGGGAGTGCAGGCTACTTTTTGCATGTGTTTAAGTTAGACACAGCTAGCCAGGACCCTCCCCACTCCTCCTATTCTTTGTTTCACGCTCACAAAGCCTTTAGTGTGATTGTTGAGGATTTGAGAGGCAGTTTGTGGAAGTGATGGCCATCAAGAGATCTTCACCAGAGAACCAAAGAGTAGATCTTCTAGGCCAAACATCAGCAACTCTATGTAAACAAAGTGGAGATTGTAGCCTTCAATACCGAGTTGATAAGTTGATAAGTATGTGACGATAAGCTTATTTGTTTAAAGGGAAACTCCGATGGTTTTGACAATTTTTTATATAATATGTGTTTTGATTTACAGATAATGAATATATTATTCTTTTTTTTTTATTTGCAATAATAACTTAGTAATTGATGTTTTTCCGACGTAATTTTCCTGCGCATCCAAAACAGTCAGACTTTCACCGGGTTTCTATGTGACGTCACAAAGGTGTTTTAATCTACTGACATTGTATAACAGGAGACCACACAGCAAAGTTTACATTCTCGTAAAAGAAATATATCTTTGTCTATGCAGTTAGATCTAGGATCTTGTAAGCAAAGAAAAATTGCGTATTAAAAGTAGATTTACATGCTTGACTAATCACGGCAGTGTGTATTTTCTCGCCAGACCACTCAACACACAACAAACACTATCGCTTGGTTGTCTTGTCATGACCGACTACATGTAGTCTCGACTAGCCTTACACTGACCAGTTTGTTCGAATCATTCAGACACACGATCTATTTACTTCTTGGGATAGGGAGAGGCTTAGATGAAAATGTTACTTTTTTTTCTCGAGTTGGTTATCCTAATGCTTTTGGATCTATCTATACATGTTTATATATATATAACTGTATCATAGCTCTGGACTAGGCCGTCACTAAGCCTAACAGCCTAACGGCTACTGTAAGAATGAAGCGATACGATCGGTTAAATCAAGTTTCTCTTTCAGTATTGTTTAGGGAAGTGACGCATGAAATAACTTAAAACAAAATCTCGCAGAACCCCGTTTTTGGGGGGGCGTGAAGAATTTTCTGTCTAATTTATTAAATATAAAATTTTCTGAGCATTTAAATAAAAAATGATATAATGTTTACTATTACAACTTTTTACGCAGAATTTAAATAAGTCAATAACTCAAATTTGAAAAACTATCGGAGTTTCCCTTTAAGGATCTCAAAGAAAGTGTCTGGAAGGTTAGAGCTAATTGTGGAGCTAATTGTGAAGCGTTTGGTTCAACAAATTTTCTTGAGCTACCACTGAACTCATAAATACCTCAACTTTTGCTCTATCTATCTATCTATCTATCTATCTATCTATCTATCTATCTATCTATCTATCTATCTATCTATCTATCTATCTATCTATCTATCTATCTATCTATTTATCTATCCATCTATCTATCTATCTATTTATCTCATGCTCTTCTTTCTTTCTCTCATTATTGTTTTTCTTTCTCTCCCTGACCTCCCTTGTGTAAAACTTTCCATTTTCTCTCTTTGGTTTTTTCTTCTTTAATTTTTTCCCTTTTTCTTTCTCTCCCAATTCTTTCTCCTTCCTTCTCTTGCTCTTATTCTCTTATCCTCTCCTAGAACTTCTTTCTCTTTCTCCCCATTTTGTTTTACTTTACCATTCGTTCCCCCAGTTCCTCAATAGCTCTAAAAGTTATTTGTTATTAAATTCCTTCGACTGTTGTGTTGACCTTTCTTCTTCCTGACAATGATCGTATGGGGCAATAAATATCTGAGTGCCAGGGGGGGGGGAGGATACTTACCTTGCGGCCTTTTTAGGGGAGGTAGAAATTCCAAGTAACAACATTTTAACTTACAACATTGTATGACTATTACTAGCTTGTTGTTTTTGAACTCCTCAAATCTGTATGTCTAGTAAAGGGGAGGGGAGGGACACATAGTTAAATACTTACATGTGTATTGATGTTGTAATAACACAAATCAATGTGTCTATAACAAAACGCAGTACCTTTGACGTCAATAGACCTACGTCATAATACCATTGGTAATGACGTCCTCACCAGTGACGTAATGGGAGTCTGATCGAGGCAATGCTGCTTGACATATTTGACCAACAGGAAGACTTTCTCCAAACTGTCAGACACAACTAATGGACTCTTCCCTCGGTATCTGAAGATCTTCATATACAACTAAATGTGAATTAATTACAAAGGTTTTTGGAAGACTGGCTTCTAGACTTCTTGTGCACTGAGCCATTCAGGCACCATCTTCATGAACGACCCGCTAGTTAGAATGCTCCGACAAGAAGAGCGGTGTGGTAGGTAAAGAGATTTTAATAGCGAGTCTTCCGATTCGTTCTCGAGTTTCTGTTGGCTCTTTGCTTGGATCTCTGTTGGTTCTTTCTTGGATCTCTGCTGGCTCTTTGCTTGGATCTCTGTTGGTTCTTTGCTTGGATCTCTGTTGGTTCTTTGCTTGGATCTCTGTTGGTTCTTTGCTTGGATCTCTGTTGGTTCTTTGCTTGGATCTCTGTTGGTTCTTTGCTTGGATCTCTGTTGGTTCTTTGCTTGGATCTCTGTTGGTTCTTTCTTGGATCTCTGTTGGTTCTTTGCTTGGATCTCTGTTGGTTCTTTGCTTGGATCTCTGTTGGTTCTTTCTTGGATCTCTGTTGGTTCTTTGCTTGGATCTCTGTTGGTTCTTTGCTTGGATCTCTGTTGGTTCTTTGCTTGGATCTCTGTTGGTTCTTTGCTTGGATCTCTGTTGGCTCTTTGCTTGGATCTCTGTTGGTTCTTTGCTTGGATCTCTGCTGTTTTTTTTTCAAATAATATTCATTTCATTCATTTAAATTCTCAGTGTTGATTTAGGAATGGTTTATAATGTGGTTTCATTCTTTTTATTCTTCTTCTAGAATCATCATTATTTTTTTAAAAATTTAATCTTATTTTAAAATATTGAATGAATTAATTCATGCTGCATGCATGTCAGAATATGTCGAGGGCCTAGGCAATCTGACTTGCACAGCCACACAGGATCAACCTCATAATGAAGAAAACTACACGCACGCAATCCCACACATACACACACATAGATACACACTCCTACATACACTAATGATTTATTGATTTCACACTGAAACCCGACCCTTCGTGTCACTAGGTCAGTGTGACACTTGAATGCTGATGAAGGAGGAATTTAGTTCATGTCGTAAATAATAAATATTTATACCACCGATGATAAATTAATAAATATTTATATCGCAGATGATAAATTTATAAATATTTATATCACGGATGATAAATTTATAAATATTTATATCACGGATGATAAATTAATAAATATTTTACCACGGATGATAAATTTATAAATAGTTATACCACATATGATAAATTAAAATATATATATACCATAGATGATAAATTAATAAATATGTATATCACATATGATAAATTTATTAATATTATATGACAGATTATAAATTTATAAATATTTATACCAAAGATGCTAAATCAATAACTATTTATACCACAGATGATAAATCAATAAATATTAATACAACAGATGATAAATATATAAATATTTTGACCACAGGTGATAAATTTATATATATTTATACCATAGATGATACATTTATAAATATTTAGACCACAGATGATAAATTTATAAATATTTATACCACGTGTGATAAATTTATAAATATTTACACCACAGATGACTAATTTATAAATATTTAAACCAAAGATGATAAATTTATAAAATATTTATACCAAAGATGATAAAGTTATAACTATTTACATTTACACAGATAATAAATTTATAAATATGTATACCAAAAGATGATAAATCAATAACTATTTATACCACAGATGATAAATCAATAAATATTAGTACCACAGATAATTAATTTATAAATATTTAGACCTCAGATGATAAATTTATAAATATTTAGACCACAGATGATAAATTTATAAATATTTAGACCACAGAGGATAGATATACCACAGATGATACATTTATAAATATTTTTACCACATAAATTAAATTAAATTAAAAAATAATTATACCACAGATTATAAATTTATAAATATTTATAGCACATTAACTAGAAAATCTAAAAAGTACTTCAATTATAGATTTGTATTGTTCATCATTTTTATAAAACCAGAACATTGGGCTATAATAAGATCTATATTTACTTTTCATTTACTTATTAAAACTCTTCCGGATCGTACTGAGGGATTCCCAGCAGGCTAAAGGAGCTGGGAACTAACCTTTTTCATGGTGGGGGGGGGGGTGCCATCGGTAAAATTTTGAGAAACATTGCGCTATGACATAAGGAGGTAATGCTGGAAAAGGGTAGATAATTTTGAATCTATACAAAGCTCCTGTAAACTTTACTATATGGTTTGCAATTCCTAAATTGCTGTTTAATAAATAATGACCCTGGCCATTAACAAGATAGATTTGAAATTATTTATTTAGTGAAACATTATTTTTGAAATCTTCACTTACTGAATGTTGGAAGATTGAATTCTATCAACAAAACTTTAAGAGACCAAACAGCCCAAGAGTGTACTCTCCGCTCCAGCTTCGCCAGGCATAGGTCTACAACAGTGCTTCCCAAAGTGGTCCGTACAAACCCCCCACGGGTCCATGAAAAATAAAATTTGATATAGGGGTCCCTGAATAATGTTATGGGGTCTCCGCAAAGTTTAATATAAAATAATCTCATTTCGATCTATGACGCTGGTGTTGGGTGGTTATATTTCCAAATACAATGTTTAGTGTTTTAACCAGAGGACGATGAACTGCGTGCGTCTTAAAACATTTCATTATTTTATTCATTTCAAAGTCTGGAAAGTCGCACACTAGTGGGGAAGAACTTATTTGACCAGCTAGAAGTAAAGTAATACGCATCGTTTTGGACACAAACTAACTTTCGGCATTATACATTTAACAAACTGAGCAATGATAGAAGAATTGACTAAGTGGCTCAGTGCATTGACAGATCTTTTTTATGAGTGGTACTTAAAAGTATGTCCAGCATTATGGGTTATTGCACAGAAGTTGTAGACTGCGATGTCGTCTTTTCTGGTAGAGCATGGATTCAGATCCATTATAAACCTCACAAACATTGAGCCAGACATAAATACACATTGAGCCAGACATAAATACACATTGAGCCAGACATAAATACACATTGAGCCAGACATAAATACACATTGCATTGAACCAGACATAAATACACATTGAGCCAGACATAAATACACATTGAGCCAGACATAAATACACATTGCATTGAACCAGACATAAATACACATTGAGCCAGACATAAATACACATTGAGCCAGACATAAATACACATTGAGCCAGACATAAATACACATTGCATTGAACCAGACATAAATACACATTGAGCCAGACATAAATACACATTGCATTGAACCAGACATCAATACACATTGAGCCAGACATAAATACACATTGAGCCACACATAAATACACATTGAGCCAGACATAAATACACATTGAGCCAGACATAAATACAAATTGCATTGAACCAGACATAAATACACATTGAGCCAGACATAAATACACATTGAGCCAGACATAAATACACATTGAGCCAGACATAAATACACATTGCATTGAGCCAGACATAAATACACATTGAGCCAGACATAAATACACATTGCATTGAACCAGACATAAATATACATTGAGCCAGATATAAATACACATTGAGCCAGAAATAAATACACATTGAGTCAGACATAAATACACATTGCCTTGAACCAGACATAAATACACATTGAGCCAAACATAAATACACATTGAGCCAGACATAAATACACATTGCATTGAACCAGACATAAATACACATTGAGCCAGACATAAATACACATTGAGTCAGATATAAATACACATTGAGCCAGACATAAATACACATTGCATTGAACCAGACATAAATACACATTGAACCAGACATAAAATACACATTCCTAAATACACTTATCAAAATCTTATCAAAGTTATTAATTTTCTTTAAAATGTTATTTAAAACATAAATTATAATTTCAATAATTACTTCTTCAACACATTTTGTTTGTAATTTTTGATCCATTCGTGTAGCTTTTTTCAGCTTGGGGTTTCCTGGGGAAAGTTTCAACTATAAAAGGGATCCATGGGTCCAAAAAAGTCTGGAAACCACTAGTCTACACGACTGACATTGTTAGTTATTAATCTATGATAATATTTCACAATTAAGTCCCTCAGCCACTACAACCAAATCTGTAACAAAGAGTTGGTTGACGTTGCAAAGACTTCTCTTGATGCACTAAAATAAAAAAAAATAAAAAATTTAAAATGTGAAAAGGGGGGGGGGGATAGAGGTGATTAGAGAACGATGGAATAGAACCTGGAAGAAAAAAAAATGGTAAGAATGATGCTGTGATTAAAGATCATTGTTGTCAGAGTACAGATAGTACAATGACTTTCAAGCAATGTTTCAGCTAAAACAGTCGTACGAGAATTCTGTTTACTGTGCTAAAAGTTTAGAAATAGATGAACTGTATTCTGACTTTGCTACTTAGATGGCCAGAGAAAGTTTAGAAATAGATGAACTGAATTCTGACTTTGCTACTTAGATGGCCAGAGAAAGTTTAGAAATAGATGAACTGAATTCTGACGTTGCTACTTAGATGGCCAGAGAGAAAGTTTAGTCAATAAATGTCACACCTAGAAGTTGTTTTCTGAATGTTAATTCCTATAATGGGAAATAGATCTCATAAAATATTTGTCTGTCCATTTAAACCACTTTTAAGTCGTTTAATTCTGTTAAAGAGTTCTCTACCAACATTGACTTGGAAGACACTATTTACTTGTTGGAGTCCTTACAGAATCAAACGTCATGAGGTGTTACTTATAAAACAAGGGAGACTACTTGCATTGGTAAATATCACGATGACTTCATTGTTTTATCACTCACTAAATTTGTCTTACTGGTGGAGTGTGGCCCACCAAGACATTCTTGAACCCGGGCCCATGGGTACCTTGCTACGCCACTGATGCGACCCTCTGTACCACTAAGACTCCAGGCATTAAGTACTAGTAGATATAAAATGAAAAAAATAACTAATCTGAGACCTTGGATAAGAAAAGGAAGTTTTGAGTTTTAAAGTGATCACTTTCAGAGTTACTTTCACTTTGTTGAGATTGAAACATTTATTGCATTTTAAAATCGTGCACCTATTCACTGACTGATCTAATCCAATACGAGACTTTAGAGGTGGGTTCTTGTTAGTACTTCCGGGTCAGACGATCTCCGTTGTTTCTTGAATTTGGACTCTGTGACACGAAGAAGTGATTCTCAAATTTGTTGTAAACTAAGTATCTTATAGTCTAAGCTACCAATGGTCAACTATTTTAGCAAATTGTGAAATTCAAATAAAACTTTTTGTTCAAAGACATAGCCGAAGACCCCATTACAGATTGAGAACCAACATTTTGTAAAGTTGAGATTTTCCAGATTATTGTTATCTGGAAAAAAATCCAAGCGTTGATCATAAGGGAAGTTTTGGACGAGCAGTCAATGTTTGGCCTTGAAGTGTTGATACGTTGTACGTGACTAAAACATTTGGCAATCACGAGTGTCACATTTAGATCCAAACTATTGGTCCTTTTGTAGGGCTATTCAAGGACTTATGATACACACACACACACGGAAAAGACTTTAATACTCTAGGGCTGCAAGGCAAAAAGAAAGTAACTTTTTTTTTCGTCTTGGAATAATAATAATACTAAGACTTGTCTTCGAGTTCGAAGATTAATGAGGAATGCAATATTTCCCGTGGCTACGCAGCCTTAGCTGTGACCTACATATTTTGCCACATGCAGGCCAAGCATAACCGTTGTCCTGCGGTGGTCGATTAAGATTTTCTTTCCGCCTCAGCGTCTGTCCTCGGTTTCAATGTGTATCTCGCGACCTTTTCGAATGACCTCCAGCTGTCTCGTTCTGAGACCGCATGCAACCAGGTGCTCTCTTTTATGTCAGCTAAGTCAAGTTGGCGCCTTGGGAATAGATGTAAGATTTACTACTTAAACATGACAATCTAACCCCGACCAACAAATCCAATTTGAAAATAAATCATTTTTGGTTATACCACTTTATACGGAGTCGATATTCTATTCCGATCTAAGACAGAGTTCATTTTTGAATCTACGAGATGTAAAACATGAAAAGAACTTCCTGCACACAATGAAAGAGGTTGTTCTTGAAGCTTTCCTTCAGGTACTTCTGCACTTTACTTCTAGTTTATTACATAGGGTCGTGTGCAAACTGGAGTCACGTGACTTGTCCAGAGGACACACCCAGACATTGGAATGATGTACTCTTTCTTAATGGAGGTTCCATTACTCCAAATGAGAGGCTTACGTCAGGGTCCAGAGGTCCACGACAAAGTCCAGAGGTCCACGTCATGGTCCAGCCCACACAACTAGGCTGCAAGCGTTCTCCTGGGCTTTAGAAATGTTTTGTTTAGGCAGAACAATTGCGCCAAGCAGAGGTGAAGGTAATCTCGCCAGATTCGAGACTACTTTACGTTCGAGGCAATTTCACTTCGAGGCCGTTTCAGTTTCGAGGCCACTTCCGACTCGAGGCTTTGTGATGTTACATATTTTACCCATTCTTTGTTATTATTATATTTTTTTGGGTAATAAATTCTAAACACACACACAATCTGCCACAAGACTAAATTTAGGTTAAATAGTATGTTCTTTATAAATTTAGGTTAAATAGTATGTTCTTGCTAAATTTAGGTTAAATAGTATGTTCTTGCTAAATTTAGGTTAAATAGTATGTTCTTGCTAAATTTAGGTTAAATAGTATGTTCTTGCTAAATTTAGGTTAAATAGTATGTCCTTGCTAAATTTAGGTTAAATAGTATGTCCTTGCTAAATTTAGGTTAAATAGTATGTTCTTGCTAAATTTAGGTTAAATAGTATGTCCTTGCTAAATTTAGGTTAAATAGTATGTTCTTCTAAATTTAACTTTTGCTCACGCGGAATTACAAAATGTTAAAATGTTTTTTTAACCTACAAACTGACTTCTTTTTGTGAATTAATTCATTTTACTTTTTCACTTCAATATAATGTCAGGATTTATGAATCGATCCGGTGGCCAGCATGTAGCCTGCAAATATATATGTATATTGTAAGTCAATTGAGTATATAAATCTATCTAGGAAGTAGGGCCTATATATATCTGTCTATAAAGTGTATACATCTTTTTATGAAGTAGGTCTATATAAATCTATGAAGCATTTAAGTCTGTCTATAAAGTATATAGGTCTCTATGAAGTATATGCCTATGTAGTATATAAATATATAAGCCTGTCTTAGAAGTATATACATCAATCAATGAAGTATATACATTTATCTATGAAGTAATTAAGTCTGGCTATGACGTATATGAGTCGATCAATAGAGTATATGTCAACAGAGTATATAAGTGATTTGAGTTTAAAAGTCTTTAAATAGAGTTAATAAATCTGTTTGTTTTTTTTAGTACTTCTATACATGTTTGTCTGTCATTTGATAAGATATGACGTCTCTCAGAATTAAGATTTCTAACGTCTGTAAATATCATGTGTATATGTTTTTAAACTCAGGACGAATGTGTATATGTTTTTAAACTCAGGACGGATGTGTATATGTTTTTAAACTCAGGACGAATGTGTATATGTTTTTAAACTCAGGACGAATGTGTATATGTTTTTAAACTCAGGACGAATGTGTATATGTTTTTAAACTCAGGACGCATGTATATATGTTTTTAAACACTGGACGGATGTATATATGTTTTTAAACACTGGACGGATGTATATATGTTTTTAAACACTGGAAGGATGTATATATGTTTTTAAACACTGGACGGATGTATATATGTTTTTAAACACTGGACGGATGTATATATGTTTTTAAACACTGGACGGATGTGTATATGTTTTTAAACACTGGACGGATGTATATATGTTTTTAAACACTGGACGGATGTGTATATGTTTTTAAACTCTGGACGAATGTGAATATGAATGAAAGAGATTACGTAAGAATGTGGGATTTGGGGGGGGGGGGCAGGAGTTATGTCTGCTCCATTAACATAATCTTTTTTACCAAAAGTACAGACGCCTACATTGTAAATTTGCTAATGTGCTGAATTAAAACAACAGCCCTGACCAGATCTTCACCCACATGACATTTCCTGTTGCAGAACAAGGGCCAGGTCTGTGGGACACAAGGATATGCACCTTTCTTGATGACCTGGTGGTCTTTTATTTTAAATTACTTCCTGACCACTTATGCGTCACTTCCGGTCAAATAAACATTGTTTCTATATTAAACTGAAGTAAATGTCACTATTTCTGGTCTTTTTTTAAAATTAATTTCAGACTAAGACAGGACTACACTAAGACCAGTACTAGGACTACACTAAGACCAGTACTAGAACTAAGACAGGATTACACTAAGACCAGTACTAGGACTAAGACAGGATTACACTAAGACCAGTACTAGGACTAAGACAGGATTACACTAAGACCAGTACTAGAACTAAGACAGGATTACACTAAGACCAGTACTAGGACTACACTAAGACCAGTACTAGAACTAAGACAGGATTACACTAAGACCAGTACTAGGACTAAGACAGGATTACACTAAGACCAGTACTAGGACTACACTAAGACCAGTACTAGAACTAAGACAGGATTACACTAAGACCAGTACTAGGACTAAGACAGGATTACACTAAGACCAGTACTAGAACTAAGACAGGATTACACTAAGACCAGTACTAGGACTACACTAAGACCAGTACTAGAACTAAGACAGGATTACACTAAGACCAGTACTAGGACTAAGACAGGATTACACTAAGACCAGTACTAGAACTAAGACAGGATTACACTAAGACCAGTACTAGGACTACACTAAGACCTTAGACCAGTACTAGGACTACACTAAGACCAGTACTCGGACTAAGACAGGATTACACTAAGACCAGTACTAGGACTACACTAAGACCAGTACTAGAACTAAGACAGGATTACACTAAGACCAGTACTAGGACTAAGACAGGACTACACTAAGACCAGTACTAGGACTAAGACAGGATTACACAAAGACCAGTACTAGGACTACACTAAGACCAGTACTAGAAATAAGACAGGACTACACTAAGACCAGTACTAGGACTAAGACAGGATTACACTAAGACCAGTACTAGGACTACACTAAGACCAGTACTAGAACTAAGACAGGATTACACTAAGACCAGTACTAGGACTAAGACAGGACTACACTAAGACCAGTACTAGGACTAAGACAGGATTACACAAAGACCAGTACTAGGACTACACTAAGACCAGTACTAGAAATACGACAGGACTACACTAAGACCAGTACTAGGACTAAGACAGGATTACACTAAGACCAGTACTAGGACTACGCTAAGACCAGTACTAGAACTAAGACAGGATTACACTAAGACCAGTACTAGGACTAAGACAGGACTACACTAAGACCAGTACTAGGACTAAGACAGGATTACACTAAGACCAGTACTAGGACTACACTAAGACCAGTACTAGGACTACACTAAGACCAGTACTAGAACTAAGACAGGACTACACTAAGACCAGTACTAGGACTACACTAAGACCAGTACTAGGACTACACTAAGACCAGTACTAGGACTAAGACAGGATTACACTAAGACCAGTACTAGGACTACACTAAGACCAGTACTAGGACTACACTAAGACCAGTACTAGAACTAAGACAGGACTACACTAAGACCAGTACTAGGACTACACTAAGACCAGTACTAGGACTAAGACAGGATTACACTAAGACCAGTACTAGGACTACACTAAGACCAGTACTAGGACTAAGACAGGATTACACTAAGACCAGTACTAGGACTACACTAAGACCAGTACTAGGACTACACTAAGACCAGTACTAGAACTAAGACAGGACTACACTAAGACCAGTACTAGGACTACACTAAGACCAGTACTAGGACTAAGACAGGACTACACTAAGACCAGTACTAGGACTACACTAAGACCAGTACTAGGACTAAGACAGGACTACACTAAGACCAGTACTAGGACTACACTAAGACCAGTACTAGAACTAAGACAGGACTACACTAAGACCAGTACTAGGACTACACTAAGACCAGTACTAGGACTAAGACAGGACTACACTAAGACCAGTACTAGGACTACACTAAGACCAGTACTAGGACTAAGACAGGACTACACTAAGACCAGTACTAGGACTACACTAAGACCAGTACTAGGACTACACTAAGACCAGTACTAGGACTACACTAAGACCAGTACTAGGACTAAGACAGGATTACACTAAGACCAGTACTAGGACTACACTAAGACCAGTACTAGGACTAAGACAGGACTACACTAAGACCAGTACTAGGACTACACTAAGACCAGTACTAGAACTAAGACAGGACTACACTAAGACCAGTACTAGGACTAAGACAGGATTACACTAAGACCAGTACTAGGACTAAGACAGGACTACACTAAGACCAGTACTAGGACTAAGACAGGATTACACTAAGACCAGTACTAGGACTACACTAAGACCAGTACTAGGACTACACTAAGACCAGTACTAGGGCTAAGACTGGACTACACTAAGACCAGTACTAGGACTAAGACAGGACTACACTAAGACCAGTACTAGGACTAAGACAGGACTACACTAAGACCAGTACTAGGACTACACTAAGACCAGTACTAGGACTAAGACAGGACTACACTAAGACCAGTACTAGGACTAAGACAGGACTACACTAAGACCAGTACTAGGACTACACTAAGACCAGTACTAGGACTAAGACAAGACTACACTAAGACCAGTACTAGGACTAAGACAGGACTACACTAAGACCAGTACTAGGACTACACTAAGACCAGTACTAGGACTACACTAAGATCAGTACTAGAACTAAGACAGGACTACAGTAAGACCAGTACTAGCAGTAAGTCTAAGACTAGACTAGGACATTTAGTGCATGGGCATAGTCGCAGGGATGTGGGTCGGAGTTTAATGACTGATTTTTTGTTTCTTTTAGGTGAGATTTTATTACTAAACTATCACTTGCCCCAGCGCAGCCAAGAGGGTTTTTGAGTTTAAAACCCCCTCCGAAATGAACGATAAGACCCCCTCTTCAATATATCACTATCCATTCATCAGTCATCAGATTCTATGAGCGTTTAAAACCCCTCTCCACCGATGTTTGCTGCTAAAAACCACCTTTTCAATATATAAAAAAAGCAAATTTTGCACTCAAAATGCTGTGAGCGTAGCCAAAGGGGTTTTGAGTTTAAACCCCCCTTCAGCGCACTGGAGGATGAGGGGGGGGGGGGTAGGGGCGATCGCCCCCCCCCCCCCCCACACACTCGGCAGATCCCCAACCATAAGGGGAAGAAGGACGGACGAATTTAAGTAAAGAAATCACACAATTAGTTTATGAATTTATTAGCGGCCCCCGAAAGGGGAAAAGTCGCTATTAGTTTTGTGGGAAATGTCTGTCCGTCTGTCCGTCCGTCCCGTTTAAATCTCGTAAACTAGAAAAGATATTGAAAATCCGACATCACACTATTTTAGACCATTCAAAGTTCTGATGCAACGGCTACTTTTTTTTTTCCTGAAAGCGAAAAATCTAATTTTTAAAATCAGTTATGCAAGCAGTTTTTTAAAGAGAAAAAGCTAATTAGTATGCATTATAAGTTAAACCTAATTTAAAAGGAATAGTAATGTTATAAACATCATTTTGTTGAATACTATTGAAATTGCTAGGACACAGAATTCAAATAAAATATTAAGCCTTTTCAAAACAATTACATTATGTAAAGACCAGGAGAGGCTCGGTAAAGCGCTTAGCTTCCGAACCGAGGGTCCCGGGTTCGAATCCTGGTGAAGACTTGGAGATCTCGTAAACTAGAAAGGATATTGAAAATCCGACATCACAATATTTTAGACCATTCAAAGTTCTGATGCAACGGCTACTTTTTTTTTTTCTGAAAGCGAAAAATCTAATTTTTAAAATCAGTTATGCAAGCAGAAAAAAAAATTCGAACAATAATATTTTTTTCTTTAAAGAGAAAAAGCTTATTAGTATGCATTATAAGTTAGACCTAATTTAAAACGAATAGTAATCTTATTAACCTCATTTTCTTAAACACTTTTTATTACTACACAGCGTATAACAATTCAGATTAAAGATAAATCCTTTTCAAAACAATTACATTATGTAAAGACCTGGAGAAGCTCGGTAAAGCTTAGCTTCCGAACCGAGGGTCCCGGGTTCGAATCCTGGTAAAGACAGGGATTTTCAACTTCGGAATCCTTGGGCGCCTCTGAATCTACCCAGCTCTAATGGGTACCTGACATTAGTTGGGGAAAAGTAAAGGCGGTTGGTCGTTAACCGTAGGCCACAATAACAGATGAAATTTATATCATCTGCCCTGTAGACCACAAGGTCTAAAAGGGGAACTAGTTAGGCCAGGCTCACATCTAACTTTGCATTCACTTGCACCTATCCTTTGATCTGCAGCACCATTGGGGCACTACACAAGATCTGTCAACCTTCTTTCTCCATTCTTATCTCTCATTTGTCTTTGATATAATTTCATTTGGATTTTCTTTCTGAAAATATTGAAGCCTGCCTGGGTGGACCACTTCGGGGGCCGATTTTAAGTTTGTGTTTCCACACAAACTGTCTTTGTAACCTTGTTAGTTATGTTAATATTATATACTAATTATTTATATTTCAACCTATTTTTAGATTATTTCGCCGCCCTCCTCTAGTATATTGGCCGATTGGTGGGATGAGGAGGTAGAGATGGCATAATCCCGCCCTCCCCCCCCCCCCACTATCAACTTTCGAGTGGGGAGGTGCGTTCCAATTTATTTGTAGAAATCACAGCTTGTTAACAGAATCAATTAAATATCTATATTATTAACACGTGTTATTGATATTTTAACCGATCTTTATATTACGTCGTTCCCCTGTTAGCCGATTGGGTGGAGTAGGGGGCGAATACATCTACTGCTCTTCCCACCTAAACCCTTTGAGTGGGGGGGCGGTCCTACTTTTAATTAGACATCATAGTTTGTGAACAAAATGAGTTGAATTACTATATAATTTTTATATTATGTCGCTACACTTCTGGTATCTTAGCCGATTCGGTTAGGTGAGGGGGGGGGGGCGATTGCTTCTACTGCCCTCCCCACTCTTGCCCTCTGAGGGGGGCGGTCCTATTTTTATGAAGAAAAAATAGATTGTGAACAAAGAAAAAGGGTTCTACCAGGTGGTAGGGGCGATACATGCAATCACCTTCCGACCATCGGACAAACCAAACAAATTAAGAAATTTAAAAATTTAAACAAAGTTGTCACTAATTTATATATGCTATAAATTAAATTCTTATATCGAGTCGCCCCACCCCTATTCTTTAATGCCAAATGCAATCATTAGGAGAAATGAAAAAGGAGCGAGGATTAATCGTTTTCACTCTACCACCCTCTCCCCTTTCCAGACGAAAACATGACGTTTTAAAACAGAATAGTCAAATACGGCGACATAGTTTATGTAATTTATCTTAGTTATTTTACGAAAGACTTTGTTTTGGAAAATTTAGAATTCATACAAAATTTGTCATTATAATAGTAACAATTGAGATGAGTTCTGAACCCAAATATTGTTTTCCTAGTCATCTTTTTCCAATTTTTGCTCATACTGATATTTTTCTGTTGTATAAAAAAAAAATTAGAGTAGAATCTAATTGGCACACGTACTTTCTCCTCCCACTTCCGAATTTTTTTGTTTAAAGCTTTGAATTATAGTTCTGTAAGAAAACAAAGTTACAAACATGCTTATTGAACAAAATGTATTACTTACAAATGAACTTTTTAAAAATATTACTTTTCGATGTAGATGTCAGGAGAAGCAGTGAAGAATGCAAGAAAACGCTTTTGGCGTCGGGGCTTTGCCCCGGACCCCACTGGGAGGGCCTACAGCGCTCCCAGTGAGCACCTATCTATAAAGAGAAAGGCCTGAACAATTATTAGTATTTCTCGAATATTTTTTTTTCCTCTAAATATGTGGGGTATCTTATCTTTTCAAGAAACAAATCTGTTGTATTTGCAATGTACTAAGGGCCTGTAAATTCATATTAGAATATTTTTCAAGTAAAACATTATTACAGCGCTCCCCCAGACCCCCTAGCTGTCAAGAGAAATGTCTCAACATGGCTGTTTTTTCTTTAGTTGTCTTTTTTCCGCCGAAGGTTGAGAAGTATATATATCATGGGCGTAGCCGGGGGGGGGGGGTTGGGGTTCAAATAATTCCCCCCAACCCCCCCCCCCCCCCCCGAAAAAAATCCTGGCTACGCCCATGATATATATATATATATCGAAGTGGTCCACCCAGGCAGGTAAAAAAGCAGGTTTCAATATTTTCAGAAAGAATATCATAATGAAATTCTATCAAAGTCAAACGACAGAGAAAAATGGAGAAAGAACGTTGACAGATCCTTTTTTGTACCCCAACGGTACAGCAGACCAAGGGATAGGTGAAAGTGAAGGTGAAGCTAGATGTGAACCAGGCGTAACTGATGTCATATAATGATTATCTAATTGTTCTAATTGTTTTGTAAAGGGTCAATCCCTTATTCAAAGTCTCAAGAAAACAACATTTCCGTAAAAATAAATGTCCTTTAGTTGGGTTTCGTACATGATAACTGCTTGCATAGTTGATTTTCAAATATTGAATTTTCAGAAAAGAAAAAAGTAACCGTTGCATCAGAACTTTGAATAGTCTAAAATATCATGATGTCGGATTTTCCCTATCTTTTCTAGTTTACGATATCTAAACGGGAAGACGGACGGACAGACAGACAGACCACACAAAACTTATAGCATCTTTTCCCCTTTCGGGGAAATTTCTTTAAATATTTATGCGCAATAACATAGAATCTGTCGCCATATTAGACTATTCTGTTTTAACAGCCATGTTTTCGTCAGAAAAGGAAGGGGGAGGCAAAAGAAAACAATCATGCTAGAGACCTTTCTCTATTTTATAATTATTGCTAATGATTGAATTTGACATTAGAGAATGGGGGGGGGGGCGATTCGATATAAGAATTTAATATAAAGCCTATATAGCCTTATGTTAGTGTCATTTAAACAAAAAATAGTGTGTTGCGCTACTAGCGAACTTTTGAGTGGTGGCGCACTACAAAAGGTATCACTTAACAAAAGATAAAATTACGATAAATAAAGATATACTTACGCTATTTGTACCTTGAATTTCACTCACACTTCAGTATCGGCTCTTTCCCCCCACATTACTTTATTTGACTTAATTTGAACTGCCCTTTTTGATATGATGAATAATGAGTTGTAGATGTCAGAACAGTGGCGTAGCATCCATGGTGAAAAGGGGTTCAAACCCGGGCCCACTACCATAAAGGACCCTCAGCCTGTGGCGTAGCAACAAATTCGTAAATGGTGTCATTGCGCTTAAGCCTATGACTCTTGACTATTTGGGCCTACATGAGAACATGGGGATGACACCAAAGTGAAAAAATAAATGCCCTTTTGTAAATCGCCGTATCTATTAACTTCAAAAACCAGAGTTTTAAGCTTTAATGTAAGAATTTTGCTTTCCATTAGGTTTTGTAAATTGTAATGCTGGCTAGCCCTAATCGTGCGTTTAGGGTGACAATCGTTTCCATATCGTCCCATTCTTTTTTTCCTTGTCTGTTCATAAAACCATTGGTAGTAGTACATGAAAGGGGGGGGGGAATAGGAAGAGTTTGATTAAGAAATAGGGATAGTCCTGATTGTCACGAAATAAAATTTCGATACAGCTGATAAATATTCAATTTTCTCAAAGCTTAATTTATTTTTATTTTGTTTTATATTTAAAATATGTAAAATCATATCTTTGGTTTCCATGGGTGTCTTCTACGGCTGTTTTAAAAACTATTTCATCCGATGAAATTGATATTGTTATGAAACATTCAATTAGGACGACGATTCGTTAGTCTTCATCAACATTGTTTGTGTGTGTGTCTTCTGTAGGCCTATTGTAAAAAATGCTAATGTGGTCAATAGGCTTATATCAGAATAAAAAGGAGATGAAATCTAAACAAAAAAAACAAATAAAATAAAAATAACATTGAATATTTAGCAAGCCAAAGAAACATCAGAGTGTTAACATAGGAATCGTTTAAGTTGAATATGTTTGTGCTATTGCAATGAATGAGGAAACCGAGTTGGCGAGCAGGTTTAGAATACAAATTTACATTCTAGAATATAGAAAGAGGACTAAATTGATCATGGAATAGCGTCAGGGCGGCCCTAACAATTTTAATAATTTTAGGAGATTTCGAGGAGGCCCTGGAAAAATCAGGAGGCCTATTATTATATATAGGTTGTATTGGTGTAATTTGATAATTTACACCTAGAATTAGCGTGGGGCCTATGAAAGTGCTAGGCCCATTGCGACCGCATAGGTTGCAGTGACTAAAGGCCGGCCCTGAATAGCGTCTTTCACTGACCAATGCTTAGTATTTAGTTGAAACTTGGTTCATAGCTCTTAAAGAAATTTAACACCATATATTAATACAAAAACCTCAGATAATTGCTATGAATTTGACAGGAAATCAAAGCCACACAGATTCAAAACGAGATAAGCCTAATAATAGACCTGTTTAGCAATGCAACGATGGCAAAACTACCGGTACTTTAGAACATCCATTTTAAACCAATTTTCTCTTTCATTGGTGGCAGCACTCAAGACATAAAAAGTTGATCAAATTAGCATTATTTTTGTATACTGTTTAGTAATCTCCAATGACGGAACATCCAAAGAAATAACAATTAGATAGTCATTTCTAGGTTTTCATATTTGTGAACACCAGACGTCAGCTGAAATAGTTGAACAAATGGTGCCTCCAATATCACTGTATACTAGAATGGCCTTTGGGCATTGCTTCATCCGAATAAGCCGATCGCGCATCTATATATATATATATATATTTCTCTTCTTCCCTCAACAGTTTAAACGAGAGGAAAAAGTAAAGGAAAGATCACTCTCTTATTTCTGCGGATAGTCCACGAGGAAACACAAGAACTGTGTTCACACTACGGATGACTGCATGCGCGCTGCACTGTCGTTAAAATTTATCAAACCCTGCCCGCATCCATTGCCCCCTTGTCCTGCGTAAGGTTTGGACTAGGGAGTAAACTATCTTCAACTCTTAATAGCCGGACATAACCATTGTGACCAAGAAGTCATGGAAAGAGATTAAGTAATCTACTACATATATATATATATATATATATATATATATATATATATATATATATATATATATATATATATATATATATATATATATATGTAAATAGCAGGGCCGGACTTAACCACCTTGGGGCCCTATGAGGAACGGATATCGAGGGGCCATGTTTGGGTAGGGAAGCAGATAATGAAAATTGAAAAAAAAAAGTGAAATTTAAGAGTTTGTATTAGAAAATAAATTCGTCTATGTATTTTATTCATTCTTTAGTACGTACAGAATTACTTTACGAGCCTTGCGTTTAGCAAAGTCATACAGTATATCATAATAATTCTGTTTCCTACATAGATCACGCTCAATAGCAAGAATTACCAAATGTTTCAATCTATCTTTGAATATTGTTGACCTCAAGTAATTCTTCATTAGTTTGAAGCGCGAGAAGCTTCTATCACCAGATTACACAATTACAGCTGATGCCAAATGGCGCGCGTAGGATTGGCGTTTTCCATTTTGAATGACACCCCAAAATAAAAATTTTTGTCTATCTGTTTCCGTATATTTTTAGGACTTTTTCGTGTATTTTGCCAGTTCGGGAGATCTTCAGGAGCTCCTGGTAAATCGACAGGAGGGCGCGGGAAATCTGTTTTAAGTTATAAAATGGTTTAATTTAATAATTTACACACCTTGAATTAGCGCGGGTCCTATGAAAGTGCGGGCCCACTGCGGTCGCATAGGTTGCAGTGGCCTATGGCCGGCCCTGCAAAATAGCGGCGTATGCTACGCCGCCGGTTGACTAGTTTAGAAATAGAAGCACTGTTTTTTTTTTACTTTGCTACTTAGATGGCCAGAGAAATGTTCAGTAAATAAATATTCGATCTATTTACTTTTAAATAATGGACGTAGAACTAGATACTAGTCTGTATCAATGTTTCAAAGTTTGACACTTAGAAGTGTTTTAGGAATGTAAATGTGTACAATGGGAACCAGAACTCAAAAAACATTTCTTTATATTTTTCAAACTCCATTAACTCGTTTTATTCTGTTCCAATATTGTACAAACTTTGACTTTGAATTTGTTTTGGAGTTTTACACTAAACTTAATAAGATGATTTAAAAAATTCTCTACTTGCATTGAAATGTCTTTTGTTCAATGTACCGAAACATTCAGGTTGCTCAATTGTTTTGTCATACATTATATTCGTCTTATTGGGTGACGGTGGGACCCACTAATATATTTTTGAACCCGGGCCCACGGGTACCTTGCTACCCCACTGTGTCAGGAGTATGCGTTTCTGCATTCCCCTATTCCCACTGGGGAAGCTTACACCGCTCCCCCAGACCTCCATTGCTGTCTAGAGAAGGGCCACCAAAGTAATTTATTAATGAAGGTTAAGAAACGCTGCTGTAATTGAAATATAGGTCACCTTTTGTGTGTGTGTGTTTATACATGGGGTTAGAGTTTACTGGGAGTTAAGGCTAGGGTTTGGAAATAAATAGCCCCCCTCTGGATCCGCTACTGAAAGCAGTGATGATTTGGATGGCTACTGGCTATCCTTTCTCGGACAATATTAAGTCCCCTATATTTCCGTACTGGTCCTTGTCCTCTCCAAGGTGTAAAGAGGACATTTTTCTTTTCACTAAAGTTTAACTGAAATGTTGGTTTGTCGAATGATCAGTGTGCTGGTCACATTACCAAAAGTGGAACAAAATATTTACCATCGTCTTCTTCACTGAGCCTCGAAGACATATTTTGCTACACTTCTGGTTGTATTCATTGAAAGCATGGGCCGCCCCTGTAACGTCTAACAGAAACCAATGGATTGGTATGGTCGTTTAGCTAGCTACACAATATCCTTGCTTACCCAATGGTCATAGAAACAACATGGTTTTACTTTCACCTTTCCGAATCTCAAAACTTCTTGCGAATGTTTCACACTTTCTTGTGAGTTGCCGTTTTGAGTCGGTCGGGTCGCCATTTTTTTTTAAATTCTTTACTTTCCATGGAAATGTTTTTAAGTGCAGGCAGTAGCTACATTCATTATCTCCACATGTTTGACCTTGATGATACTCACACATGTTTGACCTTGATGACATCAGCTTGTTATCAAAGAAACAACGGCTGAGATTGTGTATTTGTTTCTGGCGGCTTGGCTTTCATTAAATCCACATTATCTGAATGAAATCTCCGCTCGTCTAACTTGTCTGGACCCAACACTTGAATGTAACTAGCGAGTCGCATGTACTGAGCCTCGAAATATCTTAGTTCCAGATGTACAGATTATAGTATTAAATAAGAAGTCTTGTGTGGGACCACAGTAACTAAGTCAGATTATGTCAGAGCTGATAGCAAGTAAATGTTGACATGACTTTTATGAGTTTTGTGTGTTGATTTTTAGCGGCCCCCGAAAGGGGAAAAGACGCTATTAGTTTTGTGCGAAATGTCTGTCCGTCTGTCCGTTTGTCCGTCTGACCGTCTGTCCGTCCGTCCCTTTTAGATCTCGTAAACTAGAAAAGATATTGAAAATCCGACATCACAATATTTTAGACCATTCAAAGTTCTGATGCAACGGCTACTTTTTTTTTTCTGAAAGCGAAAAATCTAATTTTTAAAATCAGTTATGCAAGCAGTTTTTTTAAAGAGAAAAAGCTAATTAGTATGCATTATAAGTTAGACCTAATTTAAAATGAATAGTAATCTTATAAATGTCATTTTTGTGAACATTTTTTATTTGCGGAAGTTTTTTTTTTTTTTTTTTTGAGGATTCGAATGAGAGATTGAGCCTTTTCAAAACAATTGGATCAATTATAAGACATCAGTTAGGCCAAGGGAGGCGCGGTGGCTGAGCGGTAAAGCGCTTGGCTTCCGAACTGGGGGTCCGGGTTCAAATCCTGGTGAAGACTGGGATTTTCAACTTTGGGCGCCTCTGAGTCCACTCAGCTCTAATGGGTACCTAACATTAGTTGGGGAAAAGTATAGGCGGTTGGTCTTTGTGCTTGCTACATGACACCCTCACTAATCGTAGGCCACAAAAACGGATGAACTTTACATCATCTGCCCTATAGACCACAAGGTCTAAAAGGGGAACTAGTTAGGCCAGGTTCACATCTAACTTTACATTCACTTTCACCTATCCTTTGATCTGCGGGACCGTTGGGGCAATACACAAGATCTGTTAACCTTCTTTCTCCATTCTTATCTCTCATTTGTCTTTGATATAATTTCATTTGCATGTTCTTTCTGAAAATATTGAAGCCTGCCTGGATGTACCTTTTCGGGGGCCGATTTTAAGTTTGTGTTTCCACACAAACTGTGTTTTGTAACCTTGTTTAGTTTGTGTTCGTGACTAGGGTATTGTTATATTGCTTTGTTAAATTGTCTTGTATATATTGTTTTGTTATGTATAGATTTACTTATCCGGTAGCTCTATAGATTTCTTTGTCACGCTGAATGCTGGGAAGCAAGACTTTGTCAACTCACTGAATGGAAGACATTCAAGGACTGTCATCTTAGAAAACTTGCACAACAAATGCAATCAAAAAGACTTATGTGGAGGCGCGGTGGCTGAGTGGTAAAGGGCTTAGCTTCTGAACTGAGGAAGACAGAAATTTTGATTTTTTTTGGAATCTGTAGAGCGCCTCTGAGTCCACCTAGCTCTATTTGGTACCTGACATTAGTTGGGGAAAAGTAAAAGCGGTTGGTCGTTGTGCTGGCCATATGACACTCTAGTTAATCGTCTGCCACAGACATCGATGATCTTTACATCACCTGCCCCATAGATCGCAAGGTCAGAAGGTTGTACTTTACTATTTTTTAATTTTTCTGCATTATGTGTAGCAAAGAAATTATATGGGGCTTTGTTTTTAAACCCTAACTCTATGTATTTCTTTAAACGCATCCACCAGCTTGATCTGCCAGTGAAAGGGTAAGTGTGTGTGTGGGTTTATTTTAAAACTCCGTGACTTCAACTTTTGAAAATCCTAAACATAAATTGAACTTTAATAGAGAGGAGGAGAGAGAGAGAGAGAGTACAATTGAGAGTGATAGAGAGAAAAAGAGAGCGAAAGAGGGAGAGAGAAAGAGAGAGAAGGAAAGTGAAAGTGTTAGAAAGAGCGATAAAGAGAAAGAAGAAAGAAAGAGACAATGAGAGGGAGAGAGAGAGAGAGAATTCTAAGATTGTTTGAGACAAATATTACCGTCACCTTACTCTCCCGAGGTTCGATGGAAAGTTTGCTACAAGTATGTTTGTGACCAAGTGGATTATTTTCACCCACGCCCCTCCGCCCCGAGTTGCGCCGATTGATTGTACATCTGTTTAGGTTCAATGGTGCAGTGCCGTGCGAATACGTTCATTAACGAGGAGAAGTCACGTGATAATGACGTCAGAGTTTTAGAAGACAATACGAAGGCCGTTCGCCATTTTTTTTAAACAAAGCTTTTAACTACTCACTCTGTCTGCCTGTCTGTCTGGTACACAGTGTGTACACGTCATTTCACTCACTTCCCATTCTAAGATCAACTTGAAACTTTGCACAATTAGTCATTGTCCCTAACATAACATGAATCAATAAAAAAAAATATTACTTTATTAATTGGTGGTAATCAATTTATCTATATTATAAAGTAGAATGTGAGGGGTATGTATGTATGTATGTTACTTATAGACATCAAAACCGCTTGACCAATCTTGATAAAACTAGGCAGGAATGTTCCTTGGGTACCAACTTAGACCTTAGTGAATGTATTGTAGCCCTAAAACAAATGTAAGACCCTCAAAAAAAAATAAAGTTGTCCGACTCTATTACAGCTATAGTATTTTATGGATCTAGGCCATGTCTACAATGTTGACATGAGAAAAGATAGAAAGGATTTAGACCTAGATCTAATTTTAAGAAATACACTTTGCGCAGATAGTTTTTTACTTTGACACATGAAAAGACAAAAGAAGATCCATTGATTTCATTATATAATAAAATTAACCTTCAATTTTGTGTTTCAAAAGCATTTTTTACATTAATTAGTTCCTTATATCTGTGATTACAGATTTCCTGACGAACATTCTTTCATTAGACAATTCCGTAATGAATCGCGTACTAAATATTAATTCGTTTGTTTACTTTATAATCCCATCCCTAGATCTAAAACTCTAATTCAACTCTAAGATGATAAAACTTCTCTTCGCACATATAGTTTTATACTTTAACACATAAACATATTAATTAAAGTCCATTCATTTCATATTTTGATCAAATAAACATTCAAATTTGGTTTTCTAAAGCTACATTCGCCTACTAAAAGGTGCGAAACCGAGTTGAGATAGGCCTAGATCTATATTCATTCATGAATCGCGTACTAAATATAATTTCGTTTAATTGTTCACTTTATAATCCCATTCATTTAACAAAGCTATCGCTCTTTTCGTTTTTAATAGATAAGAATGTATCGACTTCGGGTAAACCCATTTTCGCAAACCTAATTTTATTTTCGTAGCGAAAGAGAAATAACGTGAAAGGATCATTAGCTAAGTTTAACATACATATAAATCCAATCCACTAGATTATTCAAAAGCATTTTTTACATAAATTAGTTCCTGATATCTACAGATTTCCTGGCGAACATTCTTTCATTAGACATTACCAAATGGTTACACATTAACACATCTCTCTTCTTCAAAACTTCTTGAGGTCTGAGTCTATTTCTAGGCCTAGGTCTAAAACTCTTACTGAACTCTAAGATGATAAAACTTCTTTTCGCAAAGATAGTTTTATGCTTTAACACATAAACATACTAATTATTGTCCATTCATTTGATATTTTAATCAAATTAACATTCAAATTTGTTTTTCTAAAGCATTTTTAATACATTCGTTCGCTGTTCGCTAAAGCTGCGTAGCCGTGTTGAGATAGGCCTATATTCATTCATGAAAAAAAGCTCACGCATGCGCAGCACAGAACTCTAGATTAGTGTAGATTTAGATCTACGTCTACCTCAAGATCTACTTTATACTTTATACACATGAACATACAAAATTTAGTCTATTCATCTCAAATTTTAATCAAATATATGTAGGCCTACAAGCAAATGTTTTAATTTGAAAAAAAAAATGGATTTAAGCCTATTAGCTATTTTGATTTCATAGTTTCATTCACACTATTTTTACATTGACACTTTCGCTTTACTTATTACATTATTATTTCGTTTAATTGTTTACAAAACACTCTCAGTGACTATATCGACAGTAATGCGCAAATAAAGACCCGCGGGTGGCGGGTAAACATATGTCTAGTATATATATATAAAGGATATAAATTTAACAGTATTTATTTTTTCCTTTCTCTAAATCTATTGTATTCAATGGACTAATACAAACTTAAGTATTTAACTAACTGAATATAATAGATGCATAAATACAAATGTCAGTGAGCCCGTTTGCAGTGTAGGTTCTAGGCCTAACAAATGAATGGTTATACGTTTTAAATTCATTTAGTGTAGAGGTGTATGCTGATTGATGTTTTCATCACCTCCAGTAGACCACAAACATTCAATACATGTAAAACACGTGTGGCTTACCAGCTAAATAGAAAAATATTTTTTCAAAATAAAATAAAGCTTAGCAAAAAAAAGCGGGGGGGGGGGGAATTCTACATTTACTCAATCTCTCATTAATGTAGAAGTTATTTTTATTTAAAAAGAAATAATAATTAAACAATAATTAATTGACTAATTGGTTAATTTTTTATTCATTCATGTTTTGTTAGATACAATACATATTTGTGTAAGGTTTCAGCTTGATCTGAGAATGGGTGAAGGAGAAATCACGTGTTCAAACGTTTTACTAGAAAGACAAAGTCAGTTGCTAGAAGCTTTGGAAACAATTAGAAGTGCATGGATTTCATCCAGGACATCGAGATTCCACTTTTCGTTTGGATTTGGTCTACTTTTCGATTCAATTATACTAGTTTGACTAGACTTACTACTGGGAATGTTTCAATGTTACTAGTTTGACTAGACTTACTACTGGGAATGTTTCAATGTTACTAGTTTGACTAGACTTACTACTGGGAATGTTTCAATGTTACTAGTTTGACTAGACCTACTACTGGGAATGTTTCAATGTTACTAGTTTGACTAGACTTACTACTGGGAATGTTTCAATGTTACTAGTTTGACTAGACTTACTACTGGGAATGTTTCAATGTTACTAGTTTGACTAGACTTACTACTGGGAATGTTTCAATGTTACAAGTTTGACTAGACTTACTACTGGGAATGTTTCAATGTTACAAGTTTGACTAGACTTACTACTGGGAATGTTTTAATGTTACTAGTTTGACTAGACTTACTACTGGGAATGTTTCAATGTTACTAGTTTGACTAGACTTACTACTGGGAATGTTTCAATGTTACAAGTTTGACTAGACTTACTACTGGGAATGTTTCAATGTTACTAGTTTGACTAGACCAACTACTGGGAATGTTTCAATGTTACTAATTTGACTAGACTTACTACTGGGAATGTTTCAATGTTACTAGTTTGACTAGACTTACTACTGGGAATATTTCAATGTTACTAGTTTGACTAGACTTATTACTGGGAATGTTTCAATGTTACTAATTTGACTAGACTTATTACTGGGAATGTTTCAATGTTACTAGTTTGACTAGACTTATTACTGGGAATATTTCAATGTTACTAGTTTGACTAGACCAACTACTGTGAATATTTCAATGTTACTAGTTTGACTAGACCAACTACTGTGAATATTTCAATGTTACAAGTTTGACTAGACTTATTACTGGGAATGTTTCAATGTTACTAGTTTGACTAGACCTACTACTGGGAATGTTTCAATGTTACTAGTTTGACTAGACCAACTACTGTGAATATTTCAATGTTACTAGTTTGACTAGACCTACTACTGGGAATGTTTCAATGTTACTAGTTTGACTAGACCAACTACTGTGAATATTTCAATGTTACTAGTTTGACTAGACCTACTACTGGGAATGTTTCAATGTTACTAGTTTGACTAGACCAACTACTGTGAATATTTCAATGTTACTATTTTGACTAGACCAACTACTGTGAATATTTCAATGTTACTAGTTTGACTAGACCTACTACTGTGAATATTTCAATGTTACAAGTTTGACTAGACCTACTACTGTGAATATTTCAATGTTACAAGTTTGACTAGACCAACTACTGTGAATATTTCAATGTTACTAGTTTGACTAGACCTACTACTGTGAATATTTCAATGTTACTAGTTTGACTAGACCTACTACTGGGAATGTTTCAATGTTACAAGTTTGACTAGACTTACTACTGGGAATGTTTCAATGTTACTAGTTTGACTAGACCAACTACTGTGAATATTTCAATGTTACTAGTTTGACTAGACCTACTACTGTGAATATTTCAATGTTACTAGTTTGACTAGACCAACTACTGTGAATATTTCAATGTTACTAGTTTGACTAGACCAACTACTGTGAATATTTCAATGTTACTAGTTTGACTAGACCTACTACTGTGAATATTTCAATGTTACTAGTTTGACTAGACCAACTACTGTGAATATTTCAATGTTACTAGTTTGACTAGACCTACTACTGTGAATATTTCAATGTTACTAGTTTGACTAGACCTACTACTGTGAATATTTCAATGTTACTAGTTTGACTAGACCTACTACTGTGAATATTTCAATGTTACTAGTTTGACTAGACCTACTACTGGGAATATTTCAATGTTACTAGTTTGACTAGACCTACTACTGGGAATGTTTCAATGTTACAAGTTTGACTAGACTTACTACTGGGAATGTTTCAATGTTACTAGTTTGACTAGACCTACTACTGGGAATGTTTCAATGTTACTAGTTTGACTAGACCTACTACTGTGAAAATTTCAATGTTACTAGTTTGACTAACCAACTTCTGAGAATGTTTCAATGTTACAAGTTTGACTAGACTTATTACTGGGAATGTTTCAATGTTACTAGTTTGACTAGACCTACTACTGGGAATGTTTCAATGTTACAAGTTTGGCTAGACTTATTACTGGGAATGTTTCAATGTTACTAGTTTGACTAGACCTACTACTGGGAATGTTTCAATGTTACTAGTTTGACTAGACCAACTACTGTGAATATTTCAATGTTACTAGTTTGACTAGACCAACTACTGGGAATGTTTCAATGTTACTAGTTTGACTAGACCTACTACTGGGAATGTTTCAATGTTACTAGTTTGACCATACCTACTGCTGTGAATGTTTATCTTATCTTATATAATACAGACGTTACTTCAAAAAAGAAGATGATTACGTTACGTTACCTACTACTGTGAATGTTTCAATATTACAAGTTTGACTAGACCTACTGCTGTGAATATTTCAATTTTACAAGTTTGACTAGACCTACTGCTGTGAATATTTCAATGTTACAAGTTTGACTAGACCTACTGCTGTGAATATTTCAATGTTACAAGTTTGACTAGACCTACTGCTGTGAATATTTCAATGTTACAAGTTTGACTAGGTCTACTGCTGTGAATATTTCAATGTTACTAGTTTGACTAGACCTACTTCTGTGAATATTTCAATGTTACAAGTTTGACTAGACCTACTTCTGTGAATATTTCAATGTTACAAGTTTGACTAGACCTACTTCTGTGAATATTTCAATGTTACAAGTTTGACTAGACCTACTTCTGTGAATATTTCAATGTTACAAGTTTGACTAGACCTACTGCTGTGAATATTTCAATGTTAGGAAAGGGGGGTAAAACGTACCACTGTTTAATTCGTACCACCGAAAATTTTCATATTTAGAAATGGTCTTTAAAAATAAAAAACCTGGCATATTGACCTTCAACTATAGCGTCATCATTCATGTTAATTTTATGGAGCTTAATCAAAAGACACCAAAACGGTAAGGTTTTATTCATTTTTACCTTTTTTGATGTAATTTTTGCACATGTTAGAAATCGTATAATTATCTAATGAGGCAACCTATCATGTTCCAAAAGCTATTGCATTGTTAACCAACCTTTACTCTTGAAAATAATGCCTCAGTACATCAGTTATTTTTAGACATGTTAATATGATAAACCGTTATGTGGGCTGACCCCTTGAGGGAAATCGTACCGGCGCCAGGAGGGTAAAAAGTACCGGAAGTACTAATTATCCGACATTCGGTACTATTTAGCCCCACAGTTGATCTCGACATAATATCTAGATGTAGATCGAATAACTTTCTTATTTTATGTTTTAAAGCTAGAATCTAGATCTAGTAATTGCTCAAGATCTTTCTACTATCTAGATCTAGATTTATAATATAATCTAGTTCTAGAATCATATTCTATCATCCTCTATACTCTACTCTATGTCTATGTAACAATAACTTTCTTTATAACTATAGACTATAGAGTCTAGACTAAAAAAAGATAATTAAGGTACTAAATCTAGTAGATTTAGATTTAATAAAATTAAGGCTATATCTAAATTTTAGACTAAACATAATCTAGCCCTTAACTATAAGTAGATCTACATTTTAAAAAAATAAATAAAATACCATATAGACTATAGCAATCTATTTAATAATCATTTACATTCATTATTTTTTTTACCCAGGGGCAGAGCTTCAACCTGGTCCCCGGAGGATCTTCAGAAAGCCTTAGAGGCATTGAGGAATAAATATGGTCTCAATGAAGTGTCTAGACTTTACGGTATACCTAAACCAACTAAAAAGACACTTAGATGGAAAAAACAAGTTTGCGAATGGGAATGTAGTACAAAGAGGTAGAATGACAGTTCTCCCAGCAGAGCTTGAGAATGAACTTGTCAGTCACATCAATCAACTGGAAGGAATGCTGTTCGGCCTGACCAGAAACGATATAAGATGTCTTGCATACCAAATAGCAGAAAAAAAAGGCTTGTCTCACAGATTTAATAAAACAGAAGGAATGGCAGGAAAAGACTGGTTTAGAGATTTTAAGAAACGTCACAATCTGAGCTTGCGACAACCTGAAGCAACATCTCTTGCGCGTAGTACCGGTTTTAACAAGATAGCAGTTAACAGATTTTTTGACAAACTTGAAAGCATCATTACAGAAAATAAATTAGATGCTCTTAGGATCTTCAATACCGATGAAACAGCGCTCTCAACTGTCCAGAAAAAAACAGCAAAAAGTGGTGAGCTTGACAGGAAGGCATCAGGTGGGGAAGTTGACCAGTGCAGAAAGAGGTCTTACCACCACAGCAATATTTTGCGCTAATGCAGCAGGAAATGCTATTCCACCTATGCTTGTCTACAAGCGAAAACGGATGAAGGGCGAACTTTTAGATGATGCTCCTCCAGGAACAATCGCTGTATGCAATGAAAGTGGCTGGATGACTGCAGATAGCTTTTCAGAATGGATGGATCATTTTATAAACAGTGTAAAACCATCAAAAGAAAAGCCTGTTCTTCTTATCTTGGATGGACATACCTCTCACAGCAAAAATTTGCAAGCCATCACTGCTACAAGTAACTCTTGTGTTATTATGCTCAGCTTGCCCCCTCATACTACACATAAGCTTCAACCTTTGGATGTCTCGTTCTTTAAGCCCCTGCAAAGCTGTTATGTACAAGAGTCAGATAAGTGGCTTTTTAATCATCCAGGTAGAGGAATTACTGTATTTCAGGTGGCTACCATCTTAGGTAGAGCATACCCAAGAGCAGCTTCGGTCGCAAATTTTGCTAATGGTTTTTTGAAATGTGGCATATGGCCTTGCAATCGACATATATTCACTGAAAGTGATTTTGAAACCTCCATTTGCTCAGTTATAAATATTCCTGTAGAACCCATCCCTTCAACCTCAAATTCCCAACATGATCAGTTGTTAGTGCAGTCATCATCAGACTCCTCAACAATAGTTGCAACATCCCCACTCACTTCATCAAATGAACCACGATTTGGTGCAACTGCTCAAAGCTCCATAAATTCAAATTATTCTCACCTAGAACTTTCTATATCTGCGTACAATGCAATTCCAACAGAGCCTGACGGCAGATGCTTTTTTAGAAGTATTTGCATTTCATTACATGAACATCTCCAGCTAACTGACAGAGATTCAAGTGGAGTTGTATGTAGCCTGCAAGTTAAAATACAAGAAAAGGCATTGGCAGACTCTCTTAGAGCACAAGTTGTTGACTATATTTGTAAAAACATTGAGCATTATACTGACCTTGGTGCAGCAACATTGTGTGCTGACATGCCACATGCAAAATTTGACAATATTTTTGAAAGGCTAGATAGTATTTCTAGACCAAATACTATGGTTGGCGAGCTAGTGATAATAGCAACTACGAAGCTGCTCAGAAAGCCAATTGTCATTATGAATGCAACTAGTAATGTTGTTTTAAAATATGGCATGAATGATTTTCCTTCCTCCCCTGCAGTAGTTATTCGATTTACAAATATTGGAGATGATGTAGGCCATTATGATTGCTTAATTCCTTCTCGGCAATCAAAGTCTAAATACATCCCTGTAACTGCAATCTCTCCTATCCCAGTAAAAGAAAAACCCCATGTTAAACAGAAAAAAAAATCTTTTCAATCTGAAATTTTAACTTCCAGTCCCTATAAAAAAATTCTTGTGGATGCTGCAATTGCAAAAAAAAGTAAAAAACAACAAACTCAAATTATTCCTGCAACACAAAAGAAAAAAAAAAGTAAAATTTCTATTCAGTTTGGTCAGAATGAGAGTGAGAAAAGTCAAAATTGGTATTGTTTTATATGCGAAGAAAACCTTAAAGAAGATATGATACAATGTTTAATATGTGCTTCTTGGGTGCATATTGCATGTGCAGGTTGTGAAAATGCTGATACTTATACTTCTGAGTTATGTTTGTGAATCTTTCTGCATTGTTATGTATATATATAGTTGGTATTTATTACCCTCCATGCTGGTACTATTTAGACTCTTGGGAGGGTAAATAGTACTCTTTTTTTTGTTTGTTTTGTATTTTTCTATTTTAATATCAATAACTCAGTCTTTAAACCTTGTACATTTGTAGTATGTGTTGGTGTAAAGCTATGACATAAAAAATAAACATTCTTTTTGCCAAACTTTTTTTTTAATGAATTTTCTACCTTAGGGGGTACGTTTTACCCCCCTTTCCCCTACAAGTTTGACTAGACCTACTACTGTGAATATTTCAATGTTACAAGTTTGACCAGACCTACTACTGGGAATATTTCAATGTTACAAGTTTGACCAGACCTACTACTGGGAATATTTCAATGTTACAAGTTTGACCAGACCTACTACTGTGAATATTTCAATGTTACAAGTTTGACCAGACCTACTACTGGGAATATTTCAATGTTACAAGTTTGACCAGACCTACTACTGGGAATATTTCAATGTTACAAGTTTGACCAGACCTACTACTGGGAATATTTCAATGTTACAAGTTTGACTAGACCAACTACTGGGAATATTTCAATGTTACAAGTTTGACTAGGTCTACTACTGTAAATGTTTCAATCTTACAAGTTTGACCAGACCTACTGCTGTGAATATTTCAATGTTACAAGTTTGACCAGACCTACTACTGGGAATATTTCAATGTTACAAGTTTGACTAGACCTACTACTGGGAATATTTCAATGTTACAAGTTTGACTAGGTCTACTACTGTAAATGTTTCAATCTTACAAGTTTGACCAGACCTACTGCTGTGAATATTTCAATGTTACAAGTTTGACTAGGTCTACTCCTCTGAATTAATGCGTTGCAGCTACAGATGAAGGATGAAAAGGATTCATTCGTTATCAATAAATAGCATCGAATAATTTAGATGTACTTCTGTTTCAGTTTGTTGTTAATGTTCAAAGCGACAAGCCATTAACTGACTGCGGTACTTGATGTACAAATAGTTGTACAAGTCTATGCAACCAACAAAGTTAGGATCAGTGGTGCGTAACCTTCTTGTGTTTTTGTTTGTTTCATTGATGATTCGAATCCATGTTTTAAATGTGTCTAACCTTAAACTAAGCTACTTTAAGATAAGATAAGATAAGGCGACTGCAATGATCCAAAATAAATGGAAAGTTTGATTTCAATGTGTTTTCCTAGAAACAATTATTTTTACGATGGACAAAAAAATGAAAACAATTTTCACACTCTCAAACCAGCTATCATTACACACACACAGACACACACATTCACAGACACACACATATACACAAACACAGACACACACACATATACACAGACACACACATATACACAGACATACACAGATACAGACACACATATACACACGCAGAGGCACACAGGTAGACACACACATACACATCACATACATACTTGTGCAGTACATCGGGTATTCCAACACTTGCTTTGAGATGTCATGACCAACAGCTATATAAATTCCTAGGTCTAGCTCTGACAAAAGGAAATGACCTTTCCTCCAGATCTGATGAGACTGTAATGTGAAGCCCATTCTAAAGAACTCTAAACTTTGCTGGAAGAAATCCCTTCCTTTTTTTAAGGATACATTCAAATAAAGTTTTTCATGAAATTTTTTTTTTCAAAGGAGCATCCAAAACGACGTCTTTCGATAAGTAGTTTTCATTAACAACAAAAAAAAGTAAACAAAAATGTAAAGGTATCTAAAGCCTAATAAACATGCTCAGCTGATGTAAAGTCGTTTATTATTTTGATAATCTTACATTTTAATATTTGTTTGGATTAATAAAATTATATTATCTTATCTTTATAAGTATTTATATAATGTTATTGAAAACGAAATGTTATACAGATCTCTGTATTATGGTTTAACAAAAAGAACTAGCTAACCGAACCGGGTGACACCAACCCTAGTGTCGCCACTGGTGCTAAGGATACAGTACAAGAGAGTGCTAAGCTAGAAGAATAAAAGACTAGCTTTCTCAGGTTCTATGAATACAGTAGATGTCATTTGTTTTACGTGTTGGGTGTCCCTTCAGGGTAGAGGATAATCTACTTCCAAGTCCAAACCTCCACCAGCCAGGAGAGCGTTAAGCGAGAACAATAAAACATTAACTAACTCCAGTGCTAAGTAAGCAGTGTGTTGCAGTGGCGTAGCATCCGTGGCGCGAAGGGGTCCAATGAACCCGGGCCCACGACCATTAGGGGCTAACAGTCCGTGGGGTAGCAACAATGGCGCGTTGGGGTTTTATTGCACTTGGGCCCATGAATCATGACCAATTAGGGCCCACATGAGCCCTTGGGAGTAACACCGAAGTGAGAAAAATGCACTTGTGTAAAAGCCAACTAGCATATGTTCACGTTATGTTTTCGTGACCTCCCATAATTGTAAGACATTATAAGATGTACAGAGTGATAGCTGGATCCAACGTAATGACAATGTTACTTACTTGCATTGGAATGACTTTTGGTAAATGTACCGATACATACAGGCTTTTTGGATTTTTGTAACACACTAAATTTGTTTTATGGGGGAAGGGGCGCACCAAAATATTCGTGAACCCGGGCCCACGCTTACCTTACTACGCCCCAGCGGGCCCACGCTTACCTTGCTACGCCCCAGCGGGCCCACGCTTACCTTGCTACGCCCCAGCGGGCCCACGCTTACCTTGCTACGCCCCAAGTTGTGTTGCACATTTAATGCAATGCAGAATCTATGATTAGTGTGCTAATGGTGATCTAAAAGTAATTAAACGTTGAGGAAATCCAATTATATTCCAATTATATATATTTAATTGTTGAGTAAATAATAATTAATAGAGGCTTACCATGTGCGGGTGGAGCGGGCCGGACGGGGGGCATCAAGTTGTGAGAGGCATCAAACTTTCCTACGTATTTTTAGTCATTACTACACAATGTAAATACATAAACGAAGACAAACTTCTGTAGTTTAAATGTAAATTATTATTTTTTCACTTTGTTCATCTCCTATATTCGTTCTTCAATTAAATGTAAGCTGTAGACTAGCTTGAATCGAATTTAATAGATTTTTTAAAATCTGAAGTCAAAGCAATCTCTTCTCGGGCCCATGGTACTTGCTGTTACTTCATTGTTCAAGGCACTGACTTTACATAAGGGACACAATTATAATTGTAACACTGGCTTTGGAAGTGCGGTGGCTGAGTGGTCGCTTGGCTACCGAACCGGGGGTCCTGGATTTGAATCCTGGTGAAAACTGGGATTTTTACTTTCGGGAACTTTAGGCCGCCTCTGAGTTCACCACAGCTCTAATGGGTACCTGACATGAGTTGGGGAAAAGTATAGGCGATTGGTCGTTGTGCTGGCTACATGACACCCTCGTTGGCCTTTACAGCCAATATAGATCTCAAGGTCTGAACGGGGAACTTGACTTTGCTTAACACTGGCGTTATCTAGATCTAGATTTTAGAAATAGATCTCTGGATTCTAGATCTAGATAATTGTCGTAGTTAAGTTTCATTTCATTTGATTTTTTGTTTACTTAGTGTCATTTTGTAAAGCTTGCACTGCTGCTAGACTTAACACGCTCGGTCAAAACTCGATGGAGCTTCAAAGGAGATGACGCCTGCAACGTTGGAAAATTATGACTAATTATATTTATACTGGAAACATTGACTAGTACAGATGAAACATTTTCAACTAGATCTGGTGCAGACGGATTGTTACTTCCTATACAGAGACTATTAAATACAATTTTAACTACTAGTAAGGAGAACAGCGTTGAAGCCAGTATTACCTTTGCCGAGTGCCCGTGTTCAGATCTGGGGACTAATGCAGAGCCTCAAAGACGTAATGACCCCAAGAAAAAGATGTCAAGCAAAAAAAAAAAAGGTAAAGATTCTGTTTGACCACACAAGAAAGAGTAACAAGGGGGGGGGGGGAGTATATTCCTCCTTGGACCTGATTGTTCAACAAATATCAGCCACTACATCATGTAGTTGATAATAAGATTTTTTCTCGCCAGCCCAACTATTGACTCCTCAGATCCTAATCATTTCCATAATGCTCCTAACGACATTGTCAAAAATCAATGTCGTCTGGAAAGAAATAGGCTCAGACAGTTTGTCGCAGTTACTTCAGAAGCCTCTAAACTACCGAAACAAGGCGTTGTTGAGCTGTCCACTTCTGTATAAATATATTTAAATATCGGCTAGATTGCCGCTAAATAATTCAGCCTTGAATGTCATCACTTTTATTCGCATATTTCTGAAATTGCAGTAAGTTTAGTGACATGCGAGCATACTTCCAAATTTGTCAAACTATTTGCGATCAACGACGACAACTTTACAACTCTTTTATTTTTGACCATTTTGTCTATTAAAGGAGAGCTGGTGTTTTAACAAAAATTGGATATAATTATTGATAGTTCTGCCAGGAAGAAATGCACCGGGCATCGAGAACCCTAGCCACGCCACTTGATGAGTCTCTAGTCTAACTTGAACACAACGCTTCAATATTTAGTTCACATGTTCTTCTTACTTTACGAAAGTGGAAGTTAAAAGAATCTTTTATTTCAAACTAAAATTTCGTACATAGTACTTTGTTGGCTCGTTGGCTCATTTGACAGAGCGTCGCGGTAAAAACGCTAAGTCGTAGGTTCGATTATACTGGGCATTTTTTTTCCATAACTTCTCAATGAGAAATTTAATATGAATGTTTAGTTCATTCTTTTATTTGATACAATTGTTGTTGTTTTTAAGTACAGAGTTTGTCAACGCCAAGACTCCTATTATGTGCAATGAGTTCTAGACAATAGGTCTAAGACCGTCTAATCTGGTTCAAATCATTCAATAAAGACAACAAGAACCCAAAAACCAAAAGACAAGGTAACCATGTAGCGCTAGGTCTAAATCTATCCATCACCTTGATGTAACCGATCTTTCAAAGCGAAAATCCAACTCCAAGGCCATCATAAAAGGAGGCGCTTAGATTTCATGAACGTATCATTATTATTATTATTATTATTATTATTATTATGTTAGAGAAGAAGTGGCTGTGAGGAACGCATTTAGTCCTAGATATACAGTGTGTGTCTCCTTTACTGAAACAAATGTTCGCAGGATGTTGCGGCTCTGCTTTGGTATTATTAGTAGTATTATGGTAATTCGTTCACATCCGCTCTCAGACTGTGAGTATTATGATTCACACAAGTGACCCACTTTAAAAAAAAATGTGTTTGCGTAAATGTACAGACGTCAGCGTTTACGGTCGAGTGCACACGAACAAAAGATGTTACCTTTAAGGGTCTTGCATGAACGATTGTCGCCATGTTGCTGACGCGTGAAGCTATTTTACTCGACTGAAGCTGACCTTGAACTTGCAAGGTCCCCTAGCAAAACGAAAATTCAGAAGCGTCCTCCATCTTTTTTTCTTGTTAAGGCCTTAATTAGAAAGTGAAGGATTGACTTCTTGGTGATGACTATGTTCTAGTGTACTACAATAGCCAGCAACCTCTTTGTCCAACTCTTTTTGTTTGTTTTTGAGACAGCGCTACTGATGTACTAGTTTTAATTAAGGCTTACCTAGACCTAAGACTATGTAAACAAAAATATAGGTAGGCACTAGTCTATATACAAAACTCTATGTGTGAGAGTGTGTGAACATTTTGTTCGTGTTGGCATCTATATTGTTATAGTTATATATATTGTTATAGTTATATATATTGTTATAGTTATATATATTGTTATAGTTATATATATATATTGTTATAGTTATATATATATATATATATTGTTATAGTTATATATATTGTTATAGTTATATATATGGTTATAGTTATATATATATATATTGTTATAGTTATATATATTGTTATAGTTATATATATTGTTATAGTTATATATATTGTTATAGTTATATATATTGTTATAGTTATATATATTGTTATAGTTATATATATTGTTATAGTTATATATATATATATTGTTATAGTTATATATATTGTTATAGTTATATATATATATATTGTTATAGTTATATATATTGTTATAGTGGGAAGCGTGGTCGAGAGGTTAAGTACGCTTGAACTTGGATTGTCTTGGCTACCTAGGAAGGGTTGTATTTACTGAGCGCCTAAAGGCAGCACGGAAAACCTTCTCCCAAATACCCCCTCCCCCACTGAGATTGGTCCATAGCGCTCTGAGCATGCTATAAGCATGAAAGTTGCGCTATATAAAACCTATAACTATTGTTATTATATTGTTATAGAATTTATGCTGAGGTAGTCAAAATGTCCATTTCTTTGGACAGATACAATGATCTAACCTTTTCTTATCTTATATCCATACGACAAAAAGAACTTCCACTAAAATCAAGTGTTTGTTTATTTGTACTTGACAAGACCCTAACCCTAACCCTTTCTGTGGATGTACAAGAAAGCAACATTCATCTTATAATAGCTAGTTTATACAAACGGAGTTCATTCATGTTCTGTGTATCAGTCCATGCCTGCCCAAACACTGTCTTTGGGGACTTAACAACAACAAATCATTCTGTTCAAGACAAATAAAAATACGATATCTAGTTCCTCATCAACTAACTGCTCAAGAGAGAGGTCAGACTTCTCCTTAGTAAATCCAGTACATCATCAACTAACTGCTCAAGAGAGAGGTCAGACTTCTCCTTAGTAAATCCAGTACATCATCAACTAACTGCTCAAGTGAGAGGTCAAACTTCTCCTTAGTAAATCCAGTACATCATCAACTAACTGCTCAAGTGAGAGGTCAAACTTCTCCTTAGTAAATCCAGTACATCATCAACTAACTGCTCAAGAGAGAGGTCAGACTTCTCCTTAGTAAATCCAGTACATCATCAACTAACTGCTCAAGAGAGAGGTCAGACTTCTCCTTAGTAAATCCAGTACATCATCAACTAACTGCTCAAGAGAGAGGTCAGACTTCTCCTTAGTAAATCCAGTACATCATCAACTAACTGCTCAAGAGAGAGGTCAGACTTCTCCTTAGTAAATCCAGTACATCAACAACTAACTGTTAAAGAGAGAGGTCAGACTTCTCCTTAGTAAATCCAGTACATCAACAACTAACTGCTAAAGAGAGAGGTCAGACTTCTCCTCAGTAAATCCAGTACATCATCAACTAACTGCTCAAGTGAGGTCAGACTTCTCCTTAGTAAATCCAGTACATCAACAACTAACTGCTAAAGAGAGAGGTCAGACTTCTCCTCAGTAAATCCAGTACATCATCAACTAACTGCTCAAGAGAGGTCAGACTTCTCCTTAGTAAATCCAGTACATCATCAACTAACTGCTCAAGAGAGAGGTCAGACTTCTCCTTAGTAATTCCAGTACATCATCAACTAACTGCTCAAGTGAGAGGTCAAACTTCTCCTTAGTAATTCCAACACCTCACCAACTAACTGATCGGAGAGATCATGCAAAGGTTGTTTCATTTGAAGATTGTGTCATTTGAAGATTGTATCATTTGATGATTGTGTTATTTTTAGATTTTAATATTTTGTCATTTTAATATTGTGTATTTTAAGATTTTATCATTTGATGGTTTGTGTCATTTTAATATTGTGTCATTTTAAGATTGTGTCATTATAAGGTGACATTTGCCGATTGTGTCATTTGATGATTGTGTAGTTAAAAGATTGTGCTATTTTATGATTATGTTGTTAGATAATTGCGTCATTTGATGATTGTGTTATTTGGTAATTGAGCCATTTGATGATTGTGTTATTTGGTAATTGAGCCATTTGATGATTGTGTTATTTGGTAATTGAGCCATTTGATGATTGTGTTATTTGGTAATTGAGTCATTTCATGATTGTGTTATTTGGTAATTGAGCCATTTGATGATTGTGTTATTTGGTAATTGAGCCATTTGATGATTGTGTTATTTGGTAATTGAGTCATTTGATGATTGTGTTATTTGGTAATTGAGCCATTTGATGATTGTGTCATTTGAAGTTTGAAAAAAAAGTGTCATCTTTAAATTACTGTAAAGGTTACTTGCTCCTTTTGTAATTAAATGTTTAAAACTGGTTTTCAATATATTATTATTATCTCATTCAGAATAGGCTAACAGTGTATTGTTTTTACATGTACATACATTAAAATACAATCTCATAGACTTTATAAGAAAAGAACAAATAGCGTTATTTAATGTTCATTTTGTATTGACAATAAAACTGCTTCCAATGTCTATCATGTTAAATACATCCCCTGAATGTGACCACCAGTTTGCTGGCATCCCTTCTCTGACAGTAATGGTAGGCTACAAGGCAACTGACAAATACTTCAGTTCATGTTTGTGTAAATACATACTTGACTCCCCCATTGCTCCTCCATAATAACCTAGCTAGGAATATTACAGCATCTCTGCCTGAGGTCCCGTCAAGGGCGTAATTCACTAACCTTTATATAGGAGGCGCGGTGTCTGAGCGGTAAAGTGCTTGGATTTTTAATTTCGGGATCTTTGGGCGCCTCTGTCAGCTCTAATGGGTGCCTGACTCCAGTTGGGGCAAAGTCAATGCGTTTGGTCGTTGTGCTGGCCACGTGACACTGTGGGCTACAGAAACAGAAGACCTTTACATCATAGTTCGCAAGATCTGAAAGGGGACTTAACTTTTCTTATACAAACCTACCGTGTAATTAATATCCTCAAACCCCTTCCCCCCCCCCCCCCCCCCAATTTTCTGTCAATGAGCTAACTCACTCATTCAACATGCAAACAACATAGATAAATTGATTTGACATGTTTGGGTGTTCTTTCAGATTTGAACATTTTACACCCTAGTCCAGAACCTCCAGTAGAACGGCGGGGGAGGGCGATGGGCAAGATTCGAAACTAAGACTAAGACTAAGACTAAGACTAAGACTATTTCAAGTTCAAGTTCTATTTGAAGTTCTATTTGAAGTTTTATTTGAAGTTCTATTTGAAGTTCTATTTGAAGAAGTTCTATTTCAAGTTCTATTTCAAGTTCTATTTCAAGTTCTATTTCAAGTTCAAGTTCTATTTGAAGTTTTATTTGAAGTTCTATTTGAAGTTCTATTTGAAGAAGTTCTATTTCAAGTTCTATTTCAAGTTCTATTTCAAGTTCTATTTGAAGTTCTATTTGAAGTTCTATTTGAAGTTCTATTCGAAGTTCTATTCGTTAAAATATATGACGCCAACAAGGGTTGAGTTGTCTACCAGCAATTTGGTGCTACAAGTCAACGACCTGCTACAACATAGAAACGCACCAACACACACACACACACACACTCCATAACATTGATATGCTCACAAGCAGAAGAATACCTCAGTGGCAAACATCTGTATCTCTCTGTGTATCTATGTATCTCTGTGTATCTATGTATCTCTTTGTATCTATGTATCTCTGTGTCTTTTTACTTTATAGCCTACGCAATGACCGGAAACAATAAATGTGTGAATAGGACGTCATCGAAACTTCAGAATTTTTGTTTTAATAGAACTTTCACTTTTTATGTCTAAATAAAACCTTTTTGACTTTGCGACCTACATGTTTATGTTAAGTGGTGGATTAGTAAGTGTGTTTGTTGCGTGTTTGTGTGTGTGTGTGTGTTTAGGCGTAAAAGATGCTTGACACTGGTGCTGGTGTGGGCTCTTTGATCTTTTGAAACAGAAACCACTTCAATGGATAGAACAACGGAAACAAAAGAATGACGAAATAGAGAGAGAGGCAGAGGCGTAGTGAGGAGAGGGAGAAGGGGCACGATGCTCCGGGCGCTGACCTCTGAGGGGCGCCACACCCACAGAGGAGCCTATATTTCTATGTGATGTTCATGCTAAATGGGGTAGGGGGGGGGGCGCCAATAACGTATCTTGCCCCCGGCGCACGTTTTCCTCACAACGCCTCTGGAGAGAGAGGTAGAGAAAGGGATGTAGAGAGAGAGATGTAGAGAGAGAGAGAGAGTGTATATATATTGCAGGTAGGTTGCAAGAGAGAGAAAGAGAGGGAGAGAGTGAGAGAGAAAGAAAGAGAGCGGTAAAGAGAGAGAGATACAGAGAGAGGGGGGGATGGTGGAATAAAAGAAATCTGAGGGAATGGAATGTATTCATATTGAGGACCATCATGCAACACTGAAGACTTATTGACGTCACTGACTATTCTTTTGTCTACATTCCCACGTGTTTCATTGTAATAGGGGGGCGGGGGGGGGAGATGTGTACGTTGTGACAGGAGGTTGCGTCATTGTTTTTATCTGGTGCTGTTGCATTATGTAACACTCAACAGTAGTGTCCGAGACTTTCTGTTCTACAACACCGGTCTCTCATCTCTGCAGCCACCTTCTATGACGTCCAACAACATGGCTCAACATGGACTTCCATTTCATAAACAAACATTAATTATTTTAATTTTAATATATTGAAAATATTAATTGATAACTCTTGAGACTGCAGGATGAAGTAACTTTGTCTAGGCTCAATGAGTTACTCGATGATTTCCTGAAATATGTCATTCACATACAAAAAAAAGGATCCGAAAATAAAAACAAGCAAAATAATATTTAAAAAAATACTTTAAAAAAAGCTTATATTAAGTGTACTTGTATCATTAATTTGGATTAGTCGTGTAATTAAATTTGTAATAGATCTAGACTAACTATAATAAATCTGTAGGATTAGAAATATTTGTACTAATTGTTTTCGTTTAGCGCAATTTCAAGCTTTTAGCTTTCTCAATGCGCTATAAACGCTACACTCACTTGTCTGGAACAGTTGGAAAGGGGTGGGGGAGAAATAACGGGGTATCTGGGTGATCGCTTTTTAATGTATTTATTTTAAAAAAGTGCACGACCTGAATTCGAACGCATGGGCTAAAACATTCTCAGCCTTCTCAAGCCAACACGGTAACCACTCTGCTAGCGAAGAGCATTTGAACATGTAAGATTGTAGAGTTAGTTATCTATTGCTTTTATTACATGTTTGTGTTCACTAAGCCTCAGACGACGATCTATAAAAGGGATTAATTCAGCGTATACCACCACTTCAGTCAAGTACGATTTCTTTCACTTGTTCGAGATAACAAACAAAATAATTAATTACCAATAGTTAATTAACTTATTGGTTAATTATATTTTTTGTTATTGATTCTTGTGTTGTCAGGTAAAAGAAATAATTGTGCAAAATTTCAGCTTGATCCGACATTGAGTGTGAGAGAAATAACGTGTACAAACTTTCTACCACAGACAAAGTGCGTTGATACAAGCTTTGTAAAAGTGTCCAGATTTTGGACGATAAATTCAAATTTTTTTAGCGGCTCCCATAGTGGAATAGCCGCTATTAGTTTTGTGCTGTCTGTCTGTCTGTCCGTCCGTCCCCGTTTAGATCTTAAAGACTAGAAAAGATTTTGAACATCCGATATCATGATATTTTAGATCTTTCAAAGTTCTGATCCAACGGCTACTTTTTCTTTTCCAAAAGTGAATCATTTAATTTTTAATTAACTATGCAAGCAGTTGTTGTTTTACATAAAAATATATAAATTTTTACAATTATTCACTATTAATAGTAAAACACTCGGGAAACAATTTAGAAAGGGAGGCGTAATTGATGAATATTTGTAAGACGGTTTAGGATTTTTTTCATTAAAAAAATGTTTTTAAAATTTTTTATTATTAAATAAGCATTTTTTGTCATATTAACTACTTACTTTAAGAAAAAAATTTTGCTTTTGTTAAAAAGAAAAGATTTTTTTTCTATACAAATAAGTAGAATATAATTTATTACAATAATAAATGATCAGCGTTCCATATTATACGCATGAAAGTACAGTATATAGTACCTGAAACACACAATGAGACATTGGCCCTTTTCTAAACAATTAAATCAATTAGATAATCATTCAATAACATCACTAAGGCCAGGTTCATATTGAACTATATTTTCACAACTATCCGTTCATTAAATGCATATGAATAAAAGCAATGGAACAATCATAACATTGATAAATATCCGTATCCTGTGGCATGAAGTCGTGAGTCGAAGTAACAATACAATGTCCTTGACATTGGCGACTTGGCGCCATGTTCTATCATTATGTTCCGTCTTCGTGGTGGCAGGGTCCATGTGGAAGTTTCTCAGGGAGGCTTTGAGGCTTTGTCTTGAGGCTTTTTTAACACTTTGAGCTCGCTTTTCATTCGTTTGCTGGCCGTAAGGAGTTGCGGGAGTTGTCCTTTCTGCAGACGTAGCCCATACATCAAACTTGAGACTGATTCAGGGTTGTGTGGTTGCTAAGCAGGTCCTTTTTTTTTTTAGGTCAACTGTGTCAAGTACCTTGCCACTTAACATTCAGAATTCTTCTGAGGCAGTGCCTGTGGAAATGCTTCAGGTTCTTTGCATGCCTTCTGTGTACTGTCCACGTTTCAGAAATATGTCTGAAGGATGATTGATATTGACGATCAAGGTTTAATCTGTAATCAACCTTATTAGTTAGCGAGACCTTTTTTAATGAACTCCCCCAGTGTTGTTCCTATATTGTTGCAGCTTGTTCATGGGAGTACCGTAAAGAATATTATTACACTGTCAGCATCTTTTGGCCTCGAAGAAGGCAATGTTAGTGTGACAATGTTATTAACACTGCCTCGGTTCTCTCGGGCCAGGTCAAAGCCCCAGTAACTCTAAGGTAACCACTGCCAATATATACACTTCTCACTCACGCCATCACATTCTGTTCTAGACCAACCGTGACGAAACGCCCCCCTCTATATGTACTGACCATCCCCACCCTTACCTTCATGTGTATTAAACACTCGGCTTCAGATGCTCAGTTGTCAGGTCACGAGAATCTCACGCATGATAGGCGCCAGCAGTGACACATTATGCCCCACTTGTTTGGTTGCACGGCGACTGCTTCCATCTCTCTCTCTCTCTCTCTCTCTCTCTCTCTCTCTCTCTCTCTCTTGCAACCTACCTGTGAGTGACATGTCTCGGGTCGCTGAGTTCACACACACTCAGGGTCAAATGTACTTCTCACTTTTCAAACTTTGGCCCTGAAAAATAGTGACGTTGGTGGCAGTAACAAAAATGACCATCAAGCTGAATGTATATTGATGAGGGGGGGGGGCGTGATGGGGGAGTAATAATGTGACAGACTTCTGAGTCCTCGCGTCGACTATTTGATTACAATAAATTCTTGTTAAAAAATTCTGAACTAAACAACAAAGAATCAGGCTGTGTTGACATAAAACAAGAAAATACTTTTGTTGAAAAAGACAATACTTCGTTTAGACAACTTTATTGAGCGATTTTTTTTTTATCTTAATCACTAAGGAATGTTAGATTTATTTTTTTTTATTTCGAGATCCGTTTCCAGGTTTCACCCAGAAGGTTCCAAGTTCCATGAAGGTGTGAATTGAATAGATGTATTGTGATGGATAGGGCAGATGGCGTGGCCAGCACAACGATCAACTTTCCCTAACTTATGTCAGGCACCCATTACAGTTGGTTGGACTCAAAGTCCTAAAATTAAAAATCCCAGTCTTCATGGAGATTCGAACCCACAACCCTCTAGTTCGGAAGCCAAACGCTTTACTTTCTACACCGGGACTCAAACTCTACTCACCTCTTTTCAGAAGTCAATCGTTTAACCACTCAGCCATCACATTGACATTATTGATAACAAAAGTAGTGTGATTTAGATCTAGAACATTTTTTAAATGTCACTACGTCTTCTCTCAACCCGTGCGTTGGTTCAACCCTATGGCACTTACGTAATTGACACATAAACCTTGTCTAGTCTCTCTAGCACATCACATATTTTGACACCATCTTAACCTTTCCCACCTCCAATGATATAAAAAAAAGTTTAGTGTTTTGTTGTTTGTTTTTTTACCAAAAGAATTATTTTTTGTATTGCTCATTAATACATCTTCCATTTACACATAATTTTGATGGCTCAACTGTATTTTCAATAACGTTTTAGTTTTAAGGATCTAAATGTGATGGATTCTCTGACTAACAAACGAACAGACAGACAGCAAAAAATAATAGCGGAACACTAAAAATTGTTTTTAGTTAATGGTACGGAATAAAAAAAAATTTTATGCACATTTCATTTTATCTAAATTTGGATAACATTAGGTCTTTTGCCTGTCACCGTATCGTTCAATCAGGCATCATTAATTTATTTAATGGGCTAAGTATTGCAAGAAGACACATGCCAACTTACGTATAATTTAAAATGAAGAAGGTTAGTTAAAAGTAAGATACATACCAGTAAAATAAAGGTTGTTTTTTTTTTCAATCTATTCTTAACTACCTTACGTAATGCATAATTTAAATTATTACTAACCCCCCCCCTCCCTTTTCTTTCTAGCAGATTTTGTTTCGTGGTTTCCCGGATTCCTATAAGTTCCATACATTAGCTTACTTTCCATGTCCATAATGCAATCAATTGAGGCCACAGCTTGCTGCCAATTAGTGTGTTTTCTATCACTACATCATCACGTTATTTCACGTTTGCAGTTCAAAAGCCAGATGGGACCCAGTGCCACTGAAAAATCAGGCGTTTCCATAAGCTAGTTTCAAGTATTAGATGCTGTCTGTCGAGCTCTCGGCCACATTGTTCGAATCCCTGTTTTTTAGCTGGCAATTTAAGACGTCTCCCATTTGTTGGAGAGTGATGGTCACTTTGTTGTGCTAGTCACTTCGTTGTGCTGGTCACTTCGTTGAGCTGGTCACTTCGTTGTGCTGGTCACTTCAGTGTGCTGGTCACTTCAGTGTGCTGGTCACTTCGTTGTGCTGGTCAATTGTTGTGCTGGTCACTTGACATCCTTTCTTACGAGTAAATATTTCTTCAGCAGCTCCGTGAAGTCCCAAAAAAAAAACTTAACTTATAAAAACTGAACTCTTAAGGCCATTTTACCATCAATATAATTAACTTTATCCCCCCCCCCCCAACAGAATTTAATTTAAAATGTGCCGTTGCCAGGCAACTAAATGGCTAGTAATTAGCAGAAGCACCAGACATTTAAGTTATGGATTCGCACCCATTTCCACCCCTTCTTGCCCCCCTCAGTAAACCTAGCTCAGTCCACCTATTTAGTTGATAGCAAGATGGCTGCAATTTGACATTTCTCGAGGCAAATCTCCCGCTAGGAACACACTCTCCTCGTGTTCTTCTGATGGCGGACGATTTCGACCCTGGAAGCTTATTTTTTTTAAAGAATGAAAGAAGAGAAATAAAATTCATCATTATAAGTCCATTAAACATTACCAATCAAAAAGAAAAATGAGAGATTTAGTTACATTTTTTTCTTTACAAATAGTTGATTTCGATGTTCATTTTGTTCCCTTTAGAAGTAGCTCTCTAGTAAAGAAGTCTACAAAACGAGTTGAGAAGAAAAGATCGTAGACCTAGGGCGCCAGGGCGCCACTGCCCACAACGTTACGTTTTTGCACTGTTTCAAGTCAAACGTGCTGCAGACTAATGTCTTAGTTTGTGGGGAAAGGGGGAGGCGAAGACAGTGTATGTGTGTGTGTGTATGTGTGTGAGCAGGTCAGGCAGGCGCGAGCTGTGGTGGCCTATTCTCTTCTGCTGCTCAACATTAAATTCATTTGTAACAGTAGGCAGGTGGTAGCTCTACTGGGTGGGCCCAATCTGTGCACCTCGGTCTGCGACCAAGGGGCTAGAGTCGCCTAAGCAACCAGACAGCACAATTAAACTAAACTAAACTAATCTAGCTAACTAAAAGAAAGCAATAACGAAACTTTTACTTTAGGATAAATAAAACAAAAAGAAACTTTATTTACATACACAAATAAATCAATAATAAAATATAACATATAGAGCTACACTAACACTACAACTGAACTCAGCAACTAACTAAAACCCTCTAAATCTACAAACACTAACAGACTAACCAAACCAACTATCTAACAATTACTACCCTAGACCTAAGCTTAGAATTAATAAAATATAACAAAAAAAGGTACAGGGAGGCGATGGCAGACTAATGGCAGCCTACAGGCAGTAGACTAACAACAGCAGTACTGCAGTAGACTAACAACAGTAAGGATAGCAGGCGGTCCCAGCTGAAATTACACTAAACACAATTAGCTTTATACAGGCACTACTGTCAGCACTGACCACTGGTCAAGACAAAAGAGGGCTCAACGTGGTTCCGGAGCTAGCTATAACTGGTCAGCGCGAACATATCGGAGAGCATGACGTCACGCTAATTACCTAAAACTAAACTGGACTACTGATTCCCCTAATTTGTACCTAGCCGTACGCTATAATAAAATCCAGAAAATTACTAAAGACACGGACTACACAACATTATATACCAAATTAAACAGCATAAAAAAGAGAATCTTAAAAATTAAATCTTACAAAAATACAAAAAGGAAGAAGAAAGATATTTATGTTCTAAACTCGTACAGGGACCCTATATAGCTTCTAGACTTACACTTAGACTGAAATTAGAAAATAACTAATAACCTAACCTAAGCGCTAAAGACAAAAATATGTAGAACTAATCAGGGACAAAGAAATGGAAACAGTGCCAACAACTCTAAGGCTAGTTATCTATTTTTAAAACTACTTTTCCTCTACGAGTAAAACACAAATAACAGAAAAAGACTAAAACTAGCAGAAGTTATAAATAGCGGAAACTACAAACACACAGCACTGACCTATGCAAGAAGAAAAGACACTAAATTAAATTATTCTAGCCTGGCCTATATAAAGTAAACAGATCGAAATACAGATAAAAATAGATAACAAATAGACCTGGGGTCGCCAGCTCACATGTGGTTAAGAAAAAAGTGTGTATGCCAGGAAATCGTGTCTTCTTTGATTCTACACTGTGTCTTTAACTTTATCAAACTGTTACCTCGAGGTATGTAGAAAGTTGAGTAGGTTGATTGGTCGGATCTATTCCTTGACAATGGTTCCTTTACATTGCTTTTTTTTGTTGTTGTTGTTGTTGTTATTTCAACATTGTCCTGTTAAAAAGAGCCAAATGTGGCTACAAAAACAAAAATTAAAAAAAACAAACAAGATAACAAAGTGAGTTTGTGCTGTCACACAAACTCTGGGGCGACCCCGTCGAATTCACCCATGAACCAGGAATATTCAAGCTATGATCTTGTCTAGATCGTTTAAAGTAATACAATTTTAAATAAATCACTTGGCGTTATTTTTCACTTCAAAGCAAACAGGACATCAATAATAAGACTCGGACATCAATAATAAGACTCGGACATCAATAATAAGACTCTTCTAATTCTTCGGAAATACAGATTTGAACTGGAGCTCCCTTGAAGGCAGAGCTGCGTGAACTGATGACCTATATACAGAACGGAAACCTCCCAGACACGACCCTCTCCTCTACAATGTTGCTGAACATATTCGAGTACAGCGCACTGGGCATGCATAAGAAGGAAAGTTGTGCCATACAAATGAATTTTTAAAAAAATATTCGATCAATATTGAAATGAAGTGCACTTTCCAATTCGATCAAACAGCTCACGTTATAACTGGTTTCTTCTATTTCGTATTTTCACGAAACCTAATGTTCTATTTCTCTACATTGTTTTATTCCTGCAAAAGTTTAGTTGGCAGTCTCTTTAGTTCAGTTTCATACAGGCGCCGTAACTCCTGTCCTATAAAACACAGAGAGTTGTTCGTTGGTTACATATAGATCTAATAATGAAAGAATTGCTAAAGAAATTGTTATATAACCTTATGTTCTAATTCTCTACATTTTTTAGATGGGTTTAGATTATTGATTTTATTTCATTACAATTTTAGTTTGCATGCAACGTAGAGCAATGAATTTAAAAAGCATATAATGAAGTAGAACTATACATTTCAAGTTGCTATCTATCAGGGTTACAGAGTTATGGCGAATTAATAACACATTCATTTTTTTGGTCTCTTTTTTTTGTAACATTTTCTTTAGTCCAATTTTATACACATACAAATATCCTGACTTCTCTCTCGTATGACATCCAAAGAGAATCTTGGCCTCGTTATAACCCCTACACCTAGCTCTACACAACGAGATAATTATTTTCTTATTATATTAATATTTAAAAAATGTCAATTGTCAATTACCTAATTAAATCTAGATCTATATCGAGATGATTATGTAGATTATTGAATGTCGTGTTTAGCCTATAGATCTAGTCTTATTTTTCTGCAAATATCTAAAACTAGTCTAATTATATATACATCTAAATGTAAATATAGAATAGACATTCTAGATTCAGATCTACTTCGAGATCAATAATCTATGCACAGTGACTATAAGTTTGGATCTAGACTTAGTGGTAGATATAGTCTATTATTCATTTATAATAGGGTATTATAATATATATAATGTATCATCTGTATTCATCAATCCACTTCTACTGCTAGATTTAGACCACAGACCTATATATATTATACCTAGACTGGAAAAAGATTCTTATCCGCTAATGATCAGATCACAGACCTATATATATATAGATCGTTAAGTGCGTAACTTTTTATAAAGCTGTCGCCTCGAATCTAAACCCTTTCTGTATTAGAAAATTAATGATCTTTAGTTTTCAAAGTTTAGAAATAATGCAAAACCATTTTGCGGATTTTAAATAGAATGAGCTATTAATCACAAAACTATTGTAATAACTTAAGTGAGGCAACTCAACGAGGACATAGACGTTTATTTACATAGAGACATGACAAACACAAAGGGCATCTGCCTTGAGTACAGCATCTCCATATTGGCTCTCTACTTGGGCGGAAATCGTTAGTCTCTTCATGTCAACATCCTGTTCTAGTTTGGTTACTAAAAGTGCGCATCTCTGCACTAGCCTGGATGGTGGTGCGCATGGCAAAGTCATAACATTGCCCCGTCTTAGCACTTTTCGTCCCGAAAAGAAACAGTGCAGTGGAGCTTTGACAGTTCAGGTGGAGGTCGATCGCTGGGAGCCACAGACGGTAGGGTGCCTGTTGCCCACAAAGCCATCTGCACAGTTTCCCGTCGTCGCCGCTTCCTCTTCTTCCAGTTGCCCAGTCTACGCTTGAGGCGATATCGTGGTCGCTGCTTCGACCTCATGACGATAGTCGCTGATGCCAGCCAGCTGACACATGGGGAGTTAGGTCAGGGTTGCCAGCCACGTAACACAAATGGATGTTGTAGCGATCACCGTAGATTCCAGGTTTGTTGTTCTAAGACGCTGAGTCAGCGAACCTTTTCCATGGATGTCTCGTGACACAGTTGCAGGCCCACTGGTAGCCATGGTTTCAGGCACATAGTCTTTCTCAGCCTCATCTGTAAGGTACGCCCATGAAGCATCCTTGTAATGTTCATACACCACTACATCAGGTTTCGCTGGGATTAATTCACAACCGTTCAAGTCACTCTCACTGATGTGGGCAGAAGTACACATTTCTGTCAAGTTCAGGTCTTGTAGCTGGGGTTCTTGGCATGGGCACTGTCCCCACAGGACGCCGCATATACAGTTCAAGTCCATCGCCTGGATGCAGTTGCCAAGTATGGAGTTCTTTCTTATGCAGCTGCCAAAGTCCAATTCGTTGTTTCTGTCTCGACCATTGTTGGGGCCCGTATTCGTAATTTCACCCGTCGACATCCAAGGCAAGGAATCAGAAACGGTCTTCAGGCTTTCATGGTTTGAATTCTCGCCAAAGGTACTGACAGATAAACAGAGGTCTTTAAGGTCCACATCAGAAAGCTTGGACGCAGACCCAACGTTGTCTTGATCTGTCCGGCTCACCGAGATACTGGTAACAGGTGCAACAGGAACAAACACTTCAGGCACATAACAGACTTCTCTTGTTTCTTCATTTGTTTCTTTCCTTTCGATTTGAAACATACCGTTAAGATCGTCGAAGCAATCGTCGTCACGTTTCTCGCCTTGAAAGTCACCCCCGACAGACTTGCCCACAACACAGTCACAGACGGCGCTCCAATCCCCAGCGCCTCCATCACCACTGTTTGTGCAGCCACAGTCCTGACCAGGCTACTGCTCCTTCCCTAACGAGTTTATTCCTCCTTTTGCTTGCGACACAATTGTATCACTTTGGTCTATTTGGCCTTCTACTTGTAATACACTTTTATCAACTTTGTTCAACATTATGTTCCTGCTCATGTTTCCCATCTTGTTCCCAATCATGTTCAGTTGTTCATCAAATGCATCCACAAAGTCCTGGATCTTGCCCATTACATCAACAATCCCAGGCTCAATTTCAATTTGATAGGTCTCCGGATCTTCCTCTTCATCGATCAGAGCTTGCCGCAGACGAGCCGTGAGCGTTTCCCTGCTACCGACATGTTTTAAACCTCGGTCTCGAAGCTCTTGTCTTAGCTCTTTAATTAAGAGCTGATGTAATAGCTTCAGCGATGCCATAGAGATCTAATCCTACCTCCTCTCGTTGAGTTGCCTATAAATCCCACTTCTGACACCAATTGTAATAACTTAAGTGAGGCAACTCAACGAGGACATAGACGTTTATTTACATAGAGACATGACAAACACAAAGGGCATCTGCCTTGAGTACAGCATCTCCATATTGGCTCTCTACTTGGGCGGAAATCGTTGGTCCACTACTGTCAACATCCTGTTCTAGTTTGGTTACTAGAAGTGCGCATCTCTGCACTAGCCTGGATGGTGGTGCGCATGGCAAAGTCATAACACTATATATATTCACGCATATCTATGAAATAAAGCAATCTCCTGTTAGTTTCCATTGAGATAATGTTTCGAAAATCCTAGATCAAAATAATCTTATGTACATGATTGATTAGCAAGATTTTTCTAGATTATGTATCTAAAAAATTGCAAAATAATAATTATGAGACGAGAGTGCTCTTATTGTCGATGTTCAATTACTATGATCTAGATCTAAACATTAAATTATGTTACATAGGTTAGAGTTTTTAAAAAACAAACTGTATTTGTTCAAGCTACTCTACAACACAACGCCTTGTTTTAGATTTGTTAAAGTTGTTCACGACATTTTGGTTTAGTTTTAGAGAGTTCCATGTCCAGTCTAAGTTTATATCTGTCACCTTTACATAACATATTAAAATTAATGCAAGAATGTGTAGACTCTAAAAACATAAGTATTTAGATCTATATAAACATAGATCTAGATGTCGTAATATTACGCAGTAACATACAATAGTTACAATTGTACAACTATTATTATGGCTGGTTAAGAAAGTGGATAGAGCGTCGCGCTAATAATGCGAATGCTGTAATATAAATATAAAATATTTTTGAACATAATTCATTCATTTTTAGATTATTTAAAATCAGGTTATTTTAAGGAAGGCCCTGGAAGGAGAAAGTTATATAATAGTTTAGCAGTCTGATTTCATGTCAGCTTGACCTCTTCCGTAGCAGGTCTTGCTTATTTCAGTTACACCATTTACATTTCAAAAGTACACATGTATGCCGTCTTGATATGCAGTATTTGAGACGACAGATATGCTTTCTTTTCTGGGGATTTCTCACAAGATTTAGGTATTTTTTGTCTTGGATACATAGAGGTTCCCCCCCCCTCCCCCCAATAACCCATCCTTGCACATTTAAACAAAATACTTGTAATCAGTGTTTTTTGTTTTTTTTTGTAAAGAAATAGGTGCCGGTACTCAGTGATTGCCTAACTTTTAATTACTAATAAATTAATAAAAACGTTAAAAAGCAAATTTTTAAAAAGTAAAATCAAAAGTAATAATTTTTTACCTACAGTGAAAAAAAAAAGCACTGCTTGTAATAATGAAATAATAATGAAAATAAAATAAATCTAAAAGCATAATTGTATGCAGGAAAATAGGAAAATAGGAAAATAGAAAATAGACTTCTTTGATGAGTTATAAAGGGACGCAATCGTGACTGGCACATCGCAATCTAACAGAGTGGACTGTCTAAACTTAGTGCATTGAATTCATAGTTCAGTGCACTCTCTTGTTGAGCGCAAACAAACTAAAATCTTTACTTGTATATTATTTCAATATTCACCTGATTGGACTTACAACTCTATGTTGATATCAAGGCCACAGTTTTTATAATTATACAACCGATCTATAAGATTTAAGGTGCAGTCTGTTGTGTATATTGGTAGGATATAGAATTATTGATACATTATAATTATATAGTAAAGATCTGGTCTGTCTAGATTTAAGTGCTACACTTGCAGAGAGTGAAGATCTGGTCTGTCTAGATTTAAGTGCTACACTTGCAGAGAGTGAAGATCTGGTCTGTCTAGATTTAAGTGCTACACTTGCAGAGAGTGAAGATCTGGTCTGTCTAGATTTAAGTGCTACACTTGCAGAGAGTGAAGATCTAGAGAGACTGGGAAAATGAGTATCCTGAGTAATACCTTGACCATTACCTCTCCCTGTTGGACTATTGACCGTCTTTCTCCATTCCTCACTGTGTTTTGCCTTTGGACAGAATCTCTTTCAATAACAGGCCAGTCCATTCTTTGATGTTGTCTTCCCTTTGCTTTCTCTGTCTGCCTCTTCTTTTTCCTGGTACTGTTCCTTGAAGGAAGGTATTCGCGAGCCCTGAGGACCTTGTGATATGGCCATAGTGTTTTAGTTTGCTTTTTTTTTTGACAGATGTTAAGGCCTCCGCGCGGTGTTGATTCTTGGAAATATCTAGTGTAGATCTGACTGGAAGTAACGCTGAACTCAACTACTTCAGTAACATCGACGAAAGGCCGAAACAATCAAATATGTAGTCGACGCTGATATGTTGTTCTACAAATATATTTAATAATCAAGAAGGGAATCGTCCGATGTCAGCTATGTCCGTAAATCTATATATCTATTGTACTCAAGTCTACTACTCTACAAGAAGCGTCTTCTTTTAGCGTCACTTAGAGCGTTCTTGTTTTTTAAAGATCTGTCACGTCACTTGTCGCTAATTAAAACTTTCCCCTTATTCCCGAAACAAATAACTAATTCCTAATCATGTCATAACACAGTAATGGTCATCGTGGAGGCCATTGACAGTATTAATCCTGTTGCGGTCTTTAATTGTGATACCTAGGATCTCAATTCCATTGCCAGGATCCTCCTCTCCAATTCTGCAGTCAGCCTCAAAGTTGCTTGCAAAAGTAATACATTATTTGTCTAAAAAGGAAACATTCTAGGTATTTTGTTAGACTCTTAGTATTTTGCTAGATTCAGGGTATCTTGTAAGATTCTGGGTATTTTTTTTTAACTGCGTTTAAGCAGTTTAAAAATTTCCTAGTTTAAAAAAAACAAACTTATGTGGATACGTCACTCCAGTTCGCCTTCCTCACCCCAGCAATCACAGGGTCACGCTAATGTCTCGTGTACATCCATGGAATCGTTCCGCATGAGTGACTCTTGCATGTGATATCTCCACACACACACACACACACACACACACACATGCACACACACACATACACACACGAGCGCGCGCCTCATACTGTTCTATTTACCGCCTTTTCTTTCCTGTAGAAATAAAGTTTTTTATTCAGTGGCTTAGATGTTTTTTTTTTTTTTGTTTTTTTTTTTGGGGGGGGGGGGGAAAGGGGGGGGGGGTAATAAATGTAACTAGTTCCAACCAACATAAAACTATAAATTGGACTTGAAGCGGTTGTCCCTGACCTTAACTCCCCCCGCCCCTTCAGTCCCAGAGGATCCGACACAACTGCTCCCTCCCCTCCCGAAGGAAATCTTCTCAGGGTCAATGATGGCGATAAGACGTTGACCGGAGAGTTTGGTCTAAAGTTGCCATGACCAGTCTGATCCGGAGGCGGGCAGCTCACTTCACGCTAGCCGATTTCCCCCGAGCCTCCCTCCTCCCGCCTCAGACACGGATACGCCACACTGGGCGCTGGGTAAGCGAGAAACTGTCAACCTATTGAATGCTCCACTGGCCTCAATGTGATCTCATCGAAAGCCCCTGACCATTGGACACCACTGGGCGAAACAAAAAAGAAAGTAGCAGTATCAGCAGCAGGCTGTCCCGCCCTCTCTATCAGGCCACCGACCCCTTAATGTTGGTATGGTAATAGGTTTTTGTGTCACGTACATACCTCGACACCATCTTTGATTTCTATCAACTGAAAATCATTTTATAATATAATCTTTTTTAGTATCAGCTTGAACTAGCTTCTTATAGTCTACACGTTTATTATTGTCTTGACCTAATCACTACAAGAGAGAATCATCTTAACGATGTAATGATTGTAATCTTAGTGACTTTTTATTGTAGCCTCTCATAACTATGCTCTTTAAGTATCGGCTTTTACTATCATCAACGTATATAATCTTCATCTAATATCTTTTGTTGATATTCCCAATTTATATGACTTCGTTCGCATATTATCACTACAAATTGTTATATTATCATCTTATATTATCATCTTATCATCTTATATTATCGCCTTCTATCGTCATCTTCTTTCGTTTTTTTTTTCCCCTATTGCCATATGGCTCAATAGTAGACTATCGTACAACTGTTGAAATTTGGTCTCTAAATCCAATTCTTAGATCTAAACAGATGTGGCCAAGGGAACATAGATGAGATTAAAACAGATTTTGTTTTTAAATTTATTTTTGACACCAATAGTGAAATGTTTGTGGTAATAGGGGCCTACTTTTATTTATTTTTCACAGGGTTTTTTTTTAGAGTTGACTTCATATTTCTAACCTTGAAGTCATAAATGTAGATTCGTCATAGCTTCACGCTTCATTAGTCAGCAGTGAATATTACTTAATGAGCAGATGGAATCTCCACGTGACTTCGTTAACGTATCAAACTGCCCGATTGCCAGAGATGTAGCAAATACTAGGACAGGGGAGGACGACGTCGATTTTAATTTAACATTTTTTGAAACAAGCATGGAGAAAAAGGAAGGAGAAGGTGGTGTTGTAGGCTAAATACATTGCAGTACGCTAAATACATTGCAGTACGCTACATATATTGCAGTACGCTAAATACATTGCAGTACGCTAAATACATGGCAGTACGCTAAATACATGGCAGTACGCTAAATACATTGCAGTACGCTACATATATTGCAGTACGCTACATATATTGCAGTACGCGAAATACATTGCAGTACGCTAAATACATTGCAGTACGCTAAATACATTACAGTACGCTATATATATTGCAGTACGCTAAATACATTGCAGTACGCTAAATACATGGCAGTACGCTAAATACATTGCAATACGCTAAATACATTGCAGTACGCTACATACATTGCAGTACGCTAAGTAAATTTTCAGTACGCTAAATACATGGCAGTACGCTAAATACATTGCAGTACGCTAAATACATGGCAGTACGCTAAATACATTGCAGTATGCTACATACATTGCAGTACGCTACATACATTGCAATACGCTACACACATTGCAGTACGCTAAATACATTGCAGTACGCTAAATACATTGCAGTACGCTACATACATTGCAGTACGCTACATACATTGCAGTACGCTACATACATTGCAGTACGCTACATACATTGCAGTACGCTAAATACATGTCAGTACGCTAAATACATTGCAATATGCTAAATACATTGCAGTACGCTAAATACATTGCAGTACGCTACATACATTGCAGTACGCTACATACATTGCAGTACGCTACATACATTGCAGTACGCTAAATACATGGCAGTACGCTAAATACATTGCAATACGCTAAATACATTGCAGTACGCTAAATACATTGCAGTACGCTAAATACATTGCAGTACGCTATATATATTGCAGTACGCTAAATACATTGCAGTACGCTAAATACATGGCAGTACGCTAAATACATTGCAATACGCTAAATACATTGCAGTACGCTAAGTAAATTTCAGTACGCTAAATATATTGCAGTACGCTACATACATTGCAGTACACTACATACATTGCAGTACGCTAAAAACATTGCAGTACGCTACATACATTGCAGTACGCTACATACATTGCAGAACGCTACATACATTTCAGTACGCTACATACATTGCAGTACGCTAAATACATTGCAGTACGCTACATACATTGCAGTACGCTAAATAGATTGCAGTACGCTACATACATTGCAGTACGCTAAATAGATTGCAGTACGCTACATACATTGCAGTACGCTAAATACATTGCAGTACGCTACATACATTGCAGTACGCTAAATACATTGCAGTACGCTACATACATTTCAGTACGCTACATACATTGCAGTAGGCTACATACATTGCAGTACGCTAAATACATTGCAGTACGCTAAATACATTGCAGTACGCTACATACATTGAAGTACGCTACATACATTGAAGTACGCTACATACATTGCAGTACGCTACATACATAGCAGTATGCTACATACATTGCAGTACGCTACATACATTGGAGTACGCTAAATAGATCGCAGTACGCTAAATACATTGCAGTACGCTACACACATTGCAGTACGCTAAATAGATCGCAGTACGCTAAATACATTGCAGTACGATACATACATTGCAGTACGCTATATTTATTGCAGTACGCTTAATAAATTGCAGTACGCTAAATACATTGCAGTACGCTAAATGCATTTCAGTACTCCAAATACATTACAGTACGCTAAATACATTTCTGTACGCTACATACATTGCAGTACGCTAAAGAGATTGTAGTACGTTAAATAGATTGTAGTACGCTAAATAGATTGTAGTACGCTACATAGATTGTAGTACGCTACATAGATTGTAGTACGCTACATAGATTGTAGTACGCTAAATAGATTGTAGTACGCTAAATAGATTGTAGTACGCTACATAGATTGTAGTACGCTAAATAGATTGTAGTACGCTACATACATTGCAGTACGCTAAAGAGATTGTAGTACGTTAAATAGATTGTAGTACGTTAAATAGATTGTAGTACGCTAAATAGATTGTAGTATGCTACATAGATTGTAGTACGCTACATAGATTGTAGTACGCTACATAGATTGTAGTACGCTAAATAGATTGTAGTACGCTAAATAGATTGCAGTACGCTACATAGATTGTAATAAATAAGCTAAATAGATTGCAGTACGCTAAATAGAGTGTAGTAAGCTACATAGATTGCAATAAGCTAAATAGATTGCAATAAGCTACATAGATTGCAATTATCTAAATAGATTGCAGTACGCTACATAGATTGTAATAAATAAGCTAAATAGATTGTAATAATTAAGCTAAATAGATTGCAGTAAGCTAAATAGATTGCAGTAAGCTAAATAGTTTCTAGTAAGCTAAATAGATTGCAGTAAGCTAAATAGATTGCAGTAAGCTAAATAGATTGCAGTAAGCTAAATAGATAGTAGTAAGCTAAATAGATTGCAGTAAGCTAAATAGATTGCAGTAAGCTAAATAGATTGCAGTAAGCTAAATAGATTGCAGTAAGCTAAATAGATTGTAATAATTAAGCTAAATAGATTGCAGTAAGCTAAATAGATTACAGTAAGCTAAATAGATTGCAGTAAGCTAAATAGATTGCAGTAAGCTAAATAGATAGTAGTAAGCTAAATAGTTTGTAGTAAGCTAAATAGATTGCAGTACGCTACATAGATTGTAATAATTAAGCTAAATAGATTGCAGTACGCTACATAGATTGTAATAATTAAAATAAATAGATTGCAGTATGCTACATAGATTGTAATAATTAAGCTAAATAGATTGCAGTACGCTACATAGATTCAGGGCCGGTCTTAAGCCAATGCAACCTATGCGGCCGCAACGGGCCCCGCGCTTTCATAGGCCCCGCGCTAAGTATATCTGTAATTGCATAATGATGCAAAATATACGAAAAAGTCGTGGACATTATTTTTAAAATGTCCTGAAAATTAAACAGAATTGTTATATGGAAAACACAATTCTTACGCGAATAAAAAAAAGCGAATTTTAACCGAAACGAAAGTTCCAAAAGAACTAGAATACGTTTTTAAAACGATCAAAACCCGTAAATGAGAACATAATCACTTCTAGTTAGACAGCTGAAACAGATTCTATGAAGAATGCAAAACCTGCTGTGGTGAATGTCGTAAGAGAAGAAGAAAATGATGTAACACTAACAACTGATCAACATGTCGTATGAAATGAAGGCAATAATGTAATAACTGATCAACATGTAGTTATAGATAATGAGCTAAATGTGGTCGATTCGTTGAGAAATCTGGATTATCCTGCCATGTGTCTAGACAAAATGGAAAGGTCTCGTATTGACTATTTATTACAAAAAGATCTACCTGAGATTACTTTGGAGAATTTTCCGAAAAATAAGGATGGTAGACATTTCTCTTAAGTGCATTGCAAACCAAACCTGAGTAATGGTGAAAGTGTTTTGCGTCCTTGGCTGATATATTCTGTGTCAGCAGACAAGATCTATTGTTTCTACTGTCGTCTACTGGAAAAACAAAAAAGTTCCTTTTTAAATGAAGGATTTGACCAGTGACAAAGCTGTACCACTAGGCTAGCAGAGCATGAAAAAAGACGCCATGACCAGTTGCTGTGAAGTTGGAGCAAGACTAAGTAAAAAAAAAAAAACAGGCATTGACAAAGTTCACCAGGAGATGCTTTATTCTGAAACTAAACGTTGGACTAGTTGCAATTGTACGATTTCTAGCGAAGCGCAATTTAGCTTTCAGAGGGACCATTGAAAGACTTAAAGAGCCAAGTAATGGGAATTTCCCGGTCTAGTAGAATTACTCGCAAAGTTTGATCCAGTAATGGGGAAACAACTTCGACGTGTTACCAATGCAGAAATTCATGATCGTTACCTGGGAAAGAAGATTCAAAACGAACTTATTACTGTAGTAGCTGATGCTGTGGTGAATTCTATCCTTCGAGACATCAAGAATGCAGTGATATTGGATTGTACTCCAGACTTAAGTCACAACGAGCAGATGTTATCAGTATCTCTCAGATAAGGGTTAATATGAAAGAGCTTGTTGTTGTGTATGAACGTTTGAAGTTTCTTCCTGTTGTTTCTTCTTGTGACAGCAAAAAGAATTTGCCTGGAAACATGGATGTTGTTGCAATCTTTACAGCCAAAAGTCAAAGGAAAAGGCAGTATGATAAATCTGTGGAAAACTTCACACCTGGAAAAGCTGAAGATGGCTACAGGATTGTGAACACTGCAATTTACTCCTTGCAGCTGAGATTTGAACTGTAACTGTGGCATCTTGTGAAAGAAGTTTCTCGCGTCTTAAACTAATCAAGAATTACTTAAGGTCAACAATTCACGAAGAGAGATGGAACAATGTGGCAATTCTTGTTATTGAGCGTGATCTATGTAGGAAACAGAATTTTTATGATCTACTGTATGACTTCGCTACACACAAGGCCCGTAAAGTAAAGTTAATTTGATCGTGATTTTGTACTTAGTTAATTAAGAATGTATAAAATGCAAAGGCGAATTTATTTTTTAATACAAAATCTTAATTTTCACTTATTATCCTTATCCCTACCCAGACTAGGCCCCGCGCAATCCTTTTCGCATAGGGCCCCGCTATTGCTAGGACCGGCCCTGCATAGATTGTAATAATTAAGATAAATAGATTGCAGTACGCTACATAGATTGTAATAATTAAGCTAAATAGATTGCAGTACGCTACATAGATTGTATAGATTCAATGATTGAACTGAACATCGTTAGGAAAATGTGTCATCAATGTCCTAATACATCTCATGAAGATGTCAGTATTGAGGCTTTCTATGACGATTGGTCTCAACTTGTCCACAGGTTGGGACGTCAGTATTGAGGCTTTCTATTACGATTGGTCTCAACTTGTCCACAGGTTGGGACGTCAGTATTGAGGCTTGCTATGACGATTGGTCTCAACTTGTCCACAGGTTGGGACGTCAGTATTGAGGCTTTCTATTACGATTGGTCTCAACTTGTCCACAGGTTGGGACGTCAGTATTGAGGCTTGCTATGACGAGTGGTCTCAACTGTCCACAGGTTGGGACGTCAGTATTAAAGCTTGCTATGACGAGTGGTCTCAACTGTCCACAGGTTGGGACGTCAGTATTGAAGCTTGCTATGACGAGTGGTCTCAACTGTCCACAGGTTTGGACGTCAGTATTGAGGCTTGTTATGACGAGTGGTTTCAACTGTCCACAGGTTGGGACGTCAGTATTGAGGTTTGCTATGACGAGTGGTCTCAACTGTCCACAGGTTGGGACGTCAGTATTGAGGCTTGTTATGACGAGTGGTCTCAACTGTCCACAGGTTGGGACGTCAGTATTGAAGCTTGCTATGACGAGTGGTCTCAACTGTCCACAGGTTGAGACGTCAGTATTGAAGCTTGCTATGACGAGTGGTCTCAACTGTCCACAGGTTGGGACGTCAGTATTGAGGCTTGCTATGACGAGTGGTCTCAACTGTCCACAGGTTGGGACGTCAGTATTGAAGCTTGCTATGACGAGTGGTCTCAACTGTCCACAGGTTGGGACGTCAGTATTGAGGCTTGCTATGACGAGTGGTCTCAACTGTCCACAGGTTGGGACGTCAGTATTGAAACTTGCTATGACGAGTGGTCTCAACTGTCCACAGGTTGGGACGTCAGTATTGAAGCTTGCTATGACGAGTGGTCTCAACTGTCCACAGGTTGGGACGTCAGTATTGAGGCTTGTTATGACGAGTGGTCTCAACTGTCCACAGGTTGGGACGTCAGTATTGAAGCTTGCTATGACGAGTGGTCTCAACTGTCCACAGGTTGGGACGTCAGTATTGAAGCTTGCTATGACGAGTGGTCTCAACTGTCCACAGGTTTGGACGTCAGTATTGAGGCTTGCTATGACGAGTGGTCTCGATCCCTTCTAACTTTCTGACGTGATAGTGCGACCCCAGAGGAAGAAAAAGAAAGTGACAGAAAGAGGGGACAGAGAGACAGAAACAAAGAGAAAAACAAAGAAAAAAGAGAGAAGAGTGTGAGATTGAGAGACAGGAGGCAGCAGAGCAGAATGAGGCAGAGACACGGGTTGAGGCAGGGGTGAAGAATGAGGCAGGGACGAAGAATCAGACAGAGGCACATGTTGAGACAGGGGAGCAAAATGAGGCAGAGGCGCAGAAAGCTTAAACAAGAGGAATGGGTCACTCTGACATGACCTACGCTGTGCAATGCCGGTGCATTATAAATAGAATAAGTTTCAAAGTGTTTTTTTGTATTGAGGCTTTCTATTACGATTGGTCTCAACTTGTCCACAGGTTGGGACGTCAGTATTGAGGCTTGCTATGACGATTGGTCTCAACTTGTCCACAGGTTGGGACGTCAGTATTGAGGCTTTCTATTACGATTGGTCTCAACTTGTCCACAGGTTGGGACGTCAGTATTGAGGCTTGCTATGACGAGTGGTCTCAACTGTCCACAGGTTGGGACGTCAGTATTGAAGCTTGCTATGACGAGTGGTCTCAACTGTCCACAGGTTTGGACGTCAGTATTGAAGCTTGCTATGACGAGTGGTCTCAACTGTCCACAGGTTTGGACGTCAGTATTGAGGCTTGTTATGACGAGTGGTTTCAACTGTCCACAGGTTGGGACGTCAGTATTGAGGTTTGCTATGACGAGTGGTCTCAACTGTCCACAGGTTGGGACGTCAGTATTGAGGCTTGTTATGACGAGTGGTCTCAACTGTCCACAGGTTGGGACGTCAGTATTGAAGCTTGCTATGACGAGTGGTCTCAACTGTCCACAGGTTGGGACGTCAGTATTGAAGCTTGCTATGACGAGTGGTCTCAACTGTCCACAGGTTGGGACGTCAGTATTGAGGCTTGCTATGACGAGTGGTCTCAACTGTCCACAGGTTGGGACGTCAGTATTGAAGCTTGCTATGACGAGTGGTCTCAACTGTCCACAGGTTGGGACGTCAGTATTGAGGCTTGCTATGACGAGTGGTCTCAACTGTCCACAGGTTGGGACGTCAGTATTGAGGCTTGTTATGATGAGTGGTCTCAACTGTCCACAGGTTGGGACGTCAGTATTGAAGCTTGCTATGACGAGTGGTCTCAACTGTCCACAGGTTGGGACGTCAGTATTGAAGCTTGCTATGACGAGTGGTCTCAACTGTCCACAGGTTTGGACGTCAGTATTGAGGCTTGCTATGACGAGTGGTCTCGATCCCTTCTAACTTTCTGACGTGATAGTGCGACCCCAGAGGAAGAAAAAGAAAGTGACAGAAAGAGGGGACAGAGAGACAGAAACAAAGAGAAAAACAAAGAAAAAAGAGAGAAGATTGTGAGATTGAGAGACAGGAGGCAGCAGAGCAGAATGAGGCAGAGACACGGGTTGAGGCAGGGGTGAAGAATGAGGCAGGGACGAAGAATCAGACAGAGGCACATGTTGAGACAGGGGAGCAAAATGAGGCAGAGGCGCAGAAAGCTTAAACAAGAGGAATGGGTCACTCTGACATGACCTACGCTGTGCAATGCCGGTGCATTATAAATAGAATAAGTTTCAAAGTGTTTTTTTGTGTTAAACTTTTCATTGATACATTGCAGTTCTGATACAATACCTAGAGACTTCCAAGTAATGCTTGCCGTATAGTGACTAAATATCTGTTACTTATTCTCCCTGTCTGGTACAAACACATTGTCTGACTTAATCCTTCTAAATACATGAACCTAATTAAAACATTTTCTCTGATACATGTGTATGATACGCTCATTTCTATACAGAATACCTACACAGCTCTTGTTTTAATTCAATACTTCTAAGGAACTAACAGCTGAACCTTATGACACACACATTATGTAGTTAGAGATCAAAGTGTATACCAAATAATATTTCTACGTTTTAAATTATCGCCTAATCATTGACCAAATGTTCCCCATCGAATCCTAATGTAGTCTTGTCTCAGTTCGATGTTTTTAAATTCTTTCTTCTTGTATTCCCCTTGAGCACATCCCTGGGAGCTATTCGATTCCAGACATACCTTTAATTTTTTTTAATGCTCACCTGTTGACGTCACACGAGCTATTCTTTTTTTTTAGTTTTACGTCAAACAGTTTGGCTTCTACCTTCCCCACCCCGCTTGTTGCCTGAACTCTGACATTACGTCAAGCAGGTGAGTGAGACAGAACTGTCTTACACACAATCACTGTGAGAACATAGACCTGGTAGAAATTTACACACAAGGTCTGTGAGAACATAGACCTGGTAGAGATTTACACACAAGGTCTGTGAGATCATAGACCTATTAGAGATTTACACACAATCACTGTGAGAACATAGACCTGATAGAGATTTACACAAGGGCTGTGAGAACATAGACCTATTAGAGATTTACACAAATGCACTGTGAGAACATAGATCTATTAGAGATTTGCACACAAGGTCTGTGAGAACATAGATCTATTAGAGATTTGCACACACGTACTGTGAGAACATAGATCTATTAGAGATTTGCACACACGTACTGTGAGAACATAGATCTATTAGAGATTTGCACACACGTACTGTGAGAACATAGATCTATTAGAGATTTACACACACGTACTGTGAGAACATAGATCTATTAGAGATTTGCACACAAGGTCTATGAGAACATATTAGAGATTTACACACATGCACTGTGAGAACATAGATCTATTAGAGATTTGCACACATGCACTGTGAGAACATAGATCTATTAGAGATTTGCACACAAGGTCTATGAGAACATAGATCTATTTGAGATTTACACACATGCACTGTGAGAACATAGATCTATTAGAGGTCGTATACATACATGGACCCTAAAAAGTGAGCTGTGGATACATGGGTCTTAAATAATGTACTGGTGATACATCTGCTTTGAGATTGGGTTGGATGTAGGTCTAAAAACAAAACTAAATGTGTCAGAGTGGATGGATTGGAGATGCTTATGCTCAAGGTATCGGGGTGGGGGGAGATGAGTGTCCTAAACTATGGCCTGTAAAATACACGTGCATAAATCTAGTTCTACATGTGGCCGCGATCAAAATCTGCACTGCCATGTGCTATTAAGCTTGAACCTTTTGTTAACAGGATTATGAAGAAACTAAAGCTCTAACGATCTTCAGCTCCGAAGACCAAAGTTTGAGAACCCCTCCACAAGATGTGCTTCCACATACGTCTTCCCAATTGCGTCTTGCAGCTCCACGGTTGGACGTGTATCGACAGATGTTTGTGAATTCAACATGAAACGGGTTAACTAGCTAGTTCGGTTCAGGTCGCTTAGTTAATCGTACGAGCTTTTCGCTTAAACTGGAAGTTAGGGGCTTATGAAAGGCAGTATATGTGTACATGACTGACTCTCTCTCTCTCTCACACACACACTCACTCACACACACACAAACACTCACACACACACTATACTTAGATAATACTTCCACGGGACAAATTTCCCATAATCCCTAGCTGTAATAATATTGGAAGAATCAAATCCTTGATTTGTATCTCCCCAGATGGAAAGTCCGTTTGTGTTTATTATATTATACAAGTCGACCGGCGGCGTAGCATACGCCACTATTTTGCACTTATGCGACTTCAGTGGGCCCCGCACTTTCATAGGACCCGCGCTAATTCTAGGTGTATAAATTATTAAATTAAACCATTGTATAAATTACAACAGATTTCCCGCTCCCTCCTGTCGATTTACCAGGAGCTCCTGGAAATATCCGGAAATTGCAAAATATACGAAATAGTCTCGCGCTTCAAACTAATGAAGAAATCCTTGAGGTTAACAATTCTCGTAGATAGATAGAAACATTTGGTAATTATTTCTATTGAGCGTGATCTATGTAGGAAATAGAATTTTATGACATACTGTATGACTTTGCTACACGCAAGGCTCGTAAAGTAATTCTGTATGTAGTAAAGAATGAATAAAATGCAAATACGAATTGTTTTCTAATACAAACTCTTAATTTTCTCTTATTATCCGTATCCCTACCCAAACTTGGCCCAGCGAAATTCGTTTCGCATAGGGCACCACAATGGTTAAGTCCGGCCTTGCTATTTAGTGACGGATGAATACAGAGTAGATTACTTGTTCCCCCCGCCCCCTCTTTTTTTCCCCGCTAAAGTTAAATGGGGTAACTCTAGTCCGACTAGCACAAATAAAATAGTGATCTTTCCATGACTTCTTGGTCACAATGGTTAAGTCTGGCTCTGCTATTTAGTGACGGATGAATACTACTGTTCTCCCCCCCCCCACCTCTTTTCTTTTTGCCGCTAAATTTACGTGGGGTAACTCTAGTCCGACTTGCAGAAATAAAAGAGTGATCTTTACTTTACTTCTTGGTTTCCAAACTGTTGAGCCTTGAAGAGAATTATATTATATTATATTATATTATATTATACTATATTATATTATATTATATTATATTATATTATATTATATTATATTATATTATATTATATTATATTATATTATATTATATTATATTATATTATATTATATTATATTATATTATATTTATTATATTTTATTATATTATATCATATTATATCATATTATATTATAACTATTAGAAATCAGTGGTGTCCATCGTTTGTCGACTTGGGGGAAGGGGATCAATTCAATTTCCCGCCACGCATGTGACGTGTTAGATCCCCGTCTAGTCCAATGGAACTGACCCTCTCTAGTTTTACCGTGTGGTCAGAGAGTGTCCATGTGCCTCTGAGCAGCACGTGAGGGGCTATCATGTCGAAAAGTGTACAGACTCTCTGAGTGCAGGTATAAGGCTTACGTTTGAATTGTCATGATGTTTTAGTCAACCTGAGCTTGATGATTAGAAGTTGAGACAAAATACCTGTACCTATGTCAGCCTATAAAAGACTGGCACATTGAAATGTGCAGCAGAGGCCCCTCTCCCTATAGGCCGCCACAATGTCTATTAGTATTTTTGTATAACTGTAGAGGTTCTAGCGGGGGGGGGGGGGCAAGTGGAGCAACCGCCCCAGGCCCCGCGATCGTAGATTTCTTTGTCACCTTCAGCTTCACAATCCAGATCAGTTCTCATTAACTCATTAACTAGGACTTGAAACTCAATAGTTTGGAAGCCTTCCCGGCATCTATAGGAGACCAATTACAATGCAAGTTCTTAGCATGGCATTTATTGGTTACAAATACCGTTCAGTTTCGGTAAAGACAGCATCTTATGACTAGTCGATTCTAAGAGGCTATCATTGTTTAACAGTTCATCTTGGCATCAATAAAAACAAGTAGCCGAAAGCGACCAATTAACAAAGAGAATGCAGCACTATACAAAGAGAATGCAGCACTATACAAAGAGAATGCAGTACTATACAAAGAGAATGCAGCACTATACAAAGAGAAAGCAGCACTATACAAAGAGAATGCAGCACTATACAAAGAGAATGCAGCGCTATACAAAGAGAATGAGAATGCTGTACTATACAAAGAGAATGCAGTACTATACAAAGAGAATGCTGACTTGTCAACTGAATTTAAACTTGAAGAGTTAAGACGTCTGAGCATGAGACAAATAAATTATTGATCGACCCAATCAATAGACGATCATTGTTGCGGAGTTCGATAATATCGTATGATCCATTTTTTCACGCCCCAACCACACCCCTCCTCCACCAAAGATTTTGTATTTTGTTCTGGTCTGACAGACTTAAGAAAATGTAACTGCTTCAATAGTAAGTTCCATGGTCAAGTAGCGAGTCTACATTCCACATCTCTCTGTGTCTCTCTGTCTCTCTTTTCATCTGTTCTTCTTTTTTTTTCTCTGTATATATCTGTCAATATCTCTCTCCATCTCTTATTTTCTCTCTCTTACCATCTCTTTTTCTTTCCTCTTGATTTCTCTTCTCTCTCTCTCTCTTTTTATTTCAGTTTTATTTCTCTTTCCAACTCTCTTTCTCTCCCGCAATCTGTCTATCTTTCCCTTCTGCCTCTCTCCCCCTTTCTTTCTCCCCCTCTCTATCTCTCAATCTCTCTCTCATAGTTTATCCCCCTTCTCTGCAGGAACCCTTGACGGATCAATTAGTTTCGGCGGTACCTTGGTACTTTGTGATTCTTGGACGCGCATTTTCAATACGTTCACGCATCGGCACACATTCACTCTAACACACACATTCCCTCTCTCTACTATACACACTCACTCATTCATAGTCAAACATCAATATACATTCACATACACACATACACCAGCAACTGAAAAACAAGAAACAACATTTGATTAAATCGGTCCTAGACATACAACACATTACACTAGTACATTACATACTGCACACATCATACACAGTACACACATCATACATACTGCACACATCATACACAGTACACACATCATACACAGCTCACACATCATACATACTGCACACATCATACATACTGCACACATCATACACAGTACACACATCATACACAGTACACACATCATACATACTGCACACATCATACACAGTACACACATCATATACAGTACACACATCATACACAGTACACACATCATACACAGTACACACATCATACATACTGCACACATCATACACAGTACACACATCATACATACTGCACACATCATACACAGTAAACACATCATACACAGTACACACATCATAGACAGTACACACATCATACACAGTACACACATCATACACAGTACACACATAATACAGACTTCACATATGATACACACAATCACATCATACATACTGCGCACATCATTCACAGTACACACATAATACAGACTTCACATATGATACACACACTCACATCATACATACTAATACACACTTCACACATCATTCACAGTGCATATATCATTTAAAACGCACACACATCATTCACATTAAATACAACATACACACTTCATACATCATACACAGTAAACACATCATACATATAACACACCTTATACACAATACACACCTCATACACAATACACACCTCATACACATAAAACACCTCATACACAGTACAGACATCATACACAGTACACACGTCATACACATAAAAAACCTCTTACACATTACAGAAATCTTACACAGCAAACACAGTACATACATACATAGTACACACACATCAAACACAGTACACACATCATACACATTACATACATCAAACACAGTACACACATCAAACACAGTGCACACATCAAACACAGCATTCACAGTACACACCTCATACACAGTACACATTACACTCAGCACATCATGTACATTACATGATCGGTCACAGCACATGCATCATACACAGTACACACATCATGCATAAAACACAAGCTACACACAAATATTATGGCACACCACGCACTACACACATTATAAAAACGTTAAGAATTCCTCATTGAATATATTGCTACAAATGAAGGCCTGATGGATCAATTGAAAGAGCACCACCGCCACGCTCCCGACTAATGGAACTAAGTCTACCAGGATTATAAAAATAAGACAATTAAAAATTCGTTATATCGCAAGAGTCGCCACCCGCCACCACCCCCTTACTGAGCCGTCCCTTGGTTTATATTGAACTTGGAAGTATTTGTTTTTTGTTGAAATCACAGCTCAGCTATCTTGATCTGCACAAGTTTGAAACCCTCGCCATATTGATTTATTGATTCCTTGTGACGCTCTCTCGTGTGTCTCTTGGTCTGCTCTCCTAAACTCAGGCACACCAGACGCCCCTCAGCTCCCCCTTGCTGGAGTGAGATTCTTTTCAAACGGCCCCCAAGTCATTCAAAATCTGGCAGAAACATTTCAGCGATTCCCTTTTCTAGTCTTCCTCATTATTGGTGGTTATTTTTTCAATGCATGTTTTTATTGTACAAAATAAAATTTATTGATGTGTAAAAAGTCTCAAAAGTTTGAATAGAAAAAGCAATGAAAAACGAAATAGGATTATTGAATAACGGTAGTCCCAGCCTTCCCTCCCCTGCAACTTTCCAGACCTCACATCCAGGCGGTGTGTCTGAGTGTTTCACTATGAGGGATGGGGGGAGGACTGGTGAAGAGACTAACGGATTGGGGGGGGGGGGAAAGATGTCAAGAATGAGTCTAAACACAAGATCTAAATCTGGGCAAAGCTTGGCGTAGACAAAAAAAAACGCATTGAAATTGTTGGTGATGCAAGGACACTGAATAACAGACTTGACAGATGGGGGGGGGGGTAGTAGCCAGGATTTTAGTAAGAGTGGGCCCTGGGGCCGCCCTGGGCAGGATTGTTGTGGAGGCCCCAAGTCTCTTCAAGCTTCGCTATAACTGAATTTAAAAACATGTTTGTGTTTGTGAAGAGAGAAATGAAGTTCTTGTATCTCATTCCTTTAGTTGTTTTAGTGAACAGGTACATTTTCTTTCAACTGTTTTAATGGGTAAGCCCCCCCCCCCCGGGCGTGTTTCAGACGTTGATACGGGCACACATCTGTGGACATCTCAGAGAGATTGACAGACAAACAGACGGAGAGACATAAACACATTTGCTGATAGATAGAATATAGAAGACAGGATATGTTTTGTTTATGAAACGTTTGACATGTTTCGGATGTTACCGCAGGACGCCGGGGGGAGGGGGGGGGGGAGGTCAGCGAACAGGGTTCGAACCCTTGATCATAGAGACTACCGAACGACAGTCCAGAGAGCATACCACTGGACCATACAGATAGATAGATAGATAGATAGATAAATAAATAGATAGATAGATAGATAGATAGATAGATAGATAGATAGATAGATAGATATAAAGATAGATAGATAGATAGATAGATAGATAGATAGATAGATAAATAGATAGATAGATAGATAGATAGATAGATAGATAGATAGATAGATAGATAGATAGATAGATTTGGCATATCAGTTATTGATTAGATGGGCCATATACAAAAGGAATGGGGGGGGGGGGGGGTCTATACGCTAGCAACAACTCGCAATAGCCGAACAGCTGAGGGAGAAAAAAATATAGACAAGGGCGGGCTAATCGCATGAGTCGTCGCGTACGGAGTTACGGGACTTAGCCTCGATATGACGTTCCAACCATTAAAAAAAAAAGTCACGGGTGCCGGGGTATTGTGTTCGAAGAGGAAGCTATCACTCGGAGGGAGGGGGTGCCTTTTCCAGTGGACTAGCCTTCCTTATAACATGCTCGCACACACGCACACACTATTCTTACAAGTGGTTTGAACGTAACTGTTGCTGCCGTCTCAATCTTCAGTAGGTAACCGGAGTCTTTGATTGGTACATGTTTCTTGGATTAAACCACGAGGGAGAAAGATCGTTACATATTAAGACCTGATAGATCTTTGCCTTCAATGTTCTGTGGTGTGCAAGCAACATAAAAGGCAAGTATTTTTTTTTCGTATTATAGATTAGTAATACATTCTTATATGCATTATATCATTATATAGAGTGTGCATATTATTATTATTATTATGAGCGGCTGTTGGTGGCGTGTTTGCTCACGAACATACAGGGTTTAAAGCCAATCTAGTACGCTGAATGAATAAAGGAAGTGGCGTAGCGAGGGCTCAAGAATATGGTAGTGACCACGCCCCCACTCTTACATACTGGAGGGTTGTGTGTGACAACATCGAATCATCCTGTTAATATTCTCACATTACATGACAGTTACTGCTTGTACATAATAAATTATTATTTTTAATTGGTGCCCCCCATGGGGCCCTCTTATAATATCATGAGCCAGGGCGCAATGTATCCCTTCGTTGCATTGTCGCTGCGCCACTGGTTAGAGGGCCGGTTGTAGATCTGGGCTTGCATGGTAATTAAGGTGCCACATAGTCTGATGGCTCCCACACAGCAGCTGAGTGTGAGTTGAAAGAGTCAAGAGTTGAGTGTCCAAGTCACGTGGTATAATGTCTACAAGGATGTTGAGTGCGGTATGCAACACAATTAATGTCAAGAATCATGATTATGAATGAATGTATTGATATAGGCTAGTTATAGTTTTGCTGAGTCAGCTGATTTGTGAGAACAAATTACTTCTAAGAACAGGGGAATTATCCATTCCTTCAAACTTCTGATTGTGATTATGGAATAATATCGTGTGGTACCTTACGTCAATTATATAATTGCTGAAGTAAACAAATGCTGATACATCTAATAACTGGTCGACGTCTTCACGCATATGATATAGATAAACAAAGTCCATTTCTTGTTAGTATATTAGAGATGAAAATTAAGTTCATTTCATTCATTGACAGCAGTCTACGAGAGTGATCAAGGGCCACCCCAATGATTGCTTCTTTCAAATAATTAATGATTTCATTTTCCTTAGCTTCAATCCAAAACTTTCTCTTGGATTTGATCCCACGACTTTTCTTTATTGAAGTCATGTTTTCCTTTCTGGGTAGACATTTTGAAATGTCTTCAATTGTTTTTAAACTCATTCGTTGTTTGTTTGTTTTTCACGAACACTTCTAGGTTTTGTATCATATGCTTTGTCTCATGTGTTCTGTCTCATGTGTTCTGTCTCGTGTTCTGTCTCATGTGTTTTGTCTCATGTGTTCTGTCTCATGCGTTCTGTCTCATGTGTTTTGTCTCATGTGTTTTGTCTCATGTGTTTTGTCTCATGTGTTTTGTCTCATGTGTTTTGTCTCATGTGTTCTGTCTCATGTGTTCTGTGTTGTAAGTCAAGGACTTATCACGTGACAATCTGAGCCACGAAATGCTATTGCTTGAAATGAGTTTTTCTTGTTGTGGATCAGATGCTAGAGTTTGGGTGTGTAAAAAGATTGCGTAATTCATTTCACTAAGTTAGACAACTGGGGTCGGTCAGATAAAAATGACGTCACGAAATCAATCAGCTGATTGTGATGGATCAGTTTGGCTGCAGACGAGGCGGACTTGATCATCAGTTGGCTTGATCAATACGAGGGGCAGAATCGTACTGGGAAATTAGGTCAGGAGGGCTTTGCGAGTAACTTATAGTGGAGGGCGGGGTGGGAAAAGGGTCAGAAGAGATGACCCCATAAATGTCCGTAGTGTAGTCAGCTAGTTAGTACAGATGTACCAAAACGAGGTCAGCTAGCCAAAGAGACAAATAAAAAAGAAGATTTAGATCTAGTAGCCAGCCGGACAACACACTGCAGGAAGTGGACACCTTGGAATATTGAATACCATTACTCTGACCCAAACCTAACAAGGGTTGCAGGACATTAAAAAAGTTCGTGTCAGCTTGACCTCTTCCACAAGTCATAGAGCGGGCAGTTTCGTAGACCAGATATTTGACTGGCTGATTTAAAAAAAAAACTGAATGCGCTTGATGGGAAGCCTAAAGCACGTGGTCTGATAGGTCAAAACAACGGTCCTGGTGTAGATGTGGTTCTGGTGTAGATGTGGTCCTGGTGTAGATGTGGTTCTGGTGTAGATGTGGTTCTGGTGTAGATGTGGTCCTGGTGTAGATGTGGTTCGCTGTATTGGAAACTGTTTTTAATCAAGTTAGGGTTAGTTGTAAAATTAAAAGAATATCATTTTTAATGACTGCAATAAAATCTCTTTGGTGTAAAAGTCTCAGGCTAAGTGTTTGATATTCTGTGCTAGCTCTCCGAAAAATGTAACAACTTTACAAATTGCAAAAATGTAACAACTTTACAAATGACATTGCTCTGTCAAGTGTTACGCTCCGTTGGCTGGTTGAGTCTTCATGCACGTAATGGGAGGAACGGGCAGACGAGATATATGTCAGGTCAAAGGTTCTCATTAATAAACCAGGTCAAAGGTTCTCATTAATAAACCAGGTCAAAGGTTCTCATTAATAAACCAGGTCTCTAGAGTCGGCGTCTGATGGAGTAATGTTGAGCACTGTCAGATAAACTACGTTTGTAACGGCGTGTTCGTTGATAGGTCAGTGACTAGAATGTGTCTGTGTGTGTGTTGTTAGGGGAAGCTGCAAGGACAGCTGGGTAAAGGTTGATCTTAATCCTGGCCATGTTGATCTTATCAGACCTTCATGGTCTCAATACAAACCAATCTCAAAGTCTCATTTCATGCCATGTTGATCTCAATCAGACATTGAAGGTCTCTATTAACTCTCTATTATGGACATGTTGATTTCAAACCTTTCTCTGTTGATATATATCTTAGTAGCCATGTTGGACGTAATCCTAGCCTTGAAGATCTCAGTTCTTTTCATGTTGACCTCAAACCTGGTCATGTTGACCTCAAACCTGGTCATGCTGACCTCAAACCTGGTCATGCTGACCTCAAACCTGGTCATGTTGATCTTAATATTGACCTTGTTGGTCTCAATCAGTGCAGAAACAAATGAAGACAAGACAGCAGACTTGATAATGAAGTCCAGGTTCGGATCTTAAGAGTCTGAGTCTACAGTCTATCCAGAGTTCAATTGATTTACTTTAGAAGTGATCCACTAAAGTACATATTACTGTCTCTCTCTCTCTCTCTCTCTCTCTCTTCCTCAGTCTCTCTCTCTCTCTCTCTCTCTTTCTCTCTTCCCGCCATACATCAGAAAAGCTCAAAATGTTTTTACAGTTTTCACTACGATATTTAAAAAAACAACAACATAGAATCAACAAATTTGTATTTGCATATTCTTTGAACACCTTACTTCTCCCACACAGACATACAGTGTTGTTAGCCCTGTGGCGTCATTCACTCAGTGGTGTTGTTAGCCCTGTGGCGTCATTCACTCAGTGGTGTTGTTAGCCCTGTGGTGTTGTTAACCCTTGAACAGTTGCTTTGGTCAGCTCATTCTAGAGTTATAATATGTATAAGCCAGAAACAAAGTTTAGAACGTACTGACAGACGTAAAGACAGACAGAAAACATACTACTTAAAGCAAAAAGTGAAACGCTCGCTTTATCTTGTCTATTCAAATGCTGCCAAAATACAAGTCACGACCCACCTCCTCAAAGTGTAAAGATGCGCCTATGGTGTGGTTTACAAAGTTAAAGACGTCACTAACCTGCGAGGCGACGCCTGGTTGAGATATTGTTTTAGAGATAACCCGTTTAAGGACCATAAATATATTTCTAAATAACCACAGAGTCCCAAATAGGTTACAGGTACCTGTGTCGAAAATAGAATTTGGTCTAAAATTGAATAGTTAGTTATTTGGTTGGAGATCGTGGGGTGGTCAGTACAAAACATTGCGACATAGACTTTAAAATGACCAATGAAAGTATCTTAAGGCATTAAGATTGAAGTTATATAAAACAAAATTCGATAAGCATCTGGGTCATTACTCTTGGGGGCAACAAACTTGTAAAACCCTGTAGGGCGCCACTTTGACTTTTACTGCTTCCTGGCAGTGACAGAATGGGACATCAGTGCCAATATCTTACACCTCACCCCTTCACGCAGTTCCTAGCATTTCAGAAGAGAACTCTTTTGCATCTTAGTGTCGTCTGCCACACAAGAAGTGGCAGAAGTGGTAAAAAAAAAAAAAAAGGTTAAGTCATTCGATGACCGAGGGTTGCTTTGACCCCCAAGGTCAAAGTGCATCGGATCTTTCCTATTTTATCTTGATGTGACTAGTGTAGAAATATCCCGCCCCCCTCCCTCTCCACACATTAGCCAACCTTTCAACTAGATAACTACACCACCTTCACTAGTAACAAGTAGACCCCGCCTAAACACACACACACGCACGCGGTATGATAAGTGAAGAAATACATACGCGTGATCTTCTGCTCCTCTCAGACACTTAACACCACTTTGCAAATCACTGCGCTGTAAACTTGCTACGGTCTATAAAAATCTAAGCGACGACATAAACGCGGAGGGATATGTTTTTTTTAATAAATTAAAACTCAGGGTTAGGGTTTTCAACTGAACTATTCAGTGAGACAACGGAAACTTAACTTCTACCTAGTCTTTTATGTCTGAGAATTGAAGAACCAAATAGAAGTAAATCGTCACATCGCCTTCAAACCGTCACATCGTCATGAAACTGTCACATTAATACTTCACATCGCCTTCAAACCGTCACATCGACATGAAACTGTCACATTAATACGTCACATCGCCTTCAAACCGTCACATCGCCTTCAAACCGTCACATCGACATGAAACTGTCACATTAATACGTCACATCGCCTTCAAACCGTCACATCGACATGAAACTGTCACATTAATACGTCACATCGCCTTCAAACCGTCACATCGCCTTCAAACCGTCACATCGACATGAAACTGTCACATTAATACGTCACATCGCCTTCAAACCGTCACATCGACATGAAACTGTCACATTAATACGTCACATCGCCTTCAAACCGTCACATCGCTTTCGAGCAGTAAGACCAAGAACACTTAATCAGCATAACACGCTATATCAAACGCACCCAATCACTCCTTCACCATCAAATCTCTCCGCCATCATCTCCTCTCACAGCGCCACTAAACTGCTTTGCCCCTTCAGCCACCCCTCTACAAAAAAATAAAAATAACATCAACACATACACACACCGCCCCTAGGGTCCAGCGCTGGTCAATAGCGGGCATCCCGCCAATCAAATCACAGTAATCAAGTGAGCCGTCAGTCACACGAGTCGCCCGGTCGATCTGGAGAAAACTGACCACATAACTGGAAGCAATCAGCAAATACGCCTTCATTACGTCATATCCACGACCACCCGTCCCCTCCCTTACATATTTGACAGACTCCTGCGTCACCCCTCTGCTGCGTCACCCCTCTACTACTTAGAAGACTAAATCCTCCAATCCTGGGAGCTCAGATGGAACACAAAAATAATCTTACTTTGTCAAAGCGACAACGGAAATAGAGTTCCCATGCTGCTAAAGCACTGACCTACATCTTCTGATGAAATCTCCTCTGTACTGTGTTCGCCCCAAAATGCTCATTTATATTTTGATGAAATATTACTGTTATTATATAGACCTAAATAGAACTCACATTTATCGATTCTACTCTTTATAAGGATTTGAGCTCGAGCTGTTTTAATTAAATACATAGCTGCCATGTACTCGAATACATTGAAAGAACAAGAAGTTTCTACTCAATGGTGAAGTTGTTTGCTGGATTTAAAAAGTCAGGAACAAAAGAAGAGCCAAGACATATTCCTTCACTCCCTAGTCAGTCAGACATTCAAGACATATCCCTTCACTCCCTAGTCAGTCAGACATTCAAGACATATCCCTTCACTCCCTCGTCAGTCAGACATTCAAGACATATCCCTTCACTCCCTCGTCAGTCAGACATTCAAGACATATCCTTTCACTCCCTCGTCAGTTAGACAGTCGCATTATTTGCTTCGCGACACAAAGTAGTTGGTATAGCTCTAGATATGTTACATTCAAATTGATTGGTGGGTGTAGGTCTAGATATGTTACATTCAAATTGATTGGTGGGTATAGGTCTAATATGTTAAGTGTAAAGTGATTGGTGGGTGTAGGTCTAATATGTTACGTGTAAAGTGATTGGTGGGTATAGGTCTAGATATGTTACATTCAAATTGATTGGTGGGTGTAGGTCTAATATGTTACGTGTAAACTGATTGGTGGGTGTAGGTCTAATATGTTACGTGTAAACTGATTGGTGGATGTAGGTCTAATATGTTACGTGTAAACTGATTGGTGGGTGTAGGTCTAGATATGTTACATTCAAATTGATTGGTGGGTCTAGGTCTAATATGTTACGTGTAAACTGATTGGTGGGTGTAGGTCTAATATGTTACGTGTAAACTGATTGGTGGGTGTAGGTCTAATATATTACGTGTAAACTGATTGGTGGGTGTAGGTCTAGATATGTTACATTCAAATTGATTGGTGGGTGTAGGTCTAATATGTTACGTGTAAACTGATTGGTGGGTGTAGGTCTAATATGTTACATTCAAATTGATTGGTGGGTGTAGGTCTAATATGTTACGTGTAAACTGATTGGTGGGTGTAGGTCTAATATGTTACATTCAAATTGATTGGTGGGTGTAGGTCTAATATGTTACGTGTAAATTGATTGGTGGGTGTAGGTCTAATATGTTACGTGTAAACTGATTGGTGGGTGTAGGTCTAATATGTTACATTCAAATAGATTGGTGGGTGTTGGTCTAGATATGTTACGTGTAAACTGATTGGTGGGTGTAGGTCTAGATATGTTACATTCAAATTGATTGGTGGGTGTAGGTCTAATATGTTACGTGTAAACTGATTGGTGGGTGTAGGTCTAATATGTTACGTGTAAACTGATTGGTGGGTGTAGGTCTAATATGTTACGTGTAAACTGATTGGTGGGTGTAGGTCTAATATGTTACGTGTAAAGTGCTTGGTGGGTATAGGTGTAGATATGTTACTTGTAAACTGATTGGTGGGTGTAGGTCTAGATATGTTACATTCAAATTGATTGGTGGGTGTAGGTCTAATATGTTACGTGTAAACTGATTGGTGGGTGTAGGTCTAATATGTTACGTGTAAACTGATTGGTGGGTGTAGGTATAATATGTTACGTGTAAACTGATTGGTGGGTGTAGGTCTAGATATGTTACATTCAAATTGATTGGTGGGTGTAGGTCTAATATGTTACGTGTAAACTGATTGGTGGGTGTAGGTCTAATATGTTACGTGTAAACTGATTGGTGGGTGTAGGTCTAATATATTACGTGTAAACTGATTGGTGGGTGTAGGTCTAGATATGTTACATTCAAATTGATTGGTGGGTGTAGGTCTAATATGTTACGTGTAAATTGATTGGTGGGTGTAGGTCTAATATGTTACGTGTAAACTGATTGGTGGGTGTAGGTCTAATATGTTACATTCAAATAGATTGGTGGGTGTAGGTCTAGATATGTTACGTGTAAACTGATTGGTGGGTGTAGGTCTAGATATGTTACATTCAAATTGATTGGTGGGTGTAGGTCTAATATGTTACGTGTAAACTGATTGGTGGGTGTAGGTCTAATATGTTACGTGTAAACTGATTGGTAGGTGTAGGTCTAATATGTTACGTGTAAACTGATTGGTGGGTGTAGGTCTAATATGTTACGTGTAAAGTGCTTGGTGGGTATAGGTCTAGATATGTTACTTGTAAACTGATTGGTGGGTGTAGGTCTAGATATGTTACATTCAAATTGATTGGTGGGTGTAGGTCTAATATGTTACGTGTAAACTGATTGGTGGGTGTAGGTCTAATATGTTACGTGTAAACTGATTGGTGGGTGTAGGTCTAATATGTTACGTGTAAACTGATTGGTGGGTGTAGGTCTAGATATGTTACATTCAAATTGATTGGTGGGTGTAGGTCTAATATGTTACGTGTAAACTGATTGGTGGGTGTAGGTCTAATATGTTACGTGTAAACTGATTGGTGGGTGTAGGTCTAATATATTACGTGTAAACTGATTGGTGGGTGTAGGTCTAGATATGTTACATTCAAATTGATTGGTGGGTGTAGGTCTAATATGTTACGTGTAAACTAATTGGTGGGTGTAGGTCTAATATGTTACATTCAAATTGATTGGTGGGTGTAGGTCTAATATGTTACGTGTAAACTGATTGGTGGGTGTAGGTCTAATATGTTACATTCAAATTGATTGGTGGGTGTAGGTCTAATATGTTACGTGTAAATTGATTGGTGGGTGTAGGTCTAATATGTTACGTGTAAACTGATTGGTGGGTGTAGGTCTAATATGTTACATTCAAATTGATTGGTGGGTGTAGGTCTAGATATGTTACGTGTAAACTGATTGGTGGGTGTAGGTCTAGATATGTTACATTCAAATTGATTGGTGGGTGTAGGTCTAATATGTTACGTGTAAACTGATTGGTGGGTGTAGGTCTAATATGTTACGTGTAAACTGATTGGTGGGTGTAGGTCTAATATGTTACGTGTAAACTGATTGTTGGGTGTAGGTCTAATATGTTACGTGTAAAGTGCTTGGTGGGTATAGGTCTAGATATGTTACTTGTAAACTGATTGGTGGGTGTAGGTCTAGATATGTTACATTCAAATTGATTGGTGGGTGTAGGTCTAATATGTTACGTGTAAAGTGATTGGTGGGTATAGGTCTATTTGTAAACTGATTGGTGGGTATATGTCTAGATATGTTACTTGTAAATTGATTGGTAGATATCTAAATCTTTTAACTGCAAAGTGATTGGTAGAGATGTAGCTCTATTACTTGCAAAATGATTGGTAGAGATGTAGCTCTATTACATGCAAAATGATTGGTAGAGATGTAGCTCTATTACTTGCAAAGTGATTGGTAGAGATCCTCCCCATTACAAGCTCCTCAATTTGTTTGCTAAAATCGGAAAGCTTGATAGCGATAAACTGGGGAAAAACTATTCACTGCTGTTGAACTATTGATCTTGCATGCGTCGCACAATCCAATCATTAGCTACAATCATAAATTAAGTTTAATGTTCCACTTCAAACACAATTTCTTTAGATTTTAGTTTAGGTCTGGGCATTCAGTTCGATATTGCGTGTTCAATTATGTCTCGGTGCTAAGCAGAGAATAGATCAAAGAGTTTTAAAATAGAAGTGTTGCGAAACACCGTCTAACAGGAGCTCTGGATTCTCTTTCTAGAACTAGTTCTCTTTATAGATTTCTCTTTATAGATCTTGCTCTCTTTACCGATCTCTCTTTCTAGATGTAGAGTATTTCTATTTATCTCTCTTAAGAGATATGTATATTATCATTCTTATCTTATAAGATTTTGTTTTCTAGATATAGTTCTCGTTATAATATCTATAGATCTAGTTCTCTGTATAGCTCGAGTTCTCTGTATAGATCTAGTTCTCTGTATAGATCTAGTTCTCTGTATAGATCTAGTTCTCTGTATAGATCTAGTTCTCTGTATAGCTCGAGTTCTCTGTATAGATCTAGTTCTCTGTATAGATCTAGTTCTCTGTATAGATCTAGTTCTCTGTATAGATCTAGTTCTCTCCTTTTCTACAAATAGATTTCTCCAGAGTGCAATGACGTTTTTCTGAACTAAATATTTTGCCCAGCATAAAAAATATAGCACGGATTTGGATTCTATAGTCCGAAGTTAGGAAATGTACCCCAATCTTAATAACGTTAAATACCATTCATTCACATACCATTCATTCACATACCATTCATTCATATACCATTCATTCAGTTACCACTCATTCGAATACTATTCATTCACATACCATTAATTCAGATACCACTCATTCGAATACCATTCATTGACATACCACTTATTCAAATACCATTCATTCAAATACCATTCATTCAAATACCATTCATTCAAATACCACTCATTCAAATACCATTCATATAAATTCCACTCATTTCCTGAAAGAAATGATAGAAAGATGCATGTTAAGGATATTGGCCTGTCTGTGAGATTGGCATGAGTTCCAATCTCGGCAAGGGCCAATCCACGTGTCCCGAACTTTGAATTGCAATCTGTCTTCTAGTTTATCTCGGAAACTTAGAGGGCGGGAAATTTTGGATTTTAATGTGTACTACAGGGGAAGTTAGAGCCTTCGAAATCGGACGAATGGTGGCAGTTAAACAGGGAAGAACAGGTTACGTCTGCTAGGTACTGAACGGGGCATTGCCCAGTCGGAGCGTATTTTGGCAAATTTAAGGCTAACTTTGATTCACTGCCATCAAGACGACGAAACGGTCAACCACCTGCTCTATAAGTGCACGATACTACACCCCAAACATGGGCCTTTGAGTGAAAAAGAAACTGGTACGCATGGCGTGCTAGCTCTGTACGGAGACAGGGAAGCTCTGCAACGAACTGCTGCTTTCCTTGTCCGTGTTGTCAGAGAATTGAGTCTTCAACACGGTGCCTCAGAGCGATGAGACTCACACGGATTCACCACTTCTAAGTATTCCAACTTAAATGCATCCCATGGCTTACGACCGCCGGCACTCCCTCAGATTTCGACACGGACAGAAAGTATTATTTGACCATGTGAAATCTCATCGTGGTATTGTCCCCTCATAACAGTCCGTTACTATCACACTATGAACTGCACTTGAGCACCCTCCACTGACCCGAGAAGTTTAGAATGGCACATAATATTAGTTCGTAATTAGTTCATCATAAAGTTCATGCTAAGTCATAATTAGTTCATCATTAAGTTCATGCTATGTTCAACTACCTACGCAAACAGGACAGCTGTGGAAATTATAGGCCAACATCAACAGCTTTCAGCCGTGTAGACTAATGGCTAGGAAGGAAAGCAGTGGCAGCACTTATTTAGTGCATATCTATCTATCTATCTATCTATCTATCTATCTATCTATCTATCTATCTATCTATCTATCTATCTATCTGTCTGTCTGTCTGTCTCTCTGTCTGTCCGTCCGTCCGTCCGTTTGTCTGTCTTTCTGTTCATATGTTGTTGTTTTTTCCTATTGCTCTGTCTAAAGCTAACTTATTATGAACTATCATGAACTATCCGTCGATTCCATTCCATCTGTTGTCTCCGTTTGTCATTCAGTCAGTCTGTTGACTATTTGACTGCATGTCTGTTGCCCTGTCTGTTTATTCTTTATCTGGGAGAAGGCGGTTCAACAAATGACCCTGTATTTTACATCTATCTAATCACTACCATTTTACATCTATCTAATCACTACCATTTTACATCTATCTAATCACTACCATTTTACATTTATCTAATCACTACCATTTTACATCTATCTAATCACTACCATTTTACATCTATCTAATCACTACCATTTTACATCTATCTAATCACTACCATTTTACATCTATCTAATCACTACCATTTTACATCTATCTAATCACTACCATTTTACATCTATCTAATCACTACCATTTTACATCTATCTAATTACTACCATTTTACATCTATCTAATCACTACCATTTTACATCTATCTAATCACTACCATTTTACATCTATCTAATCACTACCATTTTACATCTATCTAATCACTACCATTTTACATTTATCTAATCACTACCATTTTACATCTATCTAATCACTACCAATTTACATCTATCTAATCACTACCATTTTACATCTATCTAATCACTACCATTTTACATCTATCTAATCACTACCATTTTACATCTATCAAATCACTACCATTTTACATTTATCTAATCACTACCATTTTACATCTATCTAATCACTACCATTTTACATTTATATAATCACTACCATTTTACATCTATCTAATCACTACCATTTTACATTTATCTAATCACTACCATTTTACATCTATCTAATCACTACCATTTTACATTTATCTAATCACTACCATTTTACATCTATCTAATCACTACAATTTCTCATTCCCGGTGATTATATTTTGTACCAAAAACACACCCATTCAGCTCCAGTTCATATAAATACCACTACATCCCCCCTTCTCCCTTTCCTATTGCACCTCAACTGTGATCACCTAGTTTCTGGCAGGTCTGCTTGTATCAGCCTGGACTATAAATCAATTCCAGGTAGCTGGTTTTAAGGGAAATAGATGGAGTTCAACTTTTACCTTTAAGAAATTACCAGGCAGAGAATGCAACATGGATCTATCAGTTTATCAGATGACGTTGAAGCAGCCTGTGGTGCCTGCATGTTTTTCTATCTTCACACTCACACACGCACACCCACACACTACCTCACCCACGCCTGTGCTTGATTGGACTTGTGTCCTAGACCTAGTAGTGCCATTCAAAGTCTCAGACGTAAGTTAAAACGACTTGCCAATAGTTACCTGGACATGAACGATTGGAGCAACTCTAAACTACGAGTGTCCGTTTTCGCAACGATCCAAACAAGCTGAGGTCAGCTAATTGTTTCCAAACGAATTACTTGAGATTGTTTCCAAACGAATTACTTGAGATTGTTTCCAAACGAATTACTTGAGATTGTTTCCAAACGAATTACTTGAGATTGTTTCCAAACGAATTACTTGAGATTGTTTCCAAACGAATTACTTGAGATTGTTTCCAAACGAATTACTTGAGATTGTTTCCAAACGAATTACTTGAGATTGTTTCTTCGATACATGAAATCAACACTGGGACATATTTTAGCAGCATATAAAGCGGAGGGGGGGGGAACCCCTTAATTGATTGGTGTGTGTGTGGGGGGGGGAGAACCTAAACGCATTGAGAGTTGAGAGAGGAGGGTACGGCTGGGTACAATGCTCAACTGCTGAAGTGGTAGAAATAAAAGGTCTCCAGGTCAATCACATCGCGGCATTAGGAGACAATTGACTCGATCTCATATAGTAGCAAAAATACTTGTGACTTTTTTTTTTTCATTTATTTTGTTGTCTGATTCATTCAGCTGTGTGTGACATCCATTGGTGGCATTTCAAGGCAGGTAGTCGTTGTCATGGCAACACTCCACCCTCATAAAATTTTGAACACAGAAGTATGTAAATGTCACCTCATTGGATTGTGAAGCTAAAAAATGTTCTATGTTGTTTCTTTTTTTTTTTAAAGAGCGTAGCGGTGTACTCAATAAACTCTTATTAAATAAAATCTTGATTGTCTGGTGAATGCAGCATTATTGTCTATCAAATCAAAACTATTTTTAATGAGATCGAAGATATGGACCCATCGTTTTACGTGATTGATCTTTGTTTTAGGATTAAAAACTGTTTTTAATTCTAGGGTATAAACTTTAAAGCCAGAGCAATGTGACTTTAGACTATAAAAAGTCTTTATCTTTTAATGATTTTGTTTGCAACGAGTCTCTTATAACTATAAGAATGTGAAAATGTAAGGTCAAGTGTCAAGTTGAAAGGTTGAGGGTATTATAAGTACCAGTGTCTATGATAGAGTGAGTTAATGATTCTATGCGTCTATGAATGGATGATTCGACCTCCATAATATAGTGAGTCGAAGATATGTTGAGTCTCTGATGTAGCGTGTGTACACTATTATATGGTGGGTTGTTGATACGACGATTTTGTGATATTGTTTTATTTTCACGATTAATGTTTACATAGAAAGTAGGCATGTAAAGTCAAAGTTACTTTGCAATAAGACAAACATTTGGGCCAAGAATCTCTCCTCGTCTGGTCGGCACGAACAGTGACTTGGCAACACCGGCAGTTTCTTTGTCAAGCTGTTGTGCAGTACTTGTCAGTTGTGTATGTCACTAGTGTCAACAGGATCTGGGCTGGTATATCATGTTGACTTATGTACAGAACAACCATTCATGAGAGCGACCTGTTTCTTACTAACGCTTGGTTTTGATACTCATAGAAGGATTTAACGCCTGTATGTTATGCAAGTATTTGTGTGTGTGTGTGTGTGAGAGAGAGAGAGAGAGAGCAGTTTCATTGAACATATGTGTGTGTGCTGTTGTCAATCTTGAAGATCACTTTCTGAAGGGGACGTAACACAACTTTCCTAATGGTAGGAGATATCTGGGAAAAGGAGGGGCAGCAATATACTGGGCTCAGCATGTTTTTGACAGGGCTCTACTGGATTTGACAGGGCTCTTTTATTAAGTTCGAGCAACCATTAAAAAAAATAAGGAGTATAAGAATTTTTGAAAAGAAAGCTCACGGTGTCTAGAAGCACCTAAGGCGTCCTGACCGAATGTCCAGTTGGTGGAGGATACCCAGGCCTGAAGCAGGTATCGAGCCAAATACAAAGGGCAATGAATCCATTGGTTCAGATCAACTCACGATGCCCTTCTGAAAGAGGAAACCATGTCTCATACTCTTTTGTTTTTTAACCGTCCCAGACTTTTGGATTCAGTAGGTCTAGGAAGTCACCTGCTCTTGACCTGTATAAAGATTGGACTCACTAAATGCATCTTGACCTGTATAAAGATTGGACTCACTAAATACATCTTGACCTGTATAAAGATTGGACTCACTAAATGCATCTTGACCTGTATAAAGATTGGACTCACTAAATGCATCTTGACCTGTATAAAGATTGGACTCACTAAATGCATCTTGACCTGTATAAAGATTGGACTCACTAAATGCATCTGGACCTGTATAAAGATTGGACTCACTAAATGTATCTGGACCTGTATAAAGATTTGATTTACAAAATGTATCTTGTCTGTATACTGATTTAATAAAGATTTGACTAACAAAATGCATCTCGACATGTATAAACATTAGACTCACATCACACGCAAGCCGCGCTGGCTAAGTGGTTCACACCTTGGCTTCCGAACCTGGGTTCCTGGGTTTGAATCTCGGTGAAGAATGGGATTTTGAATTTTGGGATTTTTAGGGCGCCCCTGAGTCCTCCCAGTTTGGTCGTTGTACTGGCCAGTTCATCTTTCGTCCAAAAAAAAAAAATGACCTTAACATCATCTGCAAGGTCTGAAAAGGGAACTTTACCTTTTACACGGAAGTTCACCTGTGGTTCTATCATTTCTCTAAAATGACATTTGATAAAGAGCAGGATATAGATCTGGAGACGGACGGAGCTCACTGGATGACACGTTTGTCTTGGATGTGTCTAGGATGGAGAGCTGTTTCTACACCAGTGGTTCCCAAACGCTGTCCCTGACGGAACACTTCGCCACATTCTGAGGATTTAGCAGAACATCTTGCTTGTTTTTTTTTATAGAGATTCATTCACGTGCTGGCCTACTAATTAATTATAATTCAGTAGTTCTTGGAACACCTAATCATGCCTCGCTTAACACTAGGATTCCGCGGAACACAGTTTGGGAAACACTGCCCTAGATTAATGTGATGCAATTTCTACCATTTTAAAATGATCATATAGATCTATATAAGCTGCCGATATAATGTTTCATTGTTGGAACTAGGTTTCCTTGCGGTATAATTGCAAACTGTGATAATGGCTAGATTCATGTCCAGCCAAGAGCTAGAACTTTTTTTTTTTATGTCAGAGTTGTGGGACTTACTTGGAACGACGACCTTTGACGAGATAGAACAAGTGGGGTTAAGGTTCGTGCGTCACATACATCGGAAATACCTGTGCACATCTCTCTCTCTCTCTGCCCCCCCCCCCCCTCCGTTTCATTTCCACACTGATCAGCTGTTTATGATCTAATTATATGTGAATATCTGTGTCATCATAGGCGACGTTTTAATGGAGGTTCACTCTCAAGCTTAATATAGGTAACAGAGTAAACGCCCTTTGTAAACTATGGTAGCTTTGTTCATTGTGTTACCATCACTATTTTCTTGCGCCTCATTCTGCCATTTCCCCCCCCCCCCCACACACACACTGAATGGGAGCACTACAACATCCCCCCTCCCACTACCCCATTGGTCTTGCCACTGTCATTTGGTAGTTTAAACGGACTGTTTGGGAAGGCCTACAAGGTCAGTCATTCGGTGAGCATGTCCATTGATTGCTTGGAAGTTTACCGCTAAATCTCTAGCCAGGTTCAACATGGACTTGGTCAGTGTTCTAATTAGTCATGCAGTTCTCAGCCAGGTTCAACATGGACTTGGTCAGTGTTCTAATTAGTCTTGCAGTTCTCTTATCTCAAGGCTCAAGTTCTTGGACGAGTTTTTCCCCCGTGTTTCCCAAATCTGATTCTCCATAGGGCACGCAAAGCGGTAGAGTCGGCCCTTCGCACAAAGCTGATCTGACCTTTACTTTTTCCGAATGCTGTCAGGTACTTATTAGAGCTGAGTGGAGCCAGGGGGGCGTCCTTCATGTGGGTGGCGGTACCTGTAGGCGTAGTTGTATATTAATTTTATCTTGCTAGCGATGAGAATGTTCGGGAGTCCCAGTTTCGAATCCTGGGATTTCGTATTTCGGGATTTTTGGGTGCCTCCGAGTCCACCAGCTCTAATGGGTACCTGACTGTAGTTGGGGAAAAGTAAAGGCGGTTGGTCGTTGTGCTGGGCACATGACATCCTCGTCAACAGTGAGCCGCAGAAACAGATGACCTTTACATCATACGACCTATAGATCGCAAGGTCTGAAAGGGGGAACTTGACTTGACACTTCATGTTTCTATTATGTTGAGACAATTTCTACACTGACTTCTTGTGATAACAAAAGTGTTTTTTTTTTGGTCTGATCTTTTATGTGCAATATATGATTAGTGTTGATAAAATATGTAAGTTTGTAGGTGTGTGCGTGCTTGTGTTTGTAAGTTTGTAGGTGTGTGCGTGCTATGTTTGTAGGTCTGTGTGTTTGTAAGTTTGTAAGTGTGTGCTTGCTTGTTTTGTAAGTTTGTAGGTGTGTACGTGTTTGCAGAGCCTGTGACTTTGTGGATTTGTTCACTTGTGACATGTTTTGTTGATGTGTCAGAAATTGTGTATTTGTAAGTTTGTGATTGTGGATGTGTCAGAAATTGTGTATTTGTAAGTTTGTGATTGTGGATGTGTCAGAAATTGTGTATTTGTAAGTTTGTGATTGTGGATGTGTCAGAAATTGTGTATTTGTAAGTTTGTGATTGTGGATGTGTCAGAAATTGTGTATTTGTAAGTTTGTGATTGTGGATGTGTCAGAAATTGTGTATTTGTAAGTTTGTGATTGTGGATGTGTCAGAAATTGTGTATTTGTAAGTTTGTGATTGTGGATGTGTCAGAAATTGTGTATTTGTAAGTTTGTGATTGTGGATGTGTCAGAAATTGTGTATTTGTAAGTTTGTGATTGTGGATGTGTCAGAAATTGTGTATTTGTAAGTTTGTGATTGTGGATGTGTCAGAAATTGTGTATTTGTAAGTTTGTGATTGTGGATGTGTCAGAAATTGTGTATTTGTAAGTTTGTGATTGTGGATGTGTCAGAAATTGTGTATTTGTAAGTTTGTGATTGTGGATGTGTCAGAAATTGTGTATTTGTAAGTTTGTGATTGTGGATGTGTTCGTGAGAACTAGATGTGGACAATCATTTGACATTTACCCGTAGGATGTTGTTTTTTTTCCTCCATGCACCGAAACGGTGTCGACAAATTAGGAAGACATCATTGTGCTTCTACAGACTCTTCTTCAATTTATCGCTTCTACAGACTCTTCATTGTGCTTCTACAGACTCTTCTTCAATTTATCGCTTCTACAGACTCTTCTTCAATTTATCGCTTCTAAAGACTCTTCTTCAATTTATCGCTTCTAAAGACTCTTCTTCAATTTATCGCTTCTAAAGACTCTTCTCCAATTTATCGCTTCTAAAGACTCTTCTTCAATTTATCGCTTCTAAAGACTCTTCTTCAATTTATCGCTTCTAAAGACTCTTCTCCAATTTATCGCTTCTAAAGACTCTTCTTCAATTTATCGCTTCTACAGACTCTTCATTGTGCTTCTACGGACTCTTCATTAGGTGCTTCTACAGACTCTTCATTAGGTGCTTCTACAGACTCTTCATTAGGTGCTTCTACAGACTCTTCATTAGGTGCTTCTACAGACTCTTCATTAGGTGCTTCTACAGACTCTTCATTAGGTGCTTCTACAGACTCTTCATTAGGTGCTTCTACAGACTCTTCATTAGGTGCTTCTACAGACTCTTCATTAGGTGCTTCTACAGACTCTTCATTAGGTGCTTCTACAGACTCTTCATTTTGGTGCTTCTACAGACTCTTCATTAGGTGCTTCTACAGACTTTTCATTTGGTGCTTCTACAGACTCTTCATTAGGTGCTTCTACAGACTCTTCATTTGGTGCTTCTACAGACTCTTCATTAGGTGCTTCTACAGACTCTTCATTATGTGCTTCTACAGACTCTTCATTAGGTGCTTCTACAGACTCTTCATTAGGTGCTTCTACAGACTCTTCATTAGGTGCTTCTACAGACTCTTCATTAGGTGCTTCTACAGACTCTTCATTAGGTGCTTCTACAGACTCTTCATTAGGTGCTTCTACAGACTCTTCATTAGGTGCTTCTACAGACTCAGACTCTTCATTTGGTGCTTCTACAGACTCTTCATTAGGTGCTTCTACAGACTCTTCATTAGGTGCTTCTACAGACTCTTCATTAGGTGCTTCTACACATCCTGCAGTCACCAATCATTGCAGACTAGACCAAAAAAAAAAGCAACGCTGGGTTGTTGTTGTTGTTGTCAAAGTTCTCAAACAAAGTATCGCCTCCCCCCTTCCTTTTTCTCCTCCCCTAAAAATGTGTAGGTCATGCCAGTCTTTGATTCTCCCAAAGTGAACTTATTGATTAAAAATCAATTCTGAAAGACACCCACCGCTCTAAGAAATATGGCTATGTAGCCCCCCCCCCTCTCTGTTTTTTTCAACCGACACACATACAAACACATAGATACACACACGCAGGTTTTCCTTTCTATACACACACATATAAACCAAAACACATTTGAATATCTCCTCCCAAGGCCTCCAGTTTGTCAAAGGCGCGAGATTTTTTTCTCTCTTTGCTGTTGTCTTAAAACGAAGTCAGTCCTCCCAGTCCCCACACCCTCTAGCTGTTGCCCTCTCCCCCCTTTTTATTGTTCTCATTGAAAGTTACACTTGTGTCAATGTTGTTACGTCAGAAACAGAATGTTTGTATTATGCAAATGAGTTGTTTGTTTAACTACGGTATGTAATGTAACTCCTTTCAACTACAAGTCCACACGAAAGCCAAACTCTACAGCCACAGAGAAAGACGTTGTTGTTGGCTCATAGGTTAGGTTTCAGTTATTACACTCACGAAATATTTTGTTTTTCATTTTAATATGTCTCCTCCCTCACTCTTTCTCTCCTTTCAACCTCCTTCTCTTCCTCTCTCTCTATATATTCCAATTTCTATCACTCCCTCACCTCCAATCTCTCTTCCTTCCTCTCCCTCTCTTTCTCTCTCTCTATCTGTCTCTCTCATCCTCCTCTCCATGTCCTCCTTCTCTCTTTTTGTCTAGGTCAGAGTGCCACAAACCAACACAATTTTTTTAAAGGAAAAAAAAAAACAACTTGAAGAGAATAGCACAACGAGAGAGAAGTGGGTTCAAACAATAGTCACTAGGTGCTACCTTATTTCTATGTTTGTCATGGGTATAATGAAAGAGTTCAAATTAGCCTTTTTTTTTTACACAGTTGCCACAAACTCCCGAAAACAAACAACAGTATACAAACAAACCAACACTTATAGAGGCAGGTCTCTCAAAACAAACAACTTCAGTGGCAAAGCTCCACCTGGAAGTGTCAGGACACACTCCTTTGAAAATGTTCTTTTTACTACATGGCGACACTTCCTCCGAGAGTAGCCTCGTTCTGAATGTGAGAGTACATGTGAGGAGTCCTCCCTCACCTTGATGCTGTGAGTTCTTATGCTTAATAGCAATCTTTAGCTCTAGACCTCTCTCTCTCTCTCTCTCACACACACACACACACACAATTTTCTTTCTCTCATTCACACACACAAACACACACATTCTTTCTCTCTCTCTCTGGTGAGATTTTTGTTTCCACTTCTCCCCCTACCCCACTCTCTCATTCCTTTCCCTCCATTCATTCATTGTTTTTGTTTAGTTAGTTTCACTCATATTCAAGAACATAATGACCTGTTTTATTACTGAGTTTGATATACGTCCTCTCTGTGCATTTAATGACGTATGTAGTCCAAATTAGAAGAGTACACGATGAATTCTAAAGTTTCAGCACGGACTTGAGATCTAGACTTGTTCTGTGTTGACACCTAACTAATCACCGATTTATTTTATGCCCGCATTTCTTGAATGCATGTTTTGATTCCTAACAGTTACAGTGGATTGTATGTTTTGTTTACATCTATAGTGTTTGAGAAGACCAATTAGAAGGAGAAGAAAATAGCCATCAAAATGACGCCATTGTACAAGCTAGGTCATAGCGAGATGCAGTTGTTTTTTTTTACAAATCTTATATCAACTCACTCTGCCTGTTTGTCTGTCTGGATCAAGTTGAAATTTTGAGCAATTATTTCTTTTACCTGACAAAACAAAAAACAATTTTAAAAAATTAACCAATTAGTTAACTAACTATTGGTAGTTAATTATTTTGTTTATTATCGAACAAGGGAAAGAAATTATACTTTTGACAGATTGTTATATGAATTACTCCCCTTTATACTTTGTGTAGAGATGCGTCGCTTAAAAGTTGGAAACTAACAATAGATAACTATAAATCTTTTAATTAAAATATAAGCACTTCGCTGTCACAGTATGGCTACCATAATGACACATAACAAGGCCTAAGCTTGCGAGATCAATTTCAAGTCATACAATGTAGATTTTTTTTTTTAAATGCATTTAAAAAGCGATCACGGTAACATTGACCCAGATACTCCCATCTCTCTCCCCCCCCCCCCTTTTTCCCAACCGGTCCAGACATTATAGGATCCCTGAGCATTGAGAAAGCTAAAGCATGAAATTGCGCTAAACAAAAACAATCGCTAAAAATGACATCATACCGCACAGTTGTATCATTGTTAGTCCGGATATATAATCTATTAGAAATGTAATGACATGACTAATAGAAAGTAAGTGATACAATTACACTTAATATGTTTTTTTTATTATTTTTCTTGCTTCGAGTATTATTATTATTATTATTATTATTATTATTATGTTAGAAACGAATGCGTATTTATTCTCTGGCACTGCCAGAGTCAAGTTTCGTTCAAGAGAAACAAAATGCATTGTAGTCCCTTGATCAGTTTCCGCATTCTAAGTCTGTGGAGAGTTACATTATTGTTTGATTCAAGAGAAACAAAATGCATTGTAGTCCCTTGATAAGTTTCCACATTCTGAGTCTGTGGAGAGTTTCATTATTGTTTGATTCAAGAGAAACAAAATGCATTGTAGTCCCTTGATCAGTTTCCACATTCTAAGTCTGTGGAGAGTTTCATTATTGTTTGATTCAAGAGAAACAAAATGCATTGTAGTCCCTTGATCAGTTTCCGCATTCTAAGTCTGTGGAGAGTCTCATTATTGTTTGATTCAAGAGAAACAAAATGCATTGTAGTCCCTTGATCAGTTTCCGCATTCTAAGTCTGTGGAGAGTTACATTATTGTTTGATTCAAGAGAAAAGAGCTTAGGGAATACAAGTGAGCAGGACTGGGGAAGAAAACTGTATCAATAAAATGCTTCTCTAGTAATTCTCGAAAGTCCGTCAATGGCTGGTAGATAGTTGTAGATTGATCAGACAAGGATGTGTACAGTGGAAACGAGGGGCATACAAGGAGAAAACTAGGCCGTACTTCAGACGTTTCCTGACGTTCTATGATAAGCTAAATCGTTGTGCTTTACGTTGACTGCTCAGATGTGCCTTGAATCCCGTAGAGCCAAAGCTCCTGATGTTGTCACGGTGATCATTGACTCCACTCGACATCTCATGGTTCGAATGTTCGTTGGTACTCTAACAAGCAGCCTCCATTTTCTGAGACTCTCAACTATCATTTTAAACATCTTTTACCGTTGATCAAGTCTGAGATGACCCTGGTGTTTATTGACTATAGTGACTTAATTAGTTCCTACAGTTGAATCCAGTGATGACACACGACTGCATTGACTGCCTATCGAGAGTATCGAGCTGTCTTACAAACATGTTATCTATCCAAACCCGACCCTTTGTGTTGAATAGCTCAAAACTCCTCTTGGATCCAGGACTTTTGGCTCTGTGGGGTCACTTATCCCAGTCTGCCCTCAAATAATCATAGACAGACATTTTTATTCTTTAACCACGACCTATATACAAGAAAAAGAATTCTGGTATTTACACGATGCAGGTATCTGACCCCGTAGAGCACGTGAACTATGCTAACAGGTTCAAGAAAACAAATTCTTAGTTCCACAATGATATGATAGCATGTCATTATGGTGGGATGGAGATACACGACTTATTTGGCCAAATCCATACCGTACCTGAAAAATGTGTCTTAGTGTGTGTGTGGAGCAGGCGTCTTTCAGTCATCTGTAGGTTGCAGTCCTCCGGCCGGAAATGCTCGATGTTGATCTTTATGAAGGCTTCTAGGGTGTTCAGCCTTGACCTCTTTTTACCAGAAATGAAGCAAAAAGGATGAGGGGCGACTACTCTAGTGTCTCAAAGCCAGATTGATCTAGCTGACTAAAGTGATTTCTCTCTACGCCAACACAGATTGAGTAAAACCATAAATTCTGTGATCAATCATCAAGGAAGGTTTTTTTCTTTCTCCCAATTAGTGACGTCATTGTAGAAGCTAGGTCGTAGGGACTCGCTGGCTTGTAAGCCTTCAGTAAATAGCTCCGAGTCTTCGAGTTAAAGTTAGAAAATGTTCAACTAGGCCTATATGAACTTAACTAGGCTTATATGAACTTAACTAGGCCTATATGAACTTAACTAGGCCTATATGAACTTAACTAGGCCTATATGAACTTGTTTATGTCACGCTGAACTGTTCCCTAGCATGGCTTCATTCACACAAAAAAATAAAAATAAAGGCTTGAGGAACTGGTGGGGGTGGGGGGGGGGCTAGACTATATCCTTGAAATCGTTGTTTTCGTTAGAGAACAAACAAAGTCTAAATTTAGAAAAGTATTATGTACCCGGATAGCGCGAGCATCCGGTATTGAATCAACTTTAAGCTCTTATACAAGAACAATGTTAGTGCATGGGGCGCTGGAGTTTATTCATGGACGTAGCAAAGGGCGCCTAAGAGCTAAACCTATTGATCATTGGAACACGGCTCACTGGGAGTTTGGTATACATGGGCAGATCATGCGAAACTTTTCACAAATCCTAAATTGTGGTTACACTATTAGGAAAATGATTCACTTGGGTCTCCGTAAGTCTTGAGTGAGTGGCGGAAATGAGTGATTAATTACTGTTGTCACCAATATAAATCCTGTTGTGTTTTAACTTTAGTGGTGTATCTAATTAAAGATTGGTGTACAAACAAAGTGTCTACAGTATCTTATCTTTTTCTTTGGTTCAAAATACCGTAGAGACTTATTATGTGACAGCGCACTTGGGGGAAGAAAAAGGGATCTTTATCAGATATCAAGGCTGCTGTTTTATCTTGAAAATGTCTCCAAGCTGTGGATATCTTTAGCTAATGTTTGGGGGGCCGGTTACATATAGTGGTTGTGCCAAGTCTGAACTTGAGATACTATTGTAATCACTAACAGAAGGAGACCTCGGGAATATTAAACCACAACAAAAGCTGACCTCGGGACAGTGTGAACACGCCGTGGTTCGTGGGTGCATTTTGTTGTGTGTGTCTGAAGACAATTTCTTTCTTCTTCTCCTTTCTGTCTCCACGAGTTGGCGCATTGTTTTATGGGCCAGTGCGTGGTCTATTTGAATAATTAATTGCTTTCGCCATGTGTCGAGGTACACACGAGGACATACTACACAGCTGTGTTGTGGTGTAGGCTGTTGTTAATTCAGGGGACAGATTGCTATCAGAACCCTCTAGGATTTACACAATATCAGGTAAAGTAAGAGTCTTTAACAATTAAATAGGCGATGTATTGACCCACACGTGGTAGTCATGTGACAATAGCACGTGCGTTTTTTTTTTTAAAGATCTGTATATTTAGACATCTAGGCCCTCTGTGTATATCTGGATCTAGATAAGATCTAAATATTAGATGTTAACCGAGATCTACTACACGTGAAGCAAAATTCTTTCCTCAACCCTTGCTTCTAGATCTTGCTTCAGATCTTGCTTCTAGATCTATCTTCTAGATCTATCTTCTAGATCTTGCTTCTAGATCTAGGGTGACTATTGTAAGAGGGGAAAACTTAAAAGGTTAAAAAGTGCTGACGTGGGATGGGGTGATGATGTTTGTGCCAAATAAATGACTAGATACAGCGTGACTCTGGACTTTTGTTTAATTAGTGTCACATTTTGAAACAGAGAGAGAGAGAGAGAGAGAGGAAAAGAAAACTTGAGAGAAAAAATGTGGAGAGGTGTAAGGAAGAGTAAGAAGCAACGATAGAGAGGCAAGAATGACAGAAGGTGAAAAATTAGAGCGGAGGGTGTGTGGTGGGGAGGGGGCAATGGGACACCGTCCCCCCCCCCCCCCCAGCACTGACTGGAGACAATCTTGTCCCATCACGATACTTGCCACCACGTGATCCGTGGTCACGATAGCAGTTATCCGGACACTGTTATCACAACCTGGCTAACAATGTCTTCAAGTAGCACCCCCAGGAGTTCTCACATTTGTGTAACAAGATAGCACATTGAATAGAGGGCTAATACAAACGTGGTGTACGCTACCTGCACTGTGGCAAATAGTCATAGTTGTCTCCCTTTGTTTTAAATAGGAAGATTGTCAACTTTTTTTTTTTTTTTTGAGTGAATGTGTCAAATATTAATAGTAACAGGCCACGTTGTAAGTTTCACCATTCAAACGTTTCACTACATTTGGGGGGGGGGGGGGGGGGGAGGGGGGTTGAGAATAAGAAGAGGGTTAAAATGTAAAAAAAAAACAAAAAAAAAACTGGATATGTTGCGGGAAAAAAACAACTAAATATTTTATGTTTAAACTCATGCTTTTTTACAGTAAATTGTTATTTGTATTTGGCTTTCACTTAACTAACATGAGAACCAATGACTGTTGAAGTGGGTTTTATCAATTAGGTTAAGGCGACCCCTTTTTCCCCAGTGTATGGGTGTGCGTATAGAAATGTATTCAGGTGCTATTGTATAAACACGACACATTAGTTTTACGAGAAAAAAAAATCATTTCTTATGGTAATTGTGTAACTTGCTTTGTATTTCCGCTGACGTACTACGAAGTTGAGAAATGTTCCAAATAATGAAACTCTATTAAACAAAAAAAAAAAAAAAACAAGGTTGCAAAGACAGTTTGTGTGGAAACACAAACTCAAAATCGGCCCCCGAAGTGGTCCACCCAAGCAGGTAAAACGGGAGGTTTCATTCTTTCAGAAAGTACATCAGAATTAAATTCTATCAAGACAAATGGCAGAGAAAAATGACAGATCTTGTGTGGTGCCCCAGCGGTCCAACAAACCAAAGGATAGGTGAAAGTGAATATAAAGTTTGATGTCAACGTGGCCTAACTGATGTCTTATAATGAATATGTAATTGATCTAATTGTTTTGTAAAGGGTCAATCTTTTATTCAAATCCTCAAAAATAGTGGAAAAACATTTCCGTAAAAAAAAATTCCTTTAGTTATGCGTTCTGTGTATGTACTGCAACGATGCAGTTTACGCGATAATATGAAAACCTACTTATTAATTGTTGTTTTCAATTATGTACGACTAAATATATATTTTCTATTTTAAAAAAGTAAACAATATAACGTAGCAATAAAAATGTAAAAAAAAAAATGTGACAAAAAATCTAAAACCATTTTCATAAATGTGTTCAAAATATGGAGACTGGTATCCACCCCTGCTACGGTACATCCAGTGTTTGTTAGTAAATAGTTGTGAATAGTTGTAAAAGTGGTGTATTTTTATGAAAACAAACTGCTTGCATAAGTGATTTAAAAAATTAGATTTTTCGCTTTTAGAAAAGAAAAAAGTAGCAGTTGCATCAGAACTTTGAATGGACTAAAATATTATGATGTCAGATTCTCACTATCTTTTCTACTTTACGAGATCTAAACGGGACGGACGGACAGATATTGCACACAAAACTAATAACAGCGTCTTTTCCCCTTTCGGGGGCCGCTAAAAATGTACAAATAGATTTAGTCAAAAGAATGGAATTACATTTGTTCTAATCATCGTGGAAACAAAATTGTTGACTGGTCAACGGGTCACTTTTTATTTGTTCAATTTAATGTATCATTTAAATCAATAATAACAAACACGCTGATCGTCAAGGATTCTGTGTCTAAGCTTTCCACTCAAAAGAAAACTTGCGATCTTCAGTTTTATGAATTGAACACAATTCACTTATTGCGGAAAAAGAATAAGCAATACATTCTTTGCAATCATTTTTTTTTTAATTACTTCGGGAGAAATTATACAATGATCACGGTTTATATCGCAACATCGCTTCAGATTTTTTGTATACAGATACGTTTTAAGTTTAGCCATTTTGAACTATAATCTGCACTAATATAGAGCAGTGCTTCTCAAACTTTTCCTCTTAAGGCAGTTTCTTCTTCTTCATCGTTCTCATTGTTATGTTGGAGTGTTCATATGACTAGACCAATACATGAGATGAACTGCGCAGTGGTTTCCAAATCAGGGAGCTCTCCATATAGTTTTCTTTCTATTGGGGTGATTTGGGGCCCATGTCTTATACGGGCCTCTTGGTAGAGAGAGCAGTTTTTGAAGATGTGGTCGGCATTTTCTGGTGATACTCCATATGGGCAGATTTCACTGGTTCCAATTTTGAGCTTTCGGTACATGTGTTGTCGCATTCTGTTGCGTCCGGTCCTGAGTCGAAAGATTAGACGTTGGTCTATCAGCGTGCCGCCACTGACATTATGTCAGGGACCAAGTTCCTCCTTAACCCTAACAAGTAAATACGCCATCAGAGTGGACGTCGCCCCTGAGTACATCTGCTGTCAACAAGACGGAAAAATTTGGAAAATTCCGTGTTGTAATCACCGGACTACTTTAACATCACGTGACTGACGTGTCAAGTGTCAAAACGTTGAAGATGAGAGGGGAAAAAAACACATCTGAAAGTAGTCCCTCGGATTGATACATCCGGGATTAAGCGTGTCTGTTGAAAACAAGACGACTGGCTAACTCCATTAAGGAGAGAGGGAGAATGGGGGAGGGGGCGTATTAATTTAGTACCAACTTGTCACCTTCAACTACTATCTTCATCAATGAAACTGTGGGATTAGAGTTTGATTCTACTGATATAAATCTAGTTTCTAGATTTGGATTTATAATGACTGGTCTGCGTTAATAAAAATAAATATACACTATCGCAAGGATTATATCACAAGACTTAAACTCAGTGGTACCCAACCTGGCTTTACCGTCAGGTCCACATACATTTCCGACACTTGTCTCCCGGGCCTCATAACCGCATCTATTTCCAAAAGGAACTTTGACGCTGCGGATTTATTATGCATGAGACTGAAGTATCGAGGGGGGGGGGGCGGATACCACCTCGTCACGGGCTGAATATCAGAGGTGGCTTTTGGGGGTGGCGAGAGGGGCGACCGCCTTAGGCACGATAAAGATAATCTTTTGTCGCCGTCAGCCCATCGTGGTCTTGATATGACACTCGCCCATGGCCCCGTGCGGGTATAAAAAGTAAAGTTCCCCTTTCAGACCTTGTGATCTATAGGGCAGATGATGTAAAGGTCATCTGTTTCCGTGGACTACGGTTTACGAGGGTGTCATGTGGCCAGCACAACGGCCTACCGCCTTTACTTTTCTCCAACTAATGTCTGGTACCCATTATAGCTGAGTAGACTCAGTGGCGCCCAAAGATCCCGAAATTAAAACTCCCAGACTTCACCTGGATTCGAACCCGGGACTCCCGGTTCAGAAGCCAAGCGCTTTACCGCTCCTGGTATATAGCCCGTGCCGTACTTTTAATATTTGATTAATACGTTTTCACCTTCTCTTCGTATTCATGCAATATCCTGTAGACCAGTTAGATTACTCATTATTAGACATATAGTCTTTTTTTTTCGTCTGCTTTTCTTGTTAGCAGGACTCCGAAATTCCGATTAATAATATTGAAGACAATGTTATTGAAAGCTAAGGTCTGGAACTAACAATGGTGTTGGAATGAAGATCAATACAAAAAAAATAAAAGTGTTCAGTCTTGTCTTATAGATTGCAGAAGTTACTTCATAACATATAATTAGCAGTGTCAATCTTGTCAAGCATGTTCTTTAATGACTTAAACAATAAGTCAAAATATTGTTCACGTCATTAGTACATTTTCCACTTTTGAAACACTACAGAAACAGACAAATACATTTGACACCAAACTAGCTCGCAATTTCTAGCTATCTGTCTAAGTAGTTGGCAGTTATCTGTAAAAAAAAATATTATGTACATATTTATTTATTTATTATATTTCCATTTTATACCGACTACAAGTTAATAAAAATGGTAGATCTAATGACATTTTAAAAATCCTAGTAAGGACTCCAAACCAATGTGAAGTTAGAGAACCCTTGGTAAAGAGTCCGAGGTGGAATGTAACATATTGTGATAAGAATTCTTAAGCTTATCGGTTGTTGGCGTGGAGAGAGAGAGGGAGGGGGGCGTTAATAATGACTGACTTACTGACATAGTCACTGTGTAATCATTACAAGATGACCAAGTTGCAGTCAAGCACTTTTATGTCATGATGATCAGACTATAGTCAAGCACTTTTATGTCATGATGATCAGACTATAGTCAAGCACTTTTATGTCATGATGATCAGACTATAGTCAAGCACTTTTATGTCATGATGATCAGACTATAGTCAAGCACTTTCAGATGAAGATGACCAGGTTGAAGTCAAGCACTTTCAGATGAAGGTTACCAGGTTGGAGTCAAGCACTTTCAGATGAAGGTTACCAGGTTGGAGTCAAGCATTCTCAAGTCAAGATGACCAGGTTGAAGTCAAGCACTTTCAGATGAAGATGACCAGGTTGAAGTCAAGCACTTTTAGATGAAGATGACCAGGTTGAAGTCAAGCACTTTCAGATGAAGATGACCAGGTTGAAGTCAAGCACTTTCAGATGAAGATGACCAGGTTGAAGTCAAGCACTTTTAGATGAAGATGACCAGGTTGAAGTCAAGCACTTTCAGATGAAGATGACCAGGTTGAAGTCAAGCACTTTCAGCTAAAGATGAGGATTACGGGCACGACATGGCCTAAATTGTGCCGATGTGCCTAAACTCAAACTCAGCTCAAGATGATCAGGTTGGAGTCAAAGCACTTTGAACTCAAGATGATCAGGCTGGAGCCAAGCACTTTCAACTCAAGGTGACTACATCAAGCACTCAGTCAGCTGACTAAGTGCAACCAAACTTCCCCCTCCCCCCCCCCCCTTCCAATCATAGTATGTAAAGAATATAGTGACTTCAGCATACGCCGTGGTCTCTCAGCGCCCCCCCCCCCCGGTGCACCCGGCGCTCCGTGTACGACTCCAAACACGATCTAGTTGCAGACGCCGGGCTAATCAAAGGTGGGCAATTAGTGATCCTGTCAGGACTCATTGACTATCTATCGTGCCTAGTCATTCACGCGTGACATGCCTGGCAAGGGGGGGGGGGCTTGTCTACTAAGCTAGAAAAATGTTCCTGTCGCAAACTTAATAAGTTGCGTGTCTGCTCGGAACTTAACTTAGTCTTTGTGTGAGTGTGTGGGACAAAGTTTTGAGGTCTAGCTATAAATGAATCTGTCGTTATGCTACTGTCAATGGCAGAGTGCCATGTATGAACGAATCAGCGTCAATAATGAAAAGGTTTGTGTGTCAATGTATATATTGACATTTATAAGTATGTGCCTGTGTGTCTGTTTGTGGTTGTAAGTGTGAAGGAGTTAATACCAAACTTGTTTTGTGTCAAACCTTGATGTCAACTTAGCAGAAACTTAATATCAGTCCATGTACGCATTAAAAATGGTTTGTTAAACTCTTTGACTAGAGAAGTGACTAGATGAAGTTCATTAAACGTCCGAGCTTACACCAGGCTCCGTCAAATCCTGTGTCCACTCAGATGGTCAGGTAGGAAGAAAAGACTCTTCACTCCCCTCTCCCCGCTTCTCTTTGAAGGTTCCTCGGTGCTGGAAACCATTCTGGGGTTGAGTAGGACTAATTATATTCAGGGTCGTCCTTAGGTCACTTTCATTCCTGGACTTAAGAGCCCGATAGCCGCGCACCCCGGGAGATGCGTGCGTTGAAGTTTGTTCTCCTAAAAATGAAACTTTCAAAGTCTTGCGTGTGTGTGAGAGAAGGCACACTTCCTGGCTGGGCTCGCTTAAGCCGGAGACCAGGAGAGTTGTTTGCACCCTCGATTCCCAGAGCCACGGTGTAGCCCACAGGGGGCCAGTTTCGTTATTAGTCTATGCCCCACTCCACGGATGTTTCGTCCAGGGCGCCACCTTGTGGCCACGAGAGCGGGAATACCCTGGCGACACCAAACGCGACGACAAAGTCCATCTGTATCTCAAATCTTGTACACATTTGTTTTATGTCCGTAGTGTACACATTTGTTTTATGGCCATAGTGTACACATTTGTTTTATGGCCGTAGTGTACACATTTGTTTTATGGCCGTAGTGTACACATTTGTTTTCTGGCCGTAGTAAACACATTTGTTTTCTGGCCGTAGTAAACACATTTGTTTTCTGGCCGTAGTAAACACATTTGTTATATGGCCATAGGGTACACATTTGTTATATGGCCGTAGTAAACACATTTGTTTTATGACCATAGTGTACACATTTGTTTTATGTCCTAATTGTACACATTTATTATATGGCCATAGGGTACACATTTGTTTTCTGGCCGTAGTAAACACATTTGTTTTCTGGCCGTAGTAAACACATTTGTTTTCTGGCCGTAGTAAACACATTTGTTATATGGCCGTAGTGTACACATTTGTTTTCTGGCCGTAGTAAACACATTTGTTTTCTGGCCGTAGTAAACACATTTGTTTTCTGGCCGTAGTGTACACATTTGTTTTCTGGCCGTAGTAAACACATTTGTTTTCTGGCCGTAGTAAACACATTTGTTATACGGCCATAGTGTACACATTTGTTATATGTCCTAATTGTACACATTTATTATATGGCCATAGTGTACACATTTGTTATAAGACCCTAGTGTACAAGATTAGGATTTCTATCTCGCGCTCCCTCCTATTAAGGAGTGTTTAGGAGAAGAGCAGACGTCTCTTATCACACCCTGACTCTGTAGGCTAAGAACACCCCCCCTCCCCACGTCACTCATGGCGAGAGCAGAAGTGAAATTCATTAATCTCCACCCACTCCAACCCTTTTCATGCGCTAGCTAGTCACATCTGCTGAGACATCTAATCATCCATTAAGTCTGGGCCTGTAACAGGTTGGGAGGTTGGTTTGGGAGGAGGGGGGGTGCTCCTCAAAACATGAAACCTCATTAAACATGAAACCTCATAAATTAGTTTCTCACGACCAACTTGTTCATATGAACATCCAACTTTTTTGTTCACTATTTTGTATTGCAGTAAAGAGTTTTATGATCCAGTTACTTCATGACCCAGTTACTTCATGACCCAGTTACTTCAAGTGATCCTTCATTTGAACATGCTGCCCAATACTCTAATGAATCACTCTCACACAATTGACACGAAAGCACACACAGCACTAGTAATGATCGAATGAATCACTCACTCAACACATACATGACAATAAAACAATTGTTCTTACGCTCTAATATATCACTCCTTCACTACGCGCACCACACACACACACAGACACACTCATTGTACTGCGCTAATACAGTGGTTCCCAGAACATGTATCGGCCTAGGCCACGTCGTAATTACCGAAACATGGCAGCATGGCCGCACAAGTTGTCTCGTCCAATGAAATTGATTCTCTGTAGCTTCTTAAGCATTGTGGGAAAAAGATTGAAGTGGATGGACAGTGCTGCTTCTTGGCCTGGATGTGGCCCACGGGTGGTAGTTTGGGGGGCATCGCAGCTCATAAAATCACTCACTCAGACAATAAAATAACTGTGACATCTTCCACGTACAACAATCTCAATGACCAGATCTATAGACATTTTATTCATGAACGCCAAGATGCAACATTCGACGTGACAATAGGGGAACGAAACATTTTAAAAGTCCTTGTTGAACAATATGTTCAGTTGTAATAGAAACTAAATGGACCTTGGGGGCATTTTATGTTATCTCAAAGACGGAAAACTCAGTGGGTGTCATGTGGCCAGCATATTGACCAACCTTCTATTTGCAAATGTCAAGGTGTTGTTTCCTTTAAGTGCATTTATCCTGGCAGTGCCAGAGAATTAGTCTCATTGAACGCTCTTCCAGGTTATCTCGATTAGTCATGCCTAAACTACGGCCTGTGGGACCAATCCGGCCTGTGAAGTGATACTTCCCGACCACTTTACGATATATGTGTATATATATATATATGTATATATATATATATATATATATATATATATATATATATATATATATATATATAGAGAGAGAGAGAGAGAGAGAGAGAGAGAGAGAAAGAGAGAGAAAGAGAGAGATACATAGATAGATACATAGATATATAGATAGGTAGGTATTAGGTTTATAGATAGATAGGTAGTTAGATAAATAGATAGATAGGTAGGTAGGTAGGTAGATAGAAAGATAGTCTTTTTTTATATAATAACAAAATGAGTTTACCCCCCCCCCCTTTTCCCAAATGTTAATAAATACTTACTTAAGCCTGTCACTCCTATTGGAGAATGGGCAGCCAACAATAGATCTCCACTGTCCTGGGCCATCTTGTTCCAGGTGTAACCAAAATTTGTGCCCGCTTCTACTTCGCGTCGCCAGGTGCTTTCTCTTCCTTTATCTGTGTGGGTACCACCTGAATGTCTGCCTTGTGATGCTAGTTACCTACATTTAACAAATCTCAATGCCCAAATAAACAACTGAAATGTTAACTTTTGTGACATATTTTTCTGTTAAAAAAAAATCATCAAATAAACGCATTTTGGCTTCTATTTTACAGGAAACTTCACAAAAGAAAGACAACTCATCACAAAGTTTCCGATACAACGATTCAGCTCAAACATCTTAAGCTGAACAATCAAGGAAACATTACTGAAAACCCCAGCTTTAAAAACAAGACTTTCAAACGCAGCTACATACGAATAAAGGAAAAAAAAATCTGCACTGTTAAGGCACAACTTTCATAACGTACCATCAACTCAAAAGAAACGACTCCAACCAACCCAGAAAACACAAACCAAGCAAACTGAAATAAAGAAGACGAAGGGAATTTTTCGACCTCAGCTCTTGGAGAGTTCTTGGTTCAAGGAAGACAACCCTTGAACCTCCGACTCCGCTATTTCGTTCATCGGCTACTATTTGCCCATCCTTCAGTCTGGAGCTAGTGACCACTGACGCGGGACTCGGGGAGGCCAACGGTGACCATCTGGTTATGTCCGATGACTTCCTGACTCCTGTGGACAGCCCTCCATCTAATGAGGTCAGTACTGGTCACTATAATCTTATGGTACCTTTAACACCGACTACAAACGATATTATTAACAGCTGTTGTTTTGGTGTAAATGTAGTGGGGGGGGGGGGAGAGCTAAGTTAAGGATTATCCCTCACTAGACACCATTAAATGGACCACTAGTTGACTTCTAAAGGGTGAGGAGCGGTAAATATTTAGCACTCGATACTTCTTCGCACGCGATACCTACAAAACTTCATTCATGAAACTGTAATCGACTTTCAATCGCGATACTTAGTTAAACCTTGCAAGCGATACTTACGAATATTGATCTTCATGCGACCGTAAACGTGAAAATTTGGCCCACAATGTCGTGAAGACGATTCCTCTTTCGGCCTACTGCTCCTACGATACCAGCATTGACACCTGATACTTAACACCTACTAAATTGATCGTAGCACGATACTGCACACCATACTTTACATACGATATTAGGAGCACGCGAATCTACAGATTAACCATACGTGTTTAGAACTCCAGATAAATATATGTCCCTGTTCCACAATAAGTAGAGCATAGCTATAGACACTATAGGAAATAGAGTACACTCTAATCTAAATATAAATAGACTAGAATATAGCCCCATTGGAGATTTGAACCATAAATCATACAATGTCAAGGAGGCTAAATTAAACCTCCATGTTGACAGTTAAATCAAAGTAACCTTTATGTACAATCTGATTGATTGCTCAAAGGTGCCCACAAAAGGTAAAGTTAATTTGATCGCAAATTTGTGCCAAGTAAAGAATGAATAAAATTGAAAGTCGATTTTTTTTTTCTTATACAAAATCTTAATTTTGACTTATTATCGTTATTCCTACCGAGACTAGGCCCCGCGCCATCAGTTTCGCATAGGGCCCCCGCAATTGTTAGGACCGGCCCTGTACTCCGGATCCACTAAAAACCTTGCTCAGTTCTAACACTAGAGTTATAGCCCATAGTCTGTTTATTAAGTATATAGTCTAGTAGGATGGACTTTTTTTTTTAACTGCACAAATCACAAAGATCAATTTACTCTCTAAACACAATATATTGTCTCAATGGAAGGACATGGCTTTAATCTTTCTTATCTACTTTTGATACACGCTTTGAAGTTTGTAGTGTGTGTGTGTGTGTGAATAATTAACCTACTTGTGAAAACGAGGCACACTGAAGTTATTTCGCCTTGTATTATAATCAAGCTAAGGAACGACCAGCTTATGTAAACAATTAGCCTGCTAACACCGCAGAAGACATGCACGTCGTGTCTAGAAGATGGTGAGTGAATATTTAAGCGATTTAGTGAGTACAATTTCAGTTTCCAAAATTAAGATCTGGACAATCTGATCATGATTTCAACGTTTAAATCTTGTCATTAAATTTTAAAAAAAAAATATGCTGAGGACCTCGAGAATGAAATATTTGTTTGACAATTAGCGTTGAAAGAAACGCAAATCGTCATAAAAGCCAAAACCTAACCGTAACGCTAAACCTAACCGTAACGCTAAACCTAACCGTAACGCTAAAAATCAAAACAAAAGAAAATAAACGAAAACATAACATTAAATAAAAAGCGAAAATGTGAATTGTGATACAAGAGAGAGAAATCTAAATAAGTGTATTTCTCTTGGTGTACTAGATTCACTTCATAAATCAATTTCGTTGGAACCTTTTTTTTTTCATAGCTTACACACGCGTAGAAGAGACGTAGCTCAGTGTGTGTACAATTCAGTCAATACTATGTGCTTGTGTGTTCAATAAGGTGTAAGGCAATGTCCACAAGAATGTGTTGGTGTGAACACACACTGTCATTAAGCGTGAGGACTTCAAAGAGAGTGTACTCTGCACATACACTGACTTGCATATAACCGACTTTAGGGTCAATGGTCTAAATATAGATTAGTTGCACGCGCACTTTAAGAGATTCTGGGTCAAAGTTTAAAACAACCTTTTAAACGTTAGCAGTCTTAGATCTATTTAGTAAAGAACCAACATTGTTCGCTTTCTCTCTCTCTCTCTCTCTCTCTCTCTCTCTCTGTCCCCCCTCTTGATTCTATCACTCTCGCTCTCCCGAATCCTGTGTCTTCTTTCACTGCCTGGTTGACTCTATCTCCCCTCATTACCAGTTTATTTTTAGGTGATAGATAATATAATATAATTTGATACACATCTCTAAATGATGTCATGTTCTATTTTAAGAGAGAACTGGAAAGAAATATGCAACAATAATAATAACAATGTTGTTGTTTTGTTTTATGTCTGTCTTTCATAGTGTCCTTTTCTGTGCTCCCAAAACCAGTTGGAGTGTCTCCCAATTTAGCTTATAATAGTTCACGAATGAAATGCCAAGCGTTGCCGCTTCTAATAGTTATCTTTGTTTCAAATGTCATTAGGAATCGGATTGGTTGCGACAAAAGCCTAAATTTGATGGTTGATATATTTTTTTCGTAACCCAGACTTCCTACATTATCAATAGTGACATCGAGAGCCCCAAAATCTGAGGTTATTATTAAAAGTTTAGGAAACATTTGCGTGCGTCTCACTCCTCGGACTATGCTCTATTGATGTTATGTTGATGTTATGTGGGAGATATTGGTGTAAATCAAACGACTGGCTTATAAAAGAGAGATCAATATAAATTAATAATACTTTAACTTGAAGCTGCGTGTTATTTATTTTGTTATAAATGTGTGCTGGGTCACTTATTTAATGTGTAACTAATAGTATAGGCCTACTATTAGTAGACAGTGACATTAGTTGGTAGACTAGAATTTGTGTGTACTTTTGGTATTACAGAAACTAATTCCACTTGTATCTCAAAGTAATTTCTATTTCTAAGTTGGCAACACTTTCAAATATAATGGCCTTGACATTGTTTATTTCGTCTATGTATTTGAAAACCCACTCTGCCACTTTGCATTTCTTCGTCTATTTCATCGCCCCCCACATTTCTCCATAGTGCTTTCTCTTTATCAAAACTGTATTTATTTATTCTTATTACAGTAGATGTCTTTTGAATGTAAACTGAATCTTAAAAATCAAAATGTAACCAAAGGGTAGGCTGTATTCCGACATTTCATTATGAAAATTCCCTATTGTTATTTCATTTATTAATGACATTTTTTTGGTAAGTATATTATGTGTTATTTTTAATGCTTTTTTTTTTTTTGGTAGTATCAGGACCAGCGACTTGTGTATCAACACAATGCCAAGGTTATCAATAAGTAAGCCATGGCACAGTTTGTCTCCCTCTATCTGTCATAACATATTCCCTATTGACGCACATTTCACTGATGGAGTCACCCATGCCACGCTGCCACTATGGGCTGACACGACCTGCGGTCTTTTTACTTACGACAAAAACCGCAGTTACCTATTTCAGTCTGACATGACCAGACATAAATAAATGCCATACCTGTTTGTGTGAGTGACCGAGAGGACCGCTGATTTTGTCCCGCATCCTAGAGCGTAGTACGGATACCCTCCTCTTTGGATGAGGGAGGGGGGGGGGGTTGAACTGGGGTAAAAAAAAAGAAAAGAAATGTACTTGTAACTGTCATCACGTATATTTCAGCAAACTCATTTTTATCAAGCGGACTACAACCGCACCTTCACATGGTCAGCTATTAATTATCACAAACTGTAGTGATAAATTACTGGTTCTAATAAGTGAATATTCATATTCCCGTTAACCAAATTTATGTGGCACAATTCTATTTTTATATCTAAACAACCATAATTACTGTTATAGGGATAAAGTAAAAGTCATATATTACATACATTAATACGGAAGAAGGAAGCATATGGTTGTGGCTCAGATGTATTTTGGAAATGAATAAGACAGTTTGCCGTGTAAAGAAGGCGGCTCGCCTTCCGAAAGTTTTTAGAAACAGATGACCCTTGCATCATCTGAATCTCAAGGTTCGAAGGGAAACTAAAGTTAGCTCTCATTAAATGATGTCACGTTGCTTAGAGTTCAGGAAAATTTCCCGAGCCCCAACTATTGCCGTCTTCTTCTTGTTTTTCTTCTTCAATGGCTTATCTTAACATCCAAGTCAACATAATAGAACACTGAACTGGATTTTCAATGAGTTAAGGGGAGGAGGACCACCTGAGGCTATTTTTTTTATTTTTTAACCAAATGCATTCATATTTGGTATACATATATATGGAGTTAATCTAATGTAAAAAATGTAAAAAAAATCTTTTAAAAATTTTTGGTTGCCATGGAAACGCCGCCATATTGGATTTTTTAAGGTAACTTTAAGCCGTATCTACTCCTACAGTATTTGTTGAAAATGAATGAAATAACTTGAATTTAATACTTAAACAATGTATCTAGAAAGATATAGACTTAGAAATTGAATAAATCTTTTTACTTTTTAAATATTTTTATTCGAACTTATGATATGTTTTTTTCTATAAAAAATGACAATTTTTGAGACAAAATGTTGAAAATTAAAAAAATGAAGACAAAAATTGAAAAACTGGCTCTATATAATGGAACTACATTATGTTGTTAACATATATTCCAAATTTCATAAGAATCCATCAATAAATAAAAAAGTAGATACAAATTGAAGAAGGTGACCGAAGCAAAAATGTGATTATCGAGAAAAACACCTAAAAAGAAACAAGTCTTTTTAAAATGATTTAAACAGTATTCTCCATAGGTAGGGCTAATTTTTTCAATTAATTTTATTTCTCTGCAAGCTTAAGCTGCTCTCCTTAAGTGACATCTGTGTTAAATAGCTTTATTTCTCTTTTATACTGAGTTTGACAGGGTTTTTTTTTAGGTCCCATTTTTTGCAAGTTGATGACTATGAATAGTAATGGAAACATGCAATCATTTTTTAAGTCATACAAAAATCCAAAGCCAAATTTTCAACAGATCCAAGGACTGAAAAGTTTATTCTTTTAAATTAGATACATTTTGTTTTGCTTTAGTTTTTTTTTGGGTGAATCGTCTCATTTGCATTCTGGGTGGCTCCCGAGAAGCGCCACTGTAAAGGTTTTGATATGACAACTGCCGATACAAATGTTCCAAGAGATTAGCAAGTAAATCATATTTTAAGAAATGCTAACACATTAAATACTTTTACAGGAACTTTGTCCAGTGGGACAGCAAAGTTAAAATAACACCATGAAGAAACTCCGGTTGGGTGATGTGGTTTGGTAGAAGAAATCCAGTGGCGAATAGTGGCTAAAATGGCATTTCTTATTTTGTCCACATGATGATAATTTCTTATAGCTATTGCATAGCATGTAGAAAGGTTGTTTTTTTTATAGCATTCTTAGTTGAATTACCCTAGCCCAGGTCACCTAGGCTGATCTTATCCTTACTTCAGAATAAAACATGGCTGAGAACCAAGTAGTTCCAAACCTGTAAGGTCGCGACGAATTGTTCTGTTTTACGACAATACCTTGGGGCTCAGATCTGTTCATAAAACTCTCACAAACAACCTGGGGCTCAGATCTGTTCATAAAACTCTCACAAACAACCTGGGGCTCAGATCTGTTCATAAAACTCTCACAAACAACCTGGGGCTCAGATCTGTTCATAAAACTCTCACAAACAACCTGGGGCTCAGATCTGTTCATAAAACTCTCACAAACAACTTGGGGCTCAGATCTGTTCATAAAACTCTCACAAACAACCTGGGGCTCAGATCTGTTCATAAAACTCTCACAAACAACTTGGGGCTCAGATCTGTTCATAAAACTCTCACAAACAACCTGGGGCTCAGATCTGTTCATAAAACTCTCACAAACAACCTGGGGCTCAGATCTGTTCATAAAACTCTCACAAACAACCTGGGGCTCAGATCTGTTCATAAAACTCTCACAAACAACCTGGGGCTCAGATCTGTTCATAAAACTCTCACAAACAACCTGGGGCTCAGATCTGTTCATAAAACTCTCACAAACAACCTGGGGCTCAGATCTGTTCATAAAACTCTCACAAACAACCTGGGGCTCAGATCTGTTCATAAAACTCTCACAAACAACCTGGGGCTCAGATCTGTTCATAAAACTCTCACAAACAACTTGGGGCTCAGATCTGTTCATAAAACTCTCACAAACAACCTGGGGCTCAGATCTGTTCATAAAACTCTCACAAACAACCTGGGGCTCAGATCTGTTCATAAAACTCTCACAAACAACCTGGGGCTCAGATCTGTTCATAAAACTCTCACAAACAACCTGGGGCTCAGATCTGTTCATAAAACTCTCACAAACAACCTGGGGCTCAGATCTGTTCATAAAACTCTCACAAACAACCTGGGGCTCAGATCTGTTCATAAAACTCTCACAAACAACCTGGGGCTCAGATCTGTTCATAAAACTCTCACAAACAACCTGGGGCTCAGATCTGTTCATAAAACTCTCACAAACAACCTGGGGCTCAGATCTGTTCATAAAACTCTCACAAACAACCTGGGGCTCAGATCTGTTCATAAAACTCTCACAAACAACTTGGGGCTCAGATCTGTTCATAAAACTCTCACAAACAACCTGGGGCTCAGATCTGTTCATAAAACTCTCACAAACAACCTGGGGCTCAGATCTGTTCATAAAACTCTCACAAACAACCTGGGGCTCAGATCTGTTCATAAAACTCTCACAAACAACCTGGGGCTCAGATCTGTTCATAAAACTCTCACAAACAACCTGGGGCTCAGATCTGTTCATAAAACTCTCACAAACAACCTGGGGCTCAGATCTGTTCATAAAACTCTCACAAACAACCTGGGGCTCAGATCTGTTCATAAAACTCTCACAAACAACTTGGGGCTCAGATCTGTTCATAAAACTCTCACAAACAACCTGGGGCTCAGATCTGTTCATAAAACTCTCACAAACAACCTGGGGCTCAGATCTGTTCATAAAACTCTCACAAACAACCTGGGGCTCAGATCTGTTCATAAAACTCTCACAAACAACCTGGGGCTCAGATCTGTTCATAAAACTCTCACAAACAACCTGGGGCTCAGATCTGTTCATAAAACTCTCACAAACAACCTGGGGCTCAGATCTGTTCATAAAACTCTCACAAACAACTTGGGGCTCAGATCTGTTCATAAAACTCTCACAAACAACCTGGGGCTCAGATCTGTTCATAAAACTCTCACAAACAACCTGGGGCTCAGATCTGTTCATAAAACTCTCACAAACAACCTGGGGCTCAGATCTGTTCATAAAACTCTCACAAACAACCTGGGGCTCAGATCTGTTCATAAAACTCTCACAAACAACCTGAGGCTCAGATCTGTTCATAAAACTCTCACAAACAACTTGGGGCTCAGATCTGTTCATAAAACTCTCACAAACAACCTGGGGCTCAGATCTGTTCATAAAACTCTCACAAACAACTTGGGGCTCAGATCTGTTCATAAAACTCTCACAAACAACCTGGGGCTCAGATCTGTTCATAAAACTCTCACAAACAACCTGGGGCTCAGATCTGTTCATAAAACTCTCACAAACAACCTGGGGCTCAGATCTGTTCATAAAACTCTCACAAACAACCTGGGGCTCAGATCTGTTCATAAAACTCTCACAAACAACCTGGGGCTCAGATCTGTTCATAAAACTCTCACAAACAACTTGGGGCTCAGATCTGTTCATAAAACTCTCACAAACAACTTGAGGCTCAGATCTGTTCATAAAACTCTCACAAACAACTTGGGGCTCAGATCTGTTCATAAAACTCTCACAAACAACTTGGGGCTCAGATCTGTTCATAAAACTCTCACAAACAACCTGGGGCTCAGATCTGTTCATAAAACTCTCACAAACAACCTGGGGCTCAGATCTGTTCATAAAACTCTCACAAACAACCTGGGGCTCAGATCTGTTCATAAAACTCTCACAAACAACCTGGGGCTCAGATCTGTTCATAAAACTCTCACAAACAACCTGGGGCTCAGATCTGTTCATAAAACTCTCACAAACAACCTGGGGCTCAGATCTGTTCATAAAACTCTCACAAACAACCTGGGGCTCAGATCTGTTCATAAAACTCTCACAAACAACCTGGGGCTCAGATCTGTTCATAAAACTCTCACAAACAACCTGGGGCTCAGATCTGTTCATAAAACTCTCACAAACAACCTGGGGCTCAGATCTGTTCATAAAACTCTCACAAACAACCTGGGGCTCAGATCTGTTCATAAAACTCTCACAAACAACTTGGGGCTCAGATCTGTTCATAAAACTCTCACAAACAACTTGAGGCTCAGATCTGTTCATAAAACTCTCACAAACAACTTGGGGCTCAGATCTGTTCATAAAACTCTCACAAACAACTTGGGGCTCAGATCTGTTCATAAAACTCTCACAAACAACCTGGGGCTCAGATCTGTTCATAAAACTCTCACAAACAACCTGGGGCTCAGATCTGTTCATAAAACTCTCACAAACAACCTGGGGCTCAGATCTGTTCATAAAACTCTCACAAACAACCTGGGGCTCAGATCTGTTCATAAAACTCTCACAAACAACCTGGGGCTCAGATCTGTTCATAAAACTCTCACAAACAACCTGGGGCTCAGATCTGTTCATAAAACTCTCACAAACAACCTGGGGCTCAGATCTGTTCATAAAACTCTCACAAACAACCTGGGGCTCAGATCTGTTCATAAAACTCTCACAAACAACTTGGGGCTCAGATCTGTTCATAAAACTCTCACAAACAACCTGGGGCTCAGATCTGTTCATAAAACTCTCACAAACAACTTGGGGCTCAGATCTGTTCATAAAACTCTCACAAACAACCTGGGGCTCAGATCTGTTCATAAAACTCTCACAAACAACTTGGGGCTCAGATCTGTTCATAAAACTCTCACAAACAACCTGGGGCTCAGATCTGTTCATAAAACTCTCACAAACAACCTGGGGCTCAGATCTGTTCATAAAACTCTCACAAACAACCTGGGGCTCAGATCTGTTCATAAAACTCTCACAAACAACCTGGGGCTCAGATCTGTTCATAAAACTCTCACAAACAACCTGGGGCTCAGATCTGTTCATAAAACTCTCACAAACAACCTGGGGCTCAGATCTGTTCATAAAACTCTCACAAACAACTTGGGGCTCAGATCTGTTCATAAAACTCTCACAAACAACTTGAGGCTCAGATCTGTTCATAAAACTCTCACAAACAACTTGGGGCTCAGATCTGTTCATAAAACTCTCACAAACAACTTGGGGCTCAGATCTGTTCATAAAACTCTCACAAACAACCTGGGGCTCAGATCTGTTCATAAAACTCTCACAAACAACCTGGGGCTCAGATCTGTTCATAAAACTCTCACAAACAACCTGGGGCTCAGATCTGTTCATAAAACTCTCACAAACAACCTGGGGCTCAGATCTGTTCATAAAACTCTCACAAACAACCTGGGGCTCAGATCTGTTCATAAAACTCTCACAAACAACCTGGGGCTCAGATCTGTTCATAAAACTCTCACAAACAACCTGGGGCTCAGATCTGTTCATAAAACTCTCACAAACAACCTGGGGCTCAGATCTGTTCATAAAACTCTCACAAACAACCTGGGGCTCAGATCTGTTCATAAAACTCTCAAAAACAACCTGGGGCTCAGATCTGTTCATAAAACTCTCAAAAACAACCTGGTCTTTCCATCAGACAAGGTTGTTTATCTCTGTGTAAACTTCTGCCCTGATCTTTTCCATAAAATTTCAGTTGATTGCATCAATGCCGAAGAACCTTTAAAATAAAAATAAAAAAAAAGATTGTAAAGTCAGCTGAATTATTATTTTTAAATAGTTTTTCTAAAAAAAAAAATATAAGTTAGTTTTAATAATATCAAAGAAATACAATGTGATTTCTTTTTTTTTATTTATCTATATCCAGAAATTTAATAGAATAGACTCGGTTTAAGTCATAAACCAATTGTATTATAACAAAGTCAAATGCTTAATCGGTAAAAAAAAATGTATCTTAAAATAACTGCCCCCACCCTCAATTATTAATCGCTTGAAAAGTTTAAGTCTTAAATAGAGCTGCCCCCCCCCCTCCCGTCTGAAAAATATTTTTGACCCTCCCCTCCCAGGGGTGTGGTGGGTTGGGAGGGAGGGGGGTCTTAGTTTTCAGAACTCAGAAGAAACGCTCCTCCATTCCCCGCCCCCGTACTACTTGCTTCACCAGGTCAGCATTGACATTAGATAATAAATTATAGTTATATAATAATAATGGCAATGTTTTCTATTCCGAACATTAAGGATGAGTGATGTGTTATACAAGACTTGTACATCTAAAAATAGTTTTAAAGTTTGTCTATTTGGGAAGCACCATTTCAGCAAATGCCAACCTAGATGACGAGGTGCCATTGCTGCTTTTGTCAGACTTCAATGACAAGTGTGGCAACGGAGAGGATTCAGCATATCCTTAAAACTGAAAGTCTACAGTGCTGTAGTCCTCCCTTCGCTCTTATATGCATCAGAGTCCTGGACTAAAAAGCTTAACCCCTTCCTCCTATGCCGTCTAAGGAAAGCTCATAAGGTGCATTGGTTTGACTACATACCAGATACTGTAATCCTACAGTTGTATAATAGAACAGTATACATAATGTAAAAAGACCCCAATTTCGATGGGCGGGACACTTAGTCCGCATTTCAGACAATCGCCTTCCCAAACGAATTCTGTACGGGGAACTGTGTGCAGGAAAGCTCTCCCGTTGGGGGGTGGGGTGTCAATACAAGCGCTATAAAGACACCATTAAGAGCTCCTTCAAAGTGTTATATTGACATTCACGGCTGGGAAGCACTCGCTCTCGATCGCTCCTCATGGCGTGAAGCCGTGAGTGTCGAGTCATGAGATACGAAGCAAGGAGAGTGGCCAGAGTGAAAGAGCGCCGAACCAACAAAAAGCTAAGAGAAGTAGCAGGCCTACCTGCAACTGACCAAACCTATCCATGCCACGTATGCGGCTTGCCTTTGAAAGCGAGGATTGGACTTTACACTCATCTTCGTGTTCACAGGAAATGAGAAATGTGCTCATCTTCCACTACCAAGGAGGAGCGCTATATACAAGACTTACATATATAACTAGACATAGTTAAACCTCCTTCAGTCGCGACTATGGATCATCTTGGTGAGATGAATGCCTGGGCATTAGCTGTGGCCGGAACGATGTCGCCCACACATCAGTTTCCCCCTCTCCACCCCGCTGATGTATCCAAACGAACGGCAGTGCCGATACAGTTTGGGGTTAAGCACCAGAACTAAATCTTTCAAATCCCTCTTCACGAAGTATGGGACTCACTGATTGAACTTGTACTGGTCACCATAGGTACTATTCATACATACCGGTACGAGGAAAAAAAGAACAGTATCTTTAAAATGTGTTCCTTTCACTAACCTGTAGAAAACAAAATAGAGCCCATACCCCTCTCCCCGGCCCAAACGTGTTATTTATAATTTAAACCCTAACCTGTTTGAATGATTAAAAAGCGAGTTTTGTTTGAGCCTACATCCTGTATCCAATGTAAACAGATGGCACGTTCCAAAGTCTCAAAATTTAATGCATATTCTAAGAGGGGGAAGGAGGGTTTGAGAAGAAATTGAGTTAAATCCATTTCATTGTGACATGTCTTGTGATATCCATTTCATTGTGATAGCCCTGAAATATCCAGTTCACTGCGACATCTTGAACTGATCTGGACAACTTCTAGCATGTAATCAAATGTGCAACATCTTGAAATAAGAATTGAATTGGCCGTCAGTCTAACTTGGCTGTCGCCGTCTGCAGGCTGCACGAACCTCGTTTAGACACTTAACATACAAAATTATATTCAAAAAATTGGCGATCCTGTTCAATGTGAAGTGTGGCCATCTGGTCACTTTATGAGAGGCCTGATCACACAGTCTAACAAATCCCCCACGCCATTCCACAAACGGACCGTCTGCAGAATAATGCGTGGCTAAAGTGGCGGACCTTTACACGGTATGGGGCGGTTACAGAAATAAGAATATGAAGAAATCCCCCGCTGGCCCAAGACCGTAGGACTGTGCACTACGTCAATGTACGACAGAGTTATTGTGACGGCTGATAGCATTGTGGAACTTTAAACAGGATTTGGGGTAAATCCGATCCACACCTATCCGTTAGGAGAAAACCTGCCTAACGGTCAACTGGATTATGGGAAGCTTGGCAGTGCTCCGATTTCCTAATGGACTTTTTTCAAAGGTATTTTCTGAGAGAAATAGAAGAGATTGATGGGCTCAATGCTGCTCTAAAATCCGAACTCATAAGAAATCGCTGCCATTACCAGGATTCGAAACTCTAGAGCAAAGTCGGGAGGTCAGTGCGTTACTTTTGATACACCTTGCCTCTCCCCCTTATTGTACGTAAATCTCTTGTTATATTTATTATCTACTTCAACATTTACGTAATATTTCCTCCTCCCCCCCCCCCCCCAATGTTCTCTCGCACTGCACGCCAAACTTAAAAAACAAAAACGTACAAAATGCTAATTAGCGACTGTGCTGTTGTTTTTTTTTCCTCAGCCCACGATGAGATCAAAGGCCACTGTTGGCCATGTAACGTCACGCCTTTATTAATGAACTGACACATGTATGCACATTGGTCCTGCTACTATGGGATTATGGTGTTAATCAGTGCACAGATCTTGATGTGCTCCAAGAAGCCAACGACACTGTCTTCATTGTCGTCTTTTCTATCGTCTGGTGACATACATACACTACACACAACAGCATGGTTTCTGTCCAGGGCTCTAGATCTGTATGGTGACATACATACACTACACACAACAGCAGGGTTTCTGTCCAGGGCTCTAGATGTGTATGTTGACATGCATACACTACACACAACAGCAGGGTTTGTGTCCAGGGCTCTAGATCTGTATGGTGACATACATGCACTACACACAACAGCAGGGTTTCTGTCCAGGGCTCTAGATGTGTAAGGTGACATACATGCACTACACACAACAGCAGGGTTTGTGTCCAGGGCTCTAGATCTGTATGGTGACATACATGCACTACACACAACATCAGGGTTTCTGTCCAGGGCTCTAGATGTGTATGGTGGCATACATACACTACACACAACAGCAGGGTTTCTGTCCAGGGCTTTTGTAAGAGATGATTTGGGCTCCTCGAGCCCTCACTCAAATGTAGTTTGATAATGAGGAGGAGGATGATCGTCGTCTTCGGCACTGGTGACCGACCTTTTTACATTCATAATTAGAATTATCCTGTTGTAGTAAGTTTTTTTTTTTTGTCTTATATACATTTCAAAGCACACACAAAATTTTGGGCCCCGGGGACCCAAACATACTCCAAATGTTAAACCTTGTTACGTCACTGTTCAGATGGTAGGCTAGAAGTTAAAATTGCCCTCTCAGATTTCAATAGTCAACATTCCAAGTTGGCATCTAGGGATATAGATCAAACTTCTAACAAGCACTGGCCTAGAGAATAAGTCTTCAAGTATGTGTCCAAACAAATGTAACGTTCGCGCGCCGTTAGAAACAAAAGAGAAAAAAATGGGGGGGGGGGGGGGGGTGTTGCTGGTATGAAGCGTTAAATGATCCGTTGTCACATAGGGCGCCTTGTTCCCAGTGTGTGGGTTGATATTGGAGATAACATTAACAAGGTTTGGTAGAGGAGGGTGGGGGGCGTTAGAAAAGAACGGGGTCTTAAGGAATCAAATAGAACAAAACATTGATTGATGGTCTCAATGGGGACTAGGGAGTAGTTACATTGAACTACAATTAAATCAATGGATATAAAAACGGCTATTGTGGAGTCTATGAGTGAATGAACCTAACAGTACGATCTATAAGTATTTCTAGGCAGGTTGGGGTGGAGGGGGGGGGGTGAGTAATGAACTGGGAGGTGGGGGTAGACATGTACGCCTCTTGTGTTCATTGTTTTGTTCAAGTGAACAGCATTTAGTTCGGCGTAAAAAACGATTGATCGATGATTTGATTTAATGAGTTCAGATAGTTTGAAAACGAGGCTTGAAAATTTAGCTTTATGTTTACAGCACTTAGCAGCCACAAACAAGATTCATTGTAGTCGCCATTATTCTTATTATTCTAATGTATAATCAGTTATATTCCTAGTATTTCCTTAGCGGCTGGCCGTCTGTTAGGTATGCGCTCTGGACTGTCGTCTCAATGATCCTGGGTTTGAACCCTGTCTGCTGTCATCCCTCGCGCCTTTCTGCTGGAGATTTGTGTTAGGATCACATAGGTCTGTGGTTAGGATCACATAGGTCTGTGGTTAGGATCCCATAGGTCTCTGGTTAGGATCACATAGGTCTGTGGTTAGGATCACAAAGGTGTGTGGTTAAGATCACATAGGTCTGTGGTATATAATCTTCCATTCTGAAAGAATATCAGAAACGTTGTAAGCAGTGTCACTGAAACAAAAAATTGACAAGGCAGGTTTATTTCCTTCTAGCAATCTGAATTCCATGGGTATTTTCAGGGCTTCGAATATGGGTACGAGATTTGCGTTCACTACTCATTATATGGCTTATTAAAAGACTTCGCATTTCCTTATTCTGTATACCGGATGTATTCTAAAGTTTGATATTTATGAGTTTGCCTCCAAGTTGGAAAATATCCCACATTTTTTTTTAACTGTTCAAACTATTTTCATTATGGAAAAAAAACAACACTGTATCGTTTTGTGGAGCCTAAAAAGAAGGTCATATTATTAGTAAGCATATCATGATTGAAGTCTGCTAATCCCCCCACCCTTTTTTTTTTCTCTTCCCCGTTTTTTTTTTTTTTTGTTTCTTAAAAAGTGATCCATTGATTGTCCAATCAACGTGTTAGTATTTCTTTTTTAAATCACATTCTGTCCTCTGTTTCCCTATGAGCAAAAACTGGGAGGGGGAAGCAGAATTTCGGATTTAAGTATTTGCTTAAGCCAACATTTTTTCCAGTTTTAGAACCATCGCTTCGACCATATGAATTCAGTCAAACATTGATAATTCGTCGTCAAGTGATGGATAATTTAACCTTAATCTGCGATTATAACCATCCATTCATTTCATTCCCTTGCCTCCTTGGAAAAAAAAAATCCAACCCTTCCCCCTCTCCCAGCCTACCACCTCTACATGTGTAGTACACGTGTGATCTAATTTTAGACCATACAACAAAACAAGGCAGGAAGAAAGCGAACTAGGTAATTGGGGGGTGTGGGGTGGTGGGGGATAAGGGGAGGGCACTGAGGAACGAGAGCGAAGCATGACTAGGAATGTGAGTTACCTCTCTTCCTCTCTAAAATACACTTCCCTTTTTGACTTCACCAACAGCTACTCACACAGCAACGACGTCAGAGGCTTTTTTTTTTTTTACCCCTTTCAAAAAAAAAAGCGTAACTCAAAAGGATAGGGGATTGTGGGAAAACAAAAGAGGGGTGAATGGGGTTTGTGAGCTGCTTGCGTCTGCTAGCAAAGTATGACGCCATTACGTGACTTGTGCACTCACACACACACACACACATTTATTGGGAAGATGGGGGCGTGTGCGGAATGTTTTGTTAGACAAGAGAAACTTGGAGAATTGAATTGGTGGGGGGGGGGGGAGGGAGGGGGTGTGTAAAAATAGAAAGTTTTTCATGTGTTTCATAAGTGAGCTTGGAAGGGACAGAGTATAAGGAGGCATACAAAAGGATACAGAAATGGAACATTCTAGAAAATTAACTACTCAGAACAATATAGGATCCTTTTCATGTCTTATATAGATTCTGATTACAAAATGATGTATTTATTATATTTTAAAACCACTAAAACAGATAGGCTGACTGAAAGAGGGTAACAATGAGAATTAGAAAATAGCGTTCGTTTTCAATCCTATCGCCATTATTTCTATTCACTAAAATTTCAATTTTGTATTGTAAACATTTTTTAAAATATTTTACTGTTTTGGTATTCATAAGATAGCGAATACCGAGCTGGTGCAATTTGTATATTATAGAAAACACCTTGCTTCACATGAAGACTGCCAAAATTGATTTGCTTTAACAAGCCTTATAGTGTATTTTCATTTAATAACTGACTAATTTTTAGCGTCCTATATAAGTAGGTCATGCTCATTGTATGCACATACTTAGAAAACACACTTTATGACAACCGTAAATAGGGGTTTCTTGTTTGTCTCGGTTTAATTTCTTCAACGGAATGTTTCATTGAAATTACGATTTGATTCTCGTCTTCACATGTTTGAAATCTAATCCTATATTTTACAGGCTTCTTGTGGTCATTCTGATGTGGGTCGTTTTAGTTTCAAAAATCATTATGCCTATTTAATGCATGTCTAAATCTTTTTTAGCACATTATATTGTCAGTTCGAGATTACCCATTTTTATTAACAAAAAATAAAATAAAATAATGAAGTCGACAAGTATACTCAATATTCCTTTTTAAGTCGGTTAATAATAATAATAATAATGGTTTAGTATTGGTTGGCCTCTGAAAGAGACAGGTGGAGTGCTCTCACGAATGCCGCGGGACACACATTTAAGGCCCAAAGAAAAACTCATGTAGCAGACAGGCGCAAAAGCGTAAAGAAAACATAATCAGACCCCCAGGCTTTCTCAGCGTTATATCTGGAATATATCTACATGTTTATTAGTTCAACTTGGATCATTCATTGCTTTCCCTACTGATTCAGGCAAATTCATTATACATTGTACTGGTTTTCTCTCTGCTTATCTTAAGGAAAAAAATATAATTAATCACGGTACTATTCATTCATTAATTAGAAGTTAGGTACGTTCATTGATATTTTATTTCTATATTATGAGGAGGCGCGGTGGCTGAGTGGTAAATCGCTTGTTCAAATCCTGGTGAACCACAGAAACAGATGGCCGTGTATAGATAGGTCAGTCAGAGAGGGGAGTTTACTTTCTATTATGAGTATTTAAAAAGTTTCATTATACTTGTGCTAAACGTATAGTCTACATTCTATATAGGTTGAAAATGGCCATCGCCTTTGCTGTGTAAAATATTGATCTCTCCATCTCGGTATAAACCTTTTTTTTTTTAAAGATAAAATATTTTCACATTTTTTAAGTGTTGCAAAATTGCACAATCCATTAATTTAATACAAAAAACAACAACAACGCTTGTCAGACGACAAGGCCGTAGATCTCCACAATTCGTTTTTGATTTTCCATATTGATAAATACGGTTGGGAAAAAAATTACACATCGGATCTAAACATGACCTAGTTCAGTTGATGCGCATGCGCAGATACTGTAAAATTACACGCGGAGTGGCGAAGTCGAATAGAAGAGCACTGCTGATGCAACGAACCGACGGATTTTATCATTTTCTAGTATTTTAAACTGTTATAAATTCGTTCTGAAAAGGAGCAATTTTCACATAGTTTGGATCCCTATATTCTATTTTGTAAAAGTAAGTTTATAAATATTTTTAAGTTTTATACTTTTTGATCTCATTGCCCGATTTGTTTCTCCACGTGTGGAAATTTAACTCCCCTATTCACCCTCCCAGCTGATGTGTCAAGGCCGGTAAATTTTATACTGATCATTTTGATTGGTCCTAATTTTATGTCTTGTTTCCTTGAAACCAATAGAAATTTTCTTTACTGACAATATGCCAATTATCGTTTTTGTTACTATTTACCGGTGGCCATTGATTGATTGTAGATCTATACATGTTCATATTTTGTCGTATAATTTCAAGGAATTTAAAAAGAAAAGACAATAAACCTGTAGACTTTAGATCCAGATGTAATATGTTTCAATCAAAATGCTCCTTATGGATTTATTATAGATCTAGATCTACGAGTAAGTTAGCTTTTCGTTTTAATTTTGATATGATCATGATCGGCTATCACTTGAACTTGTCTTGTCTTATGTAACATGTTTATTAACATTTCGTCATTTGTCTGACTTGTCTAGACTTAATAGAGTCTAGATCTACGTAGACTCAATACTAGACTCTACATCTAGATCTAGAATCAGATCATGAGATCTAGACTAGAATTGGCTTAGTCGGCTTAGATCTAGCTTTGGCTTTAACTTTATTATTATACTTATACTTTATATCTAGAATCTAGATCTAGAATATCTAGTATTACTATTAGTAACTTTAGACACTTTAGACTTTAGACTACTTTAACTTAAGATTTTAGATAAATTAAAAATGATAAAATGTAGACTTCTAAGACTTGATCTAGAATTTCTTGAATCACTTCATTTAAGTATTTAACTCATTAACTTATATTATTATTAAGTTAAAGTAGACATTTTGGTACCGACATTTTTGACAGTACCATAGACATAGACGATAGATCTAATCTAGATCTACTTCTTGCCATACTAATTACTATCACTATCATACTTACTTTTACTTTGTAAACTTAGTTACTAGATATACTACTATGATATAGAATCTAGACACATAATCCAGTTGTTGAAGTCTTCTACCACTTTGGTTATTGCCGTTAATTTGTTCTTCTTCATTTGTTAAAATTGTCTGTTAACACAAACACTGTATGCATTTTATGATTTAATTCCCCCCCCCCAAAAAAAAAAAGGTTAGATTTTTATTATTATTATTTCAAAGAACCCTATTTGTAACAGAGCTAGATCTCTCTCTAGATATACATTTTTTTATAGAAAATATGTAGAGTACTTCAGGAGTACCTATAATATATACCAAAATGCTGATAAAACAGATTTTCGGTTCTGAGCAAAATGATATAAACTAAGCTTTTGTAAATGAATTTATAATACATTGCCAGACACTGGTTACAGAATTGAGTAACTTGTATTAAAATCAGATTTTTCAGCAGGTACAGTGCCCATAGTGCCTTTATAAACTCATACTGTAACTGAAACTTATAGAATTTATGTTCTAATTTACATCATCTCCAACATTATCCTTAAGTATGCATTGTATCAATTTTTAATGATAATTTCTTAGCAAAATGGAATTGTCAAAGCTTTTGTGCATATATACTCATTTAGCTATATTATATCTAAGACAATTTTTGTCAGAGTAACTATGTATAAATGTAGATGCCCATATAAGACATATTCAAGAATAAGATCCTGAAGGCCATTGAATGCTTAGCTTTTTGTTCAAAAGATCAATATGACAAGGTATTTAAAGATTATACTCCCTGTCTATGTTAAATATTTAAAATATTCAATCAACTTAAGTTTTAGCTACTACACTCTACACCAAGTTGTAAAAATAGCAGTAAAATTAGTATAGAGCTATATTTAGCAACTATTTTCCATCCTGACAGTTAATAGAATGGTTGTAATGATGTGGGCATATTCTCAACATATCATAGATTTTAAAAAATGACAAAAAAGGTTTTATATCAGTGACAGGGTGTAAGCCTTGCTTTTGACAGAAACTTATAGAAATAGGACTTGCACCTAGATAAGAGTGGATTCATGCTATTCAAACTGTTATCAAACTCTTCACCTTTGGTTAGAGATAGTAGCCTGACCACAGAGAGCTGAGAAATCTCTAGGATGTAGTTACTTGTGATAATGTGATAATACTGGAGTTTTTAATGGTAGACTTGATATGCTTGCCTCTCCTTTTAATCTGTAGTTGTATTTTGTGGTATGGATCAACACTTAAAGTACTGGCTTCTTTTTCTTTCTATAACATTATCCATTTTATTATTATTTTTACACTAAAAGGGAGGGAGTGGTTCTAATGAATCTGTTTTGTGCACTAAAAATGTAAGACTTTGGTCACCAGTGGTTTTACATTTTAACTTTTTCCCACTTCACAACATCTGCCCCTGAGCTCATTAGATCAAATTTGGGGGATTTTTTTTTTAATGAAATTAATCTTATTTTCATTGTATGAAATACATCTCCATAAGTTAATAAGAAAATATTTTTCTAAAACCAGAAATGACAAACACATTGTGGTCTCGTTAATTATTATACACAAACTGTATAGTTAACATTTTGAGCTGCATTAAAACAGTGTGTCATCTTACGTTTCTGTTAAAAATGTTTCATTTCTGTATAATAGCTCGTTGGGGGGGAAAAAAAATCATGCCAAGGGACATAACTCTGTTTTTAAAAAACAGTTTACTTAGTTGCTGCCCTTTACCTTTTTTACTTTTTTTTCTACTCAATTTGTTTTTATTATTATATATTTCTCTTATTTATTTATTTGTAGGGAGGTGATTTTTTTTTCAAAATAGTGTTGGGAATCGGATGCCTAAGTTATATTGTGTTTATTTAGATCTCTATATTTGTGCGTGATTGTAGTGTGTGTTTCTACGTTAGCATATGAATTACTTATATACACCCTTATTCACGGGGAAAATCTTTACGAAAAAAACAACAAAAACTGGAGCCGGAGCTTAGTCTTGCGAGTTTGTTTTTTCCCAGGCTAAGTCTGAGCATTGCTGGCGTTGTACAAATCAATACTATCACTGTTGTCATGCGGTTGGGTGTGTGTGGTGCTGCCGATTGGAACAGCACTGAGAATTCTCGTCCCCTTATTACGGTCACCGACTTGACCCACAGTTGTGTTTCTTTGCTCACACCGTAGAAGCCCATTTGTTCATCATGTTCTCGATTGTTGGTGAGTTGTAAGCTGATCAACGTCTTCCTGAGCACACTAGAGGATGTGTCTTTGTTTGGATATCTGCTCATCCTACTAGTCTACCGTTAACTAGGATTCTAGTCAAGACCACATAGTGAAAACCTTCGTGTGGAATCTCTAATTCAATTCAATGGAGTATCAATGTTTAGGCAACCGTGGGTATTCTTAATCTAGTGAAGGTTTATTTATTTTTTCGACATGTGGTGTCACGTTGCCCTCACAATGTAATCACATGTACAGCTAAAACTTGGGACTCATATTTAATATACAGTTAAAGACGTAGCCGTGAATTGGTTTCATAATGCTTGGACTTCGCTGTAGTTGATTGCACCTGTGATGACATATGGTAGGGGGGTGTATGACTATTTTTAAGTAAGAATTGTTTCAATTATTGATTTTTGTTGTTATGCACTCTTGTTTCGTAACTATGTGAGATATTATGCTAATGTCCGTCCCCGTTGAGTTATATTGTGTACTAACACAAACGAACACTATTTCACACCTACTTAACAATATCTCTAAATAGCGCAACAAGAAATGACTCTGGAAACATATAACATGCAGGGCTCTCCAGTCATTGAAGACGCACATTGACATTTCTTCGGGGGATCACCTTCTAAGACAAAATTAAGGGTACAGGAAATAATCCAAAGTTTTCAAACTCATCAAATCTTACATCGACTAGGTATTCCACTCATTCTGTACTTACAGTGACTAGGTACTCAATTAACTCGGTACTTACATTGACAATGTAAACAGTAATTTGGTGAAATAATTATTAAATAATTTTTAAAATCAACTATTATTTTACTTGAATGTAAATCTGAACTGTTATGTTTTGGTGTGGGGTAGGCTAGTCGCCCTGATATCATTGTTACACGTAAGAATAGATAGAAAGAATTCTATGCTGTATACCATTGCATAATGTCTGTGTCTGTTCAATAGAGTGTCAAGTTGTTGAAACATCTATCAGTAGTAGATGTAGTTTTGTTGATTAGCATTCACGCTTTGGCTGCTGCCATTGAAACTGTTTGATAAAGCCATATAGGATATCTTTGTCTCGGCTTATACATTTCCTGTACTACACTAGTCGAACTACCACTGGTCCTTTAACTCTCCGCTTTTTTGTTTTTCTTTTATAGTTTGCAGACGACAGCTAGGTTGGAGAGTAGGATTCTCTCCCCCCCCCCCCCCCATTCATAAATCAACCACAAAAGGGCAATCACACGGGATGTCAGTAGATTTCTTCACTGTCCCTTGTAGGGCGTCAATTCAAACTGTAGGCCTGTATACGTCTTTAGGAGGTGGGCCCTCGTGTGGTAAGCGGTGAACCCTCAGACTCGGGGGTGTGGCCTTTTTAATTCTTATTACTTCTTGAGTAAACGCTAAAAAGAAAACAGTAAATAAGCCTAAAAAGTTGAATTACTAAATTGTGTTTGAGAGAGAGGGGCAGGAAGGGAGGTTGCCATTAATGAACTCCAGTTCACTGTTTGCAGCAGACAGAGACGCGGGGAAAGGGAGGTATGGTCACATGAGAGTTGACGCCACGCTTGAAAGATGTTGAGGCACACTTGGGAATGAAATTTTTATTGCCTTGAAATCGAGGTTGGATGGTGGGAAGGCGGTGGAGGTAGAAAGTAGAATGGAAAGAAAAGTGTACCCCCCTTCATCCCTCTAGTTTTCGCTGTGGCCTAACTGCCGTCATATTTACAGTACCCCCGTCCTAAACAAAACTGCCCCGTCTTCCCCTTTTACACTTACACCATTGCTTTGGGCTTCTCAGACGACAGAACTCTGAGCCAATTCATGAGAATGTTGTGTAGTATCTGAACTTCTTAGACCAGCGCCGTTGTTCTTGTGTCGATTAAATAGACAGTTTGTTTGAATGAGGATTTATATTTACACACTAGTGTATCAAAACTGAGGCTGACTTAACCAAAAAAAAAAAAAAAACTACAATTATACCTAATATTAGGTCTGCTTGAAAATTTAATTATTTTATAAGAGTTGTCTGCTCTTACTTATTCTAAGATTGATAAACCAGGAGACTAGTGTTGGGTTATTCTCTAAACTACGAAAATTGATTTCTTCAGTATGGTAAGCATTTATTTTTCCCTCCTTGTCTTTAGTCAATTGTTTAGCAGTAGTTAAGATTGAAATCAATATATGTATAGACGTAGACTGTTCTGTACTTACACCATGTACTGTCTAGCAACAAAATAGGCTGGCTCATTTTGTTCTATTTTAAATTTAGAGTTTTGTTTGTTGCCAATTTCCAGTCAATAATGTTGATAGTGCTAACGTTTTACAATTGTGTGTGTGTGTGTGCAGTGATTGATTTGATGGGACAATGACACTTCTGGTGCTTGTAGTTATTTGAATGAAATAAATGCACCTTAAAATATAATTTTACTTCTAGATAGATCTATCAAAATGTGTGTGTGTGTGTATAGAAAGAAAGGGAAAGATAAGAACGAATTGAAGTTTGTTTGAAGCTCTCTACTATTTTATGTAAAAACTACATTAGGTTAGAAAGTTTTTTTGTCCACGCTCCTGAATTCTTTCTTTCCACGCTCCTGGAGCACTTGTCTTCTCTTGGAGCCAGTTCTTTTCCACGCCCCGTCACTGCTTCAATGGCAGTGAAATTGACGATCTCACAACGCGGTCTCCGTGACTGTGTCGTACTTTCAAGTCCTCACTGCAAGACGGCTAATTGACTAATTAGTTGATTCCCTTCTCTTGAACAAGAGAACAGACATGGAAACCTTGGTAATGCATTCGTTCCTTGTCCTTTGATCCCGTGTCAGGAAGATCTCAGCATGGGATGGTTTCAAGGGAGACAGATCATGTCCCTTATACTAATGTCCGATTTGTTCCGTGCGCCCCCTCCCCTTTTTTTTTTTGTCGTGATCAGTCATGCTTGTTTGTTATTGTTTTATACTGCATAAATTCCGTATTGACTTTTGTGAAACCATTGAGTGTCAGCACAGTTAAGTGATGATATAGTGTGGAGAATGTGAGAATATTGGGCTAAAGAAATCTACACTAGCTTGCTGGACATGATGCTTTCAAATCATTCACATATGCATGCCCTTCAACTATCGACCACAAAAAAAAAAAAAAAAAAAACACCTTTCAATGGCCCTAAATTGTATATTTTTTAAAGGTTGATCTTCACTTCTGTCCCTTTTTATTTCTTTTATCTGCATATAAATAAGATAACAGGAACTAGAGTAACTATATAGTTATGAATTGAAAATTCAAATTATGAAATGTTGACGATGGTATTGTTCTTAATGCTTATTGTATAACTTCGTATCTTGGGGCTATTTGTACCTCAACAATTATTTCATTTACCTAGTGTTTTACCCCCCAAAAAATTGTCCATTGCCACATGGTTAGTTGTTAGCCATTTGATTATTTCTTATACACAGCTTTATCAGTCCGGCCAGATTCTCTTGACAGCGAATAGGATTGTTCAGTGTGTCAGAGGCCTTGAACCTAAATGTCTGAAATGACCAATGCATGAATGGGCTCAGTATGATCCGCTCTTAATCCCTTCCCCTTCTGCCCCCTCCCAACGATTGTGTTCTAATTAGCTGGCCATTGGTCACTTAACAAGTAGCGTATAATTGTTACATTTCTACCAGCCCACGTCGAGTGACCATATTGTTGCAATAAATCCTCAGGGCTATCCTCGTCTTCAAGCACGTATTTAATAAGTCGGGGTGGAAGAGTGATCCGTTCATTTCGTGCTAGGAGGAAGGCTAACAATGTTTTGGGTAATAGAGAAGTCTGTGTTTGGACAGCTATGTGCGCATTATTTTTGACATGCTTCCTATGTTTCATCTGTGTTTTTCTCTGCGTGCCTGTTTATTTTTGACATGTTTCCTATGTTTTATCTGTGTTTTTCTCTACATGCCTATTTATTTTTGACATGTTTCCTATGTTTTATCTGTGTTTTTCTCTACATGCCTATTTATTTTTGACATGTTTCCTATGTTTTATCTGTGTTTTTCTCTACATGCCTATTTATTTTTGACATGTTTCCTATGTTTTATCTGTGTTTTTCTCTACATGCCTATTTATTTTTGACATGTTTCCTATGTTTTATCTGTGTTTTTCTCTACATGCCTATTTATTTTTGACATGTTTCCTATGTTTTATCTGTGTTTTTCTCTACATGCCTATTTATTTTTGACATGTTTCCTATGTTTTATCTGTGTTTTTCTCTACATGCCTATTTATTTTTGACATGTTTCCTATGTTTTATCTGTGTTTTTCTCTACATGCCTATTTATTTTTGACATGTTTCCTATGTTTTATCTGTGTTTTTCTCTACATGCCTATTTATTTTTGACATGTTTCCTATGTTTTATCTGTGTTTTTCTCTACATGCCTATTTATTTTTGACATGTTTCCTATGTTTTATCTGTGTTTTTCTCTACATGCCTATTTATTTTTGACATGTTTCCTATGTTTTATCTGTGTTTTTCTCTACATGCCTATTTATTTTTGACATGTTTCCTATGTTTTATCTGTGTTTTTCTCTACATGCCTATTTATTTTTGACATGTTTCCTATGTTTTATCTGTGTTTTTCTCTACATGCCTATTTATTTTTGACATGTTTCCTATGTTTTATCTGTGTTTTTCTCTACATGCCTATTTATTTTTGACATGTTTCCTATGTTTTATCTGTGTTTTTCTCTACATGCCTATTTATTTTTGACATGTTTCCTATGTTTTATCTGTGTTTTTCTCTACATGCCTATTTATTTTTGACATGTTTCCTATGTTTTATCTGTGTTTTTCTCTACATGCCTATTTATTTTTGACATGTTTCCTATGTTTTATCTGTGTTTTTCTCTACATGCCTATTTATTTTTGACATGTTTCCTATGTTTTATCTGTGTTTTTCTCTACATGCCTATTTATTTTTGACATGTTTCCTATGTTTTATCTGTGTTTTTCTCTACATGCCTATTTATTTTTGACATGTTTCCTATGTTTTATCTGTGTTTTTCTCTACATGCCTATTTATTTTTGACATGTTTCCTATGTTTTATCTGTGTTTTTCTCTACATGCCTATTTATTTTTGACATGTTTCCTATGTTTTATCTGTGTTTTTCTCTACATGCCTATTTATTTTTGACATGTTTCCTATGTTTTATCTGTGTTTTTCTCTACATGCCTATTTATTTTTGACATGTTTCCTATGTTTTATCTGTGTTTTTCTCTACATGCCTATTTATTTTTGACATGTTTCCTATGTTTTATCTGTGTTTTTCTCTACATGCCTATTTATTTTTGACATGTTTCCTATGTTTTATCTGTGTTTTTCTCTACATGCCTATTTATTTCCCCAGGAAACAGACGACAGTAACTTGGCCTACAGACTAGGAACTTTGTGGGCTGGCATGGATCTGGACACAGTGATTAAATGTGAACCCAACAGCCCCCTGGGACTCAGCCGATGCTCACAGCCCAACTTGGAGGACAGCTTCCCTAGGGACGTATTCGCCTACGATCCTTCCCACGACGACTACGGCTCTGACCGCTCGTATCAGGGAGACAGTGCCGACAGCGGCAATATATCCCCGTGCAGCTTAGATAACATTAAAATTGACTTTTGCTCCAACTCGTTCAGTTCGGAGGCTGGTGAAGGCAGTGATGGAGCCAAGAGACTCTGTCTAGTGTGCGGGGATGTAGCTTCAGGATATCATTATGGTGTTTCCTCGTGCGAGGCGTGCAAAGCGTTTTTCAAAAGAACCATCCAAGGTAAGTCTCTAGCTTGTAGTGTCCCTTTAGACCAGCATTTATACAACATTTTACAAATGTGGGGTGTTGTTTTTTTGTTTACAAATGTGGTATTAGTATTGTGCTCACCGTTAGTCCCACTTTGTGTGTGCTTGTGGAAATTGTCCTGTGTATAGTGAGCAATGTCTTAGCCTCCATGGTTTTTCCTCCTTTCATTGTTTATATTTTCTAACTTTAAAACACCTTTTGTCCTGATAATCTTGTTCTAAAAAAATAGTCAATGCTTCACTCTATAGTTTTTTCTTGGTTGTTACGTGCTAGTTTATTGAGTGTGGACTGGGTCATAGCAACTCAGGAAAAGTCCGGATTTCTCCAGTTTGACTAGCCTCCACTTGGCAATGAAAAGCTTGGCTTGTTTCTTTTGACGACTTTTTTTTGTCCATGTCTGATTGTCACGGTAAAGTGATTCCACATTCTGCATATGTTCTTTTTAACATTCACATGCATTTCCCTATCTAGCAGGCTGGCTTGATACGGGGGTGGGGTTGAAGATAAACTGTGTACTTTATATCTGTGATTATCTGGTTCAGATCTTAGCTTTTAGCCGTACAGCCTCAAAGTTCAAGTTCCTGTGATCATTTGGGGGGGGGGGTCAATTTGAGTAATTCATATATAGGTCAGAGCCTCAGGTAAATGAAAAAGTTTCTACTACCTGGCAATGTGTGCAGAAATGAGAAATCTAGGTTAGTGCGTACTAAGGAGAGAAATGGCTGTATTACGTAGTGATTTATTATTTGTAAAGTGATTGGTTAATAGGGTACCTTTTTGTTTTGTTTTGGAAAGACTCTACAGTAGGTTGATTACGCTTGATCGTGTCTCAGAGTCATAGTGGACATTTAGCGCTGTTATTTCCTTGAAGTGTTCAGGTTCAAACGATCTACAACTTGATGCCTTGTCCAGCTTGCATCACTGTAGAACTTCTCTGCGTCACACCTAAAGTCACCTCATTACTCAAGTCGACTATCTCTTTAAGTTATCTTAGTACGTTGATGCTTACTCGAGTAAATACAAGACATTGGGGGGGGGGGAAGCTTGTGAGCGTAAGAGAGATTGCAAATGTCTATTGTGTGTGTGACCTGGTGGCAGGCTACTTGGTGACATAAATGTACCACCTGTGTGTGTGTGAGAGAGAAGGGTGTAGGCCTAGGCATCGTAACAATAACATTCTTACGTGTCAACAAATAATTACAGTACACTAACTTCGGCGTTCAAAGTCAACATTGGGAGAAGTAAGGTGGATGTTGATTTTGGTCAAATGAAACCATTGCTGGTGTGTGTGTGTGTGTGGGGGGGGGGAGTCAAAAAAAGCCAGTTTTTTTTTTTTTTTGACTTTTAATTCTGGGAAACTAGTTGATATTTTTCTAAATTGAAAGAGTTCTTTGGCACTAAAGAAGAGTGTTTGAAAGTATGAGCTGGTGTGAGCAGAGACTATTGACTCTCTGTGTGTATATATTGACGCTGATGTGAATGACGTGTACAGTTGTGATGAAAGCCCTTATTGAGCTCAGACTTTATTTGTGCAGCAGTGTGTATATGTGAGCGTCTGTTTGGTGCAAGTTCGAGTCTACATTTCTTTCATTGTCTTGGCACAGGTTCAGTTTTTTTTCCTCAAAGATGTTTGAAGCATATTGGGCCAAAAGCCAACTTATTCGGCGCCCCCCCCTCCCTTTTTTTTTTTTTTAGGTCGTAGCTTCTCTCGTTTCTTACCCAAAACTGATTGCTCGCGTGTGTGTGTTCGTGTGGATAGGTAGCTTGACATCTTTGAAAGAAGAAAGTGTTACATGCTAAGGCAGCCCTTCCTCGTCATGAGATTGCTGAGTTTGAACTGGTAAAAGTACATTAGTACAGATCATTTTTACTAAGCTTATGGTAAAAAGTTTGTACACGCTATTTCTCCCACACCCTATCTCGGATCAAGCTGAAATTTTGCACAATTATTTATTTTACCTGACAACACAAGAATCAATTAAAAACAACAATTAGTTCATTAACTATTGGTAATAAATTATTTTGTTTGGTATCTCGAACAAGGGCAAGAAATTGTACTTGACTGAAGTGGTGGTATATAAGCGATTTAGTCCCCTTTATAGGTCGTCGTCTGAGGCTTAGTGAACACAAACATGAAATAAGACAATAGATAACTATAAATCTTACCTGTTCGTCAGCTCTTCCCTAGCAGAGTGGTTACAGTGTTGGCTTGAGAAGGCTTTAGCCCATGAGTTCGAATTCAATGAGTTTTGTTTTTGTTTTTTTTTTTGCTTGTTTTAAAAGTTGTTGTTTTTTAAAGGTTTTTCTTATTTGTAAGTACCATTGAAGTAATACATCAAACGTCCATCCCAGTCATTAGGTTTCAATTAAAGACTACTCATAATACATATCCAACAATATATAAAATACAACATTCAAAATGTCACTAATTGGCTAAGTATCTTTTGATATAGATTTCCTTGAAGTACCTTTCACCCCAGGGCTTTACTTTTTGAATGGTCTATTTCACCTGTCCATTGGCTCAGAATTACGGGGCGTTTTCTAAGTCATGGTCTTGTCAATGGACTCCACTACATAGATGCATTTTTTTTATTTTTTTTTTTAAAGGTAGAATTATTAAGGAAACAAACTTCCTTTGTCCATCATTAAATTTTATATGTACCCGTGTTTGTATTAGAACAGTGTAATCAGTGTATTATCTAGTGTGGTCCAGTTACCAAGCATTTTTGTCCATTTGTCTCTAAACCCGCTCTATCCCCCCAGCAAGCAACCTTTGCCTAGGAGCCCTTAACATGAACCTTTTCGCCACTACATCGTCCCTTCGATTCTAAACAGAGACAACTCGCTCCAGTAAGAAACTATGTCCCAATTATCTATGAACCGTCAAGACGCAATATCGCCCCATCAAGCAACGCTAATCTCGCTTGGGCTCTTTCAATGGAAAAGATTTGTGATAAGATTTTTTTCCCCCTTTAAAATGTATAGAAATGGTGTACTATTGACGAGTGTACAACTGTATTGAAGTAGACACAGGAGCAGAGCTTGATTGACTTTCTCATTGTAGAATTCAAATCTTTGTTATTCCTGAACTTTAGAATTCAGTATGGTGGCGGTGAATATTACTTGGTGAAAATATCTTCTGAAAGTGGTCATCGGATTACTTTGGGTAGAAAACACAAGGAAGTGTGGAATACATCAGCAGCCGTCAGTGTCGATAGTAGAGCAATACGTCATTTCCTGCAACAGCAGCCGTCATCAGAAAGTTGTGTCCGGGACTGTCTGACTGGAATGTGTTGAAGGAATACATCCCTTGCCACTACAGCAGCTATCAGCCAGGATCGATTCGGCTCCTGACACAGTATCGACCAGACGCCCTGTAGATATGTGGGCGGGGGTTGTTCTCTGGAATGCAATGTTATCAGTATAAAAAAAAGTAAAATGTAACAAGACTTTAATTAAACAACTAAGCTTATATTGAGTGAAATGGCATCATTTTGAATCAATAGTGCCATTAATTTTTCATAGATCTAGACTAGCAATTACACATTTTGTGCGATTGGAAATCTTTTTGTTTAGCACAACTTTCCTGGTAATAGTAAAGGAATAGTGTGTTACGTACTCTGTGGTCCAATCACTTGTCTCGACCAGTTTGTGAGAAGATATGGAGAATGGTTTTCAAAATGTATTTGTCAAAAGTTGCTCGAGTCTGACTAGGAACTCGTGCTTCCATGATGGAAGGCTGGCCTGTTAGGCTATTGAAGTACTTTTTTAAAAATAGGTTTTACAGCCCATTGGTAGTTAATGTTTTTGCAAAAGACCTAATCGTCTACACACGGCTTATCTACCCTTAGCGTACTCTATTGTCTATATAAAACAAACTAAATAATGACCATTAATTGATGAATGTTTGGTTCGATTGGTTCGATTCGTGTGTTGTCATATGTGAAAGGTAGAAGTGGTAGAAACAAAGTGTACACCCACTCCACAGGCAGAGAAGTTGATATAAGATTTGTAAACACTCTTTTCACATAGCATTGAAGTTGAATAGTATGAAGGTAAGCGTGTTTGTTGTGCGTAAGACCTGGTCGAATATTGAAGTTGAACAGTATGAAGGTAAGCGTGTTTGTTGTGCCTAAGACCTGGTTGAATATAAAAAAACAAACAACTTAATTCCTATAATGATTTCAGCGAACTTTTTTTGACATATTTAATCCTTGCCAGCTTTTTTGGTCATGTCGAGAATTTGTCTTGTGCTTGTGGTAGCGTGTTATCTTCTGACAAACTGAAGGTTTGAACAAGAAGTCGATATGCTCACAGCACTCTTGTCACAAACTGAACACAACTCTACCATTAAATCACCCCCCCCCCCTTTTTTTTTTTCCAATCATAGAACTTTTGTTTTATCCGTGGCGGCAGCAGGCTCTCGCTTCTCTGGTCGACTCTTAGAAGTTACATACTCACATAAGCATGTGTGTGTTGTTTGTGTGTAAAATCTGCAATGAAAAAAAAAAAGTGGTGATCTGAACAGATGTGATGGAATAGATCAGAAATCAATAGTTCCTGTCTCGTTTGTCTGGGCTCTTCGCCATAGTACAAAACTATAATTGTTTCAAATACAAAAAAGGATGTGTGGAGTTTGAAAGAAACAAAGACGGGCACATGTTAATAGGAATTGTTACTTGTCATCTTTAGTATATATATATACAGGACTTTTTTGTGGCGGTACGCCTTATATATATATATATATATATATATATATATATATATATATATATATATATATATATATATATATATACATGGTGTGAGCCCCATTTGTCTCTATTGATTTTATGTTTTATCTTTGGAATTGTCTTTCTCGTCAACTTTTTGTTTCTTAAAAAGTAATGTAGGGGAAAGTCTTATGTATTTAAGTGTAGCCAGCAATAGCAACTGATAGAGTGCTAAACCCTGGCATGAACTATCCCATGCATTGGACTGTTCATCTTACCAGCACTGACTTTCTCGCTTCCTGTTCAACACATGCTTTGATCTTCTTAGTACAAAATGTAAAAAAAAAAAAAAAAAAAACTTAGTGAGCGCGGCCCTGCTACCTGGCTCTAGTTCACTCGTGTATGACATCATCAGATGTGTTCCTTGCTTCTAGCAGAAAAGATAAATATTTAAAGACCTGTTCGTCCGTGGGAACCTTCTCTCCGTCCCAACTCAGCCTCCTGGAACACTTTGTTTATTCTCGCCTCCATCCATGAACCTTAGAGCCTGGAACTCCTCACCTCGAACGTGCTCATGTGTATTCTGTGCTTTCACTCCTCCCGTGTGTGTCCGCTTGGCTCAGTCGTCCAGGGGCAGCAGCACGTAACAGAGCTTCAATGGACCGACCCACACAGCGGAATACTCGAATGAATTGTTTTCTAAGATGGATTGAGCTCAGAGAGTTACAAACCATTAGAAACAAGGAGCACAGAGACAATCGAAACGTTTCTACAACGTCATTGAATGAGTTTCCAAAAAATCAGACACATCCTCCCTACCTCTACTTCTCCACAACTGGTGAATTCTGACAAAGTCTCATCTCAACGGTGGAAGGAAATTTTGCCGTTTCTGAGCATTTGTGGTTTTCTAGGGTGGGGTCGCAAGCCCCACGCCAAACCCTGCTCCTTTCTCACCTGGGCTTGGAACCGGCAGATGGCGGAGTTGGAATGAAATAGACTGTTAAAAAGTGGACCTGCTTACTATGGACATTTCATTTTTTTGTCCTGACAAAAAGTCACTTTCGGTCATCCTTGTTAAGCTTCAATATCTAATGAATCGGCTTTGCTGAGTTGTGCACTAGCATTGTTGATGATGTAGCCGTTAGCCTACCGAAGGCCAGACTTGTACTGTAGTAACTTAACAAAGGTTAACTTTGTCTCGGTCACTTGTATATTCTTGTCACTGGCTTCTGTCGACTTCTTTCTTCTTTTTCCGGCCCAGATTTGATTTATAGCAGCACTGAGTAGCCCACACGACGCATGGCCTCTTCCTTAATCATTCATAGTTTGGAAACTCTTGCTATTTTTGTGGCTAGGTGGTGCCCCCCCCCCCCTCCAGGTTGCTCTCATTTTTGTGTGACAAGTTTCGAAGTTGAGCCTAGCAGTGGTAGAAAATGTGGTTGGTAGTGTTTGAATGTAACACTCTACTTGCAGCGGAGGAAGTGCTAATCTTGTGCTTGACGTAGACACGGAAACAGGATGGACACTTTGTCTTGCAGCCCATTCATCACTGTCTAGGGGAGGTTTACAATGCTGGAATGTATTTCCTACTTACACATATTCAAATGTTGAGTATCACTTTCCTACAAATAATTCTATTCTAAATGGAGTTGTTCCAATTCACTTGTGTCAGGTACTTCTGAAGACAGGCTGACTGAACACCAAGAGAGCGCGCGTGTGTGTGTCTTTATGGGGAAACTATAAAATCTCATTTCATTGACATGTCATTTATTTCCAAAGTAACATTTGACCCTATCTGACCAAACCCGCTGTGTTTCAGGTAACATCGAATACTCGTGTCCAGCCAGTGGGGATTGTGAAATAACCAAAAGAAGACGGAAGGCGTGTCAGGCGTGTAGGTTTCACAAATGTCTTGGTGTAGGCATGCTCCGTGAAGGTAAGCCATCGCAGCTTTAGCTGCTCAAATAACAGGCGCTTCATTAAATAGTGTCTCATTCATCTCAAACTTGTACATGTGGTCAAACAAAATCTATAACTATTTACATTGTCCCCCCCCCCCACACACACATATTTGTTTTTTCTTTAGTACACTAAATAAAAAAAAAAGCGTACATCTTGTTGGACTGATTGGTCATCCGAGCTACTGACCATTTCTTACTTGACCTTAGCACGCTACCATCTCCCTAATTGTCTTGTATTACCTTGTTGTAACTCGAGGATCTCGACACAGTGATTTCAGTGGTGGAACTCAGCGCTACACTAGCAGACGAGCGGGGTGAGTCATGTTGATCCACAACAGATGATCAAACAGGGCTACTACTGCCCGTAGTGACCATCACGTCTGCTTTCCAGACTACCAAATTCATTGGACAGAAAAGGCTGCGTTGAGATCGTGTTTCTTGTCTGCCGGTCAGAACTGGTTTGTTACGTGTTTAGCACGCCTGCTTGACTAGCATTAGCTAACTTGATGCGTGACACCTTAGTTTGTAATGGAATCAAATGTCGCCAGTGTAGTTCGTTGTCTTGATTACTCACTAGAAGTAGTAGACTTGAACAGAGAGGCAAGTCGGGAGAATTGATATAAAGAGTTGATGAGTGTACTAAATAACACACGTTAGTATCTTAACGAACACTTCAATCAAGTGTTTTGACAAGTGTGTATAGAGGTCAGTTCACACTGTGATATTAGGACAACGACCCAGAAAGAATAGAAAGTTAGCAAGCCGCTTTGTATACTGGCATTGATTCCTTGGACTGTGTTTGTTAGAATTAGGAAATGAACAAATAAAACGTGACAAACCGTTGCATGAATCAACGTGTGAAATGTCAGAACTATTTAGAGCCTAGGGTTTATAATTTGATACGAGACCATTCGTTATACTATAGGATGCCTCAACACTGCCCACAGGATGTGACGTTACAGGTCAGTGTTCAGGCCTTCTATGACGATTGGTCTCGCTTGATAACTTCCGGTCTAAACAACAAAAGAGACTGTCCAGTCTCTTGACATCGTCTGCTCAATGAAAACACAAAACTATGGACGTTCATTCTTGTTTGTTTGCCTGACGTGTGTTCATTAATCTTGGAGTTAGGTTTCAGAGCTCTATTCAAGGGTAGGAACTTAATTTTTTGTGTTTCGTTACGAAATGTTCAAACAGTGGACGGCTTAGCGTGCGGCATGGACTGAACTAGACAGACTATCTGGGCTGTAGATCTAGATACGTGGTCAGCAGCACCTGCATGTAACCATCGATCACACCTACATAATAAATGTAGGAGGTCAGATGTGGTCTGCAGACCTCGGTGTAGATTCGCAACTAAGTTCACTGTACACGAGTTTCGGCACTAAACTTGACATATTTACTAATGGTAGGTCTAAGTAACTACACTTGTAGACTACAGTCACGGAGGTAGTCTCTGTGATCTTTCATCCCCCAACTGACGTAGATAAAGTAAGAGTGGGTCATGGGGTCAGTTTTCAGCCATTAGTTAGTTCTTTTTTTTTTGTCCAGTGACGTCACGAGATAGTTTGTTCATTGACTGGGCGGATGTTTAGTTTAATTATTGTATTCAAATCTCACCACAATGGTCCCAGTGACGTTGGTGGATTTAGTCACGTGCTCGTGTCATTGGTGGTATTAAAAAAAAACAAAAAAATAAATGATGTTCTCTGCTAGTTAATGGGTGCATTGTGACCTAATTCCATTCAATGTATGCTGACCATAGCGCGGCACTAGGTTTTGGTAGTTGTATGTCCTACATAGTCTGTATACAAGTGTGCCATTAGCTTGATCTAGTTGAGCACACTGTGTTGTGTTGTGTTTCAGGTGTACGTCTAGACCGTGTGAGAGGGGGCAGACAAAAATACAAGCGTAGCTCTGACTGCCAGACACATGTACAGCCAGTCCTGCCAGTGGTCATCAAGAAATCCTGCATTGAAAGTGAGTACTTTCCCAGTATCTAGTCAATCAATGTACACTTTAGTATTAAATGTCAAGAGTTGTTTCCCCCTCATCAGAACATTGACCTAAAGAAGAAAGAACAACACTAAAGTGTGACAAGAGCAATAACTGATTCCTCTTGTTCTAAATTTTTCTATACATTCCAAGTAGTCTTAGACTAACTGGTTTGAATGAGATAAGGGCTATTTCCTTCTTGAGTTTTATTGTCTTTTTATTGTTGCTTTATTGAGCCAAGTGTGTCTCCATCAGAAAAGAGTGGGGTAGTGTATAAACCTCAGCTTCAGCATGGTGTCAAACTACTACAGGAAGTTGACATTACTTGTATGTTTATCTCCTGTCAGGTTTAGCGACAATTGATGGAGCTTGGGGTGAAATGAATGGATAACCACAAACTTGTTTTAAACAATGAAAGCTAGCCTTAAGTATGCTGAAGTAAATACACATTCTTGCTCAAACCAATGAAATAGTTACTTGTTGGTATGAAGGAAGTTTGTTGAGGCACTGGAGTATAATTTTAGTTTTTCTCTACATTCTTCAAAGTAATAGTAATCTTGTACTTTGCAGACTTAACAGATACATAATGACCAGTCCCATTGACATACACAATGACCAGTCCCATTGACATACACAATGACCAGTCCATTGAGATATTTTTAGAATGACCAATACATATGAGTAACCACTAGGTTTTGAACACTTGAATTAGACCTTTGGTTTTGACAGTCAAGCACTAATCACTCAGCAACCACATTGTGGTCACTTTGAAATTGGTTTTGAAAACTCAAGTGTATCAAATATTGAGTAAATCTCAATCTGTTGTTTCCAAGTTGTTCATCCCATTACCCCCTTCACCTAGATGTCATGTTGACATAACAAGCATTTCAAACTTTACTGGTGGTTTGAACAGTGGTTTACTTGGTCTTGACCCCCTTGTTTCTAAACATAGATTTTTATGATGGCTTATTAATTTATGATGACTGATGATGTCAGATTTAGAGCACTTAATTGAGTGAAGGGTCATTAGTGGGGCTAAAAATAGCATGGACTGATAAGAAACAATTTCATTGACTGGAGAAACTGGGCTAGACCAGGGTTTGGGATAAATCTCAGCCTGCCTTGACATATTTAAGTATTAGTGGCTCTTAAGTCCACAGGAAACTTGGCTAATTTATTGCAGATATTTAAATGGCATTGGAATAGCTGTACCCAAGTGTTTGTCAATTTAATTGCATCATTTCCTGTTTTTTGTTTTGAACCCATATTATATTGTTCAGTTTCTGAAGATTAAATACACTCCAAGACACTTGGTGTTTTTACAGACTAGTTCTGTAATACTAGATGAAGTTGAACCTATTTCTGTGGGTACATAGTGTTATTCTTCCCAATAAAATAATCAAGCCAGCTTCGCCTTGTACACAAACTGGTAGAAGATCACTCCATGACATTTACTTTAATCTTCATATACTTGACTCTCTCTCTAGCCACAGACAACAAAATTTTATCCATGTTATTGGCACTGGAGTCCCAAATGGAATGTTTACGTGCAAGCACAGAGACTGCCATTGATACTGATGTGAAATTTATGGCTGCTGCCTCAGATTTGGCTGACAGAGAATTGGTCATGACAATTAGCTGGGCCAAACAAGTACCAGGTGAGTCTTTGACCAGAACAAATGGCTCCCAAGTGAAGGTGACTTGTTTACTTGCTTGGTATATACATTGAAAAGGAAAAAAAAAGGATGATTGGAGTGGGAAGAAGTCAAATGTTTCTGCATGTTATATTTAACATTGATATTTGATTGTAGACTAATCTTGTGAATTACTTACCTATTGATGATGTCAATAAAAAAAGTGGGGTTAGGGACAAGGACAAGTGAGATTTAATGTTATCTGGGGAAAAAAGTGTGGAAAGTCTTTAATTTCCTTGATTATGTGATCAGTGTACTATGTGCAGTTGGCTCCACTTTCTAAACATACCATCTAAAGCTACTGTATTGCTTGTTGCAGGTTTCTCTAACTTGTCTCTAGTGGACCAAATGATGTTACTTCAACACTCCTGGCTGGAGATCCTAATGCTCAGCCTGGTGTTTCGTTCCTGTCCTTACAAAGGTAACATATGCTTTGCCGAGGACCTTCAGATCTCTGAAGAAATGGTAGAGACACTCAGCTTTCCAACAGAGCTAGACTTGTTGTTGCGTAAACTCTGTAAAAAATTCACTCATCTTGGTGTGACAAAAGAAGAGTTTGTTCTTCTTAAAGCTATTACACTTTGTAATATAGGTAAGTGAAAAGTATTTTTAAGTACCATTGGATATAGGAAATGATATAGATTTCATTACTACACTACTGATTTTTCTGTAATTCCCAAATTAGCTGTTGTACATCTTTTTTTTTTCTGGTTCTTTACTTGACCTTTGTAGTTGTCCTAACAGTTGAGTCAAACATTCTTAGAACTCTAGGCCCATGGAATGCATCAGTATATACAAATAATCAACCAATCATAATTAAATCTCATGTTTAGTCATTGTAAATGTTAGCCCCTATGTGTTTGAATTGACTTGGTGTGAATTATGTTGAAAATGTTACTAAGATGATTAACCAAGCATGTTAACTTAAGGTCTTGGTTTTTTTCACAGTTGTATTTTAGTTGACTTAGACTCTTTATAAGTCAGAATTTTATCAAGAATAATATATTTGGTTCAAGGTACAGAGACATAGAGGACAATTGGATTGATGAGATAAATCTTGAAATTTACTGACAATAGTAAGAATGGGGTAGGGGGTGGGTCTAAGTAATAGGGAACAGGGAACAGCTAGGTGTAGGGTTGAAGAAATGATGGATCCCTATATTTTAGTTATATTTAACTTTGTTAGTTCTACAATTAAAATCCTTGAAAGAGTTCTTACCTTTCCATAATTGATTGAAACTAATTCCTTCAGCTGAATTCAGGTACTTTTTGTGTGGGATGTTCCTAAATCATTTACTATCCTTCACACAGAGACACACTTAAAATAAATGTGTCATTATTTCAAGAAGCAAAAATAAGATTTTTTTTTTCTGATATGGATTCAAGATTCCTTCAGATTCAGCTTAAAACTGTTATTTACAAGTTGATTGAGAGAATAGTATAAACTAGAAATTAGTCTATAAACTTAATGGATAGAAATCTATGCTTGTACTGGTACTTTATTGTTGTGTTTATGTATTTCAGATGTTATAGCAGAGCTTGGGGAATGTGTTTCCCACCTCCAGGACCAGCTCCAGGATTCTCTTTCTGACTGTGTTAAATCTGTCTTTGGTCCAAACACGCGCCGCCTTGGCCAGCTATTTCTTTTATTGCCGTCCATCACACACATTAAACTACTGGCCAAACAGTTCTGGTATGACATGAAGAAAGATGGTCGTGTCATGATGCACAAGCTGTTCTTGGAAATGTTGGATGCTGACTCCTGAGGGCAAGTCAACATTAGAGAAAGTCTTCATTTGATGCTTACTTTTTCCCCTCATCCTGGTGAGTGCAGGAATGTACATATTCATCATCTAAAGAAAATGTGACCAGAACAAAACAAAGACTGACACTAGAAGCGAGTGACCAGCTGCCTGGTTCCTACTAGGTAGAGCAAGTCACTAAGAAATGCTTCGCTCTTCATGGCTAATGTGAGTTAAGTAATTTACTAAATGAAGCCATCATCCTGCACCAAACTGTTAGACAGACCTTTTTTTTTTTTTTTTTCAGTTTTTTTGTAGTCTTTTTAACTGCATTTTTTTTTAAAATACATTAATAAATTGAATGGTGCACAAAATTTGAATAACATTTGAAAATTTTTTTTTTTTTTTTTTTTACTTTTTAAAAAAAATATTTTCTTTGTCCATCTTTATTTGGACTAGTTTGTTAATGGTACTGCCACAGCCTGTATGAATATGTATGTATTAATTGAACATGCAACTCAGGTCTGACAGTTGTTGAGATTAATTTATACTTGATGTTTATCTCTAAGTAATTGCTCTGTGAATGCTTAGGATAAAGATCAAGTTGATTTCAAATAAAATATTTTTTTTTTCTAACTTTGCTGGGGAAGAATTTTATATTTTATCACATTATTTAAAAACATGTCTCATGTTTATCTGTGTATACAAGTTCAATAAGTGGCATGTCAGCGCTTATTTGATTTGTATCTTGATGCATTTCTGGAAACTTGAAGAAAGTGTTAGACAACATACACAGGTATGCTAGTGATGGTATATCATCAAATCTATCAGGCTTTATCTCACAACAAGTAGTAGTTTGGAATGAGTGAAGTCCGCTACCTGTTGAAAGCTGTACGTTATAGCCTATCTTTGGCTAATACATCTATTTTCTAACCTTCTTTTAAATGAATTTAAAAAATAAGACATACAAAAGATGCTACAAATTTGTTTCAGAATTGTTTTTAGGAATTGCTTTATGGTACCGGGTATAGTTCTGTTCTGGGCTGTTTAATATGGCAATTTTCGACATAGTGGCTACGTTTTGTCAGTGAGTTAAAAATTTCTATATTTCTGCGAAACAAAACACTTTTGTATTTAAACTCTGACATTAAGACACAGACTATGGATAATGACATTAAGTTAAGTCAGACACTAAACTGAGAATATGAATTTGTAACACACTTGCCATCCTAGAAACATTTTTTTATTCCTGTGTCCATCCCCTACACCTGACATAATATAGATGATGAATGTGCACAGCGATGTGACCGAATTCGCTCGCTTGATCCCTTTTTTTTTTTTTTTTTTTTCAAAGAACGTATTGGTTCGGCACAGCACTTTTCTCATGCATAAAACTCCAGCTGACCTCAAAATAATATATTTTATTTTAAATAATTTATATATATATATATATATATGAAAAACAAGACTTTTCTGAATGAATAAATGAATAGTATCTTGGCGAGGGGAAACTAGTCCACTCAGACCACTTTGTTTTATTTTGATCTAGACTGTTGATATTGCAGTGTATGCACACATGTATATAGGCTTGTGGACTAGCGGAGTGTATACCTCTATATAATCAGAGCAATTTACTCTTGTCTTTTCTGAATCATCTTTTACATCAATACACATCAAGTGAAAATCAATTTGATTGGTCATACAGAAAATTTAAAAAAAAAAAAAAAATTGAGAAGAAAAAAAAATATTTAAAAAAATTTAAAAAAAATTAAAAAAAAAATTAACAAAAAAAAAAGTTAAAAAATAAATAAATACATTAAAAAAAAAAAAGAAAAAAAAATGTGATGAAAATGCTACTAAAAGCTATTTATGTGTGTAAGATTGAATGAAAGATGACCTACAATGTGGTCATCAAGAAAAGAAGTCAACTTGTGACTGAATGGAATGATGCTATTCCTATTCAAAGAGAATGCTTGCTGTACTGGTTGTTTATTGTTTGGGGGACAAATGTTTCTCTTTGCATGTTGGCCAATAATACTTTCCAATTTGGTTTTAAAATTGAAAGTGGAACGCATGCATTAATTTAAAAAAATTAATTGCATGCTGACTTTAAAAAAAAAAAAAATTAAAAAAAAAATAAGCAAAAAAAAAAAATAAGCAAAAAAAAAACAAAACAATAATAATAAATATGTCTAAAAGTGTTTGCATGTTATATTCAATGTATTGGCTTACTTTAGGGAGCGGTGTATGTCTTACTGACATAGTCTCATCCCGTATAGCCCAGCTTTGTACATATGTACAGACTCACCACCCTTGTTGATGTCATCTACTTTCACCATTTGCCTTATCTCCAGTCATGAGAGAAACACGTAATTTAACCAATGAGCCATTCCTTCTCCTGGTCACTTCCTTCTGTGGTCTCCTGGTCACTTCCTTCTGTGATCTCCTGGTTTGCCAGGCACCAGATGGACAAACAGTACAGTACAGCTTAAAGTCCTAGGGTTTTCCTTGGGGTTTTTTTGGTGTGTGCCATATGACTTTCTTCTGCTCATGTCCTGCAATGTGATGATGGTGTCAGCCACCAGGTAATGGAGGAAGCTGACTTGTCATTTATCTACAAGATTCTCATCAATGCACAGATTTGTAAATACTATAAATAGCGTTGATCTTAATATATAGAAATGAATCCACCATCATGCCACCACCACCACCCAACCCCCAAATTGTTTGTTGTCACAGTTGATAATGTTCAATGCAAACAAACTTAGTGGTCTAGTTTCCCTCAGACTAAACAACTAAAGGGCTTTCTTGTCACACAAAATAATCAGCTCCCATGATGTTGTGTTATTTTTTTTGGGCTGGTTTTGAACGAAGTGTTAAGTTTTTTTCAGTATTGTACACATTTTCATCTAATCTATTGCCAAACCATGTGATGCTTCGTTCAAATCCATCCTGTACATATATTCATATTGTGTTACTAGACGTGTGTTGTTTTCTATTTATTGAGTAGAGACTACTATTTGTGGATACTAGTATATTTAGTTGATATTGTCACTAGGTAATAGCTTGCAGTGTAGAGTTATTAGATATATCAGATGTGGGGTGTACATACAAATATGTGGTTCAATACCACAGTCATTCTTTTTATGTTGACATCAGATCAATTAATCATGATTTTTTGTGTTTTTTTTGTCTTGGCACTTTTGTAGGCAGTCTACTTTCAGTGCTAACAATTTGCAATTCTTTTTGCTTTTATCTAAAGAAAAAATGACAGATTAAAGTCCAGGTAGAGAATTCTGTTCAGTTTCCAAGTTGTGTATTCCACCCATGAGAAACAAATATTAAACCTTTCATTGGCTTCAATGTTTTGTCCTGTCTGATTCAGCTTTGTGTGTCACTAGCTGGTTGCCCAAAACCCATTCAACTTATTTAAAACAAAAATAAAAGGCAGCAAATAATTTCATCTTTTTTTTTTTCTTCCACTGTTTCATGTTCAGTTTCATTGACAGAAACTTTGTCCCAGCGTTGGCTTGATCAACTACATATTTAGAGTAAGCTACCTAACAAGTAGATTTGTTTTTATTTGCCTCTCTCTTCCATTGAATCAAACTAAACTTATGGCCAAAATGTGCTCAACAGTAGTATCCAAGCAATGCAAGGTCAAATCTACTATCTGTGATAATACATCCAAGTCAATTTTGGCCATTGTATTTGTACTGTATTCACTGCCCTGGTAGTCTAAATTCAACTTGAATGCTGTTATTCATTGGTCACATCCCAAATCTGTTCATCTTTTTAGTTCATTTTTGAAACTGTTCTAATAATCCTTCAATTGAAAAGGTAAAGCATGAGGTTTTCCAAATGACTCCACAGAAACTAAAAATGGAAAGAAGGCCATCTTTGACTATGCTCAACTTTGTTCCAGTGGAAATATTAGCCGACTGTCTCAAAAATATTGTCAGATAGCTGAGGTACACAATGTGCATTTGTAGAATTACATTCATAACATGGCATTTACATAATATGTTAGCTTTTGATGAAGTGTAATTGAAGTTCGAGTCACAGTCAAGTAGTACCAACATTGGGACCAGAGTTTAAACAATGAAAAAAGCCCTACTTAATATGAACACATTTTTTTAAAATGGTAAAGATAAACATTTTTAGCTTATAAACATTTTCATTTTTTTGGGTGCAGTAGTTTCAACACACATTTGAACATAATACTATTCAGCCAAAGTGGTTCATATCAGTTTTATTATGTAATGCTACCGGTACATAGACTTGTGTACTTTTGGTTAATACTGTTATAATCGACTATATATGAAGATAGTTTTTGATGTGAAAGTAATGTTTCAATTGTGAAAGTAATGCTGGCATTTTGTTTAAGAATGATGTTGAGTGTGACTGTAGAGAAAGTAATGATGTTGTCATGGCTGTACTAATCAAAGTATGTGGATAACTCTGTACATCAGTAACTATCATTGATTGAGGAACCTGTGATGTGGATGTGTTTGTGAGCTAAGTGATGACTATCCTAGACACTGCAGTGCCCATACCAGCCAATGTATGTTGTAGATCAAAACAGTTCAGTTCATATGCAGGCAGTTTCTAAAACTTGTCTTTATTCTATTTACTCAGGAACTTGTATTCACCCTCTTTTCCCCATTAGCTTGCTCTTCTTCTCTCTTCCATTTGGTTCTAACACAGATGTCCTTTTTATGTTTGTTTTTTTATTGATGATTACAATCTAATGTGAGCTAAATCTTTATTTTATTTTATTGATCTATTGTTGTTATTTTTTTAATTTTAAATAATAGAATTCAAGTGTTGTTGTTTTTTTTCTTTATGCTTGGCGAGTTTTATTTTTTTAATTTTTTTATCAACAAGTTAAGGCTTGTCAAAAGTTTTGCAAAGAAAAGTTGACTGAATAGATGTTGGTCTAACTGAAGAGTGAACAAGTTTCTTTAATGCTATCATTAATAGTTTTGTCTGTTTCAATGATGGACATTGTATAATTATTATTTTTTTAGACAATATTGTTGTGAACATATGAAATGCTGCTAACTTTTCTATATCTTTCCATTTTTTTTTCTAGTTTTATTGGATCAAACTTTGTGTTTAGTGGGGCAGAGAAAATGGAGAAATCCTATAAGTTCTATGTAGATAGCTTGTGTAGTCATTCTCGCATTCCAAAATAAATTGAAGTTTTGGCCTTTTTTTTTTTTTTTTTTTTTTTTAAATATATTTTTCAAAACAAAGTTGTCAATGTTATTTATAAATAAATGCAAAGACAATGGGGTTAAATTGAATTAATTTATTGTTATATTTTCATTCATTTTTTGTGTGTCTATTTATAGTTTGAAAAATTTGTACTCAATTTTCTGGTTGCCATTTTAGATTCTGTCTGATTGAAATTGATCTTGTTAATTATTTCATGATAAAAGTGGAAGAAAAAACAGTCATGATATATGGAGATGAGATGTCCACCATTGTTAGTCACCTGTATTAGTATTTACTTCTCATTTACCTGAATGAAACTAATAAATGTAAAGCCTGCTATTAGTAGGTTAGTTGTGGAGCATTTTTTCTTGCTTGGTGCAGCTAAATGTTACAAAATTTTTTTGGGGGGAGTGGGGGGGTGCTTGTTTAATTTTTTTTATAAAAATAATAAGCTAAAAAATGTTGAATTGTATTCTTTTAATCATCTAATATGTTTGACAACCTAAATTATCTGAATTTGTTTGTTTTTTAACCCCCCAAAATATAGGATTTTTAAATGACAATTTTCTTATCAATCTGAAGTCTATCATCATTTCATCCAATGCAGCGATTTGCAATGACTTTTTGTGCACTACTATTTTGCATGTGTGTGTCTTTGTATTTCTCTATAGTCTTCCCAGTGCATTAGACTCAATACTGATCAATCAAATACTCATGCAATCATTGTTAAGGTAGGAGCTGACATTCTTCCATCAGAATGTAGGGCTTCACTGTGGTATAAAGTTGATCAAATTGCATTTGATAGGAAGCTATTTATAGTTCATGAGCTCATCACACACTGCTAATCATTCTCTACAAATTGCAGAGTTTTGCATTTAATAGAAATAATGATAACATCAATTTAAACCCATTTTTTTTTACGTTGTTCCAAACTTCATATCTTTTGATCTAATGTGTATGTAGCAGGCAGCAGCATCACCTTCATCTTGTGTGACTTCTCATGGTCAACTACAATCTCTCCACATATCACTATGTTCACTGCTTCTGTCTGAGGAAACTACTGGAGTTCTAGTTCGTCCCACAAACCCACTAGTTAACCAGAATTGAACACATGACATCAAGGTATAACAACAGAAATGAACAAGTCTCCCCTTTCATCCCTTCACTGGTGCAGTTCTATGCAAATAAAGTCACAGCTCGACTTAGTAAATAGCTTTCAACTGGCCATGCTTTTCCTGCCTACCCTTACTGCTTAGTACAAGTAGGACTGTCACCAAGAACATTCTGTGATGCTGTTCACTGGAAACTTTAGAACAAGGATTTAAAAAAAAAATGAATAGACTGAAATTTTAGGGACATACAACTTTATGACGTCTGGAATCTGGGAATCCAGGTCCAAAGATTTTGTGTTTACACTACAAAGATTTTCATGAATATCATTATGAAGTCATCCTTACATTTGATCAATGCCTTAAAGAAATGTGTGTTTTATTTCTCCTGGACAACTGTGATATTGGTTCATTTTCTCACACACTTCATTCTAATGTTCAAACATTTCAGTAGCAAACATTTGAACATCTGTTGTTGTTTTTTTTTTTTGTTTTTTTTTTTCTGTTAACTTGAAGAAATGTTGAAATGATACTAATGTTCATGTTTGCTTCAATCTGTTAATAGTGAACATTTTTAAGGCCTTGTGTTTTGTTTGACATGGCCAATTAGTTGAATGATGACACTTGAAAAGACAGCAAATTGGAAATGGACAAATAATTATAAATCCAAAGGAACCCTTCATACTGACTTGTGTTAAAACAAAGGTTGATTTGGAAGTATATCTCTACCACTTGTTCATGGCAGACTGTGATTCTATGTCAAGTGTCAAAGAGCACTGATGAGGTTTCATTAAAAAATGGAAGTTTTGTTTTTTTAATAGGTCAATCACCAGGTCACAAAATCAGAATGTAGTGGTTTGACTCCAAATAGCACAAATCATTAGGGATCCATGTATTCATGTTCATCTTTTTTTTTTTTTAATTCTTTTTTTTTTTTTGAGATTTTATTTGAATTGTGTGTGTGTTTACATCACTAGCTCTAGAGGCAGTCAGCACTAGTTTGGGTAAGTCCATACACTGGACCCATGATGTTTTTAAGTCTGCAGATAATGGAAAATCATTATTTAGTTTAAGGCTGCCTTTAGTAGGTCCTAGTGAGTGTACAATTTGTGTCAGAACTTATTAGTTTGTAGTGCAACAACTAATGTAGTAGACTTAGTTAATGGTGTAAGTGATGCACAGCTTCAATCTACAATCTTTGATTTAGAGCAGGCTCATTTTAGACAGCCCCCATACAAATGCATGGTTTATGTTCGATTCTCCCGAGAGAATTGAAACAATGTTTTTATTTTTGGCTATCAAATTTTAAATTCATTTTCTCAACAAAATAAAATGTAATTTTTTATCAAAATTGAGTATCAATGTTCTTCAATGTTAAATGACCCACTAATTAACTTTCCTGAAGTAGATTATTTGACAAACCAAAATGTTAAATGCTCAAAGTGTAGACATTGCTATCCAAGTAGGTGAACATCAATTGGCTCTAAAACTTTGTGAGTGTTCTACTGTTGTGATCAATGTTTTTGTTACTTAGACAAGATTCTAGTTTCCACACTACAAGAAACTAGTGAGTCCATGCAGCTAGGAACATTCTTTGTAAAGTGATGAAAGTATTCATGCTGTGGTACACTTGTGCCACTGTATCTCAGAGGAAGATATTCAATCACACAAACTATTGAAACTAATTTTTAAGTTTATTCTATTTACAGATGATATACTTTTTGTTTTTACACTGTTGACGATTTATAATTTGAAGTGTAAGGTGCCAACAATGGAGACGTTGTGTATTTCTATTTCAATAGACTCTGAGCAACACATGCAAATCTGTACACTATGATCTATCTATACTGCATAGCGAGAGACACTTAGTTGTCTTCCCTTGTTGTGTTATTATTGAAGACAGTCTTTGATTTTCTGACATTGTAATTTGTTGTTTTGTGCCCTTACCAATTAGAATTTCGGCAATGACCTTTAAGTTGTTAGTCAAGGTCGCCAGTACAAGTAAATAAATGCCACTTTTGTTTTGTTCTTAGTCTCACTGTTGTTTTAGGGTTTGCTATTTAGATCTAAAAACCGACTAGAGAAGTTTGATTCCAATAAAGTGTGATATCATCTCAACAGCTTTGTTTGACTTCACCTGTTGTGTATGTTTGTAGCCTTAATGTTTGTTGTCCATGACAGAAATTAGGTAGGCCTAGAGGTTGTCAAGAAAATAAAAGGCATAAGCTGTATAGGTGGGCCTAGAGGTTGTCAAGAAAATAAAAGGCATAAGCTGTATAGGTGGGCCTAGAGGTTGTCAAGAAAATAAAAGGCATAAGCTGTATAGGTGGGCCTAGAGGTTGTCAAGAAAATAAAAGGCATAAGCTGTATAGGTGGGCCTAGAGGTTGTCAAGAAAATAAAAGGCATAAGCTGTATAGGTGGGCCTAGAGGTTATCAAGAAAATAAAAGACATAAGCTGGTCGACAGACGTTTGGATTAGGGCATCAAACCGAGGACAAACTTACTCAGTAAAACTCCACATTGTAATGACATAAATACACAACAAATTCATTTGTTTTGGTAATTCCTGATGTCCTATAGTCTTTCTTCAATGCAATCCAATGTCAGCTGGAATAAAATGTTAGCAGATTTGTTGAAATCTCTTAAGGCAATGCACTTTTACACCTTTGAAGCATTACATGATGTTACTCTTCCAACCGCTCAGCAAACACAACCCTGCTAGAGTCGGGATTCGAACTCAAGCCCCCTTGTAAGATGGCCAATCAGTATCCAAACGGTTTTAACCTCCCAGCAGAGAGCTTGTGTGTGACTAGGTAACAATAATGACAGCAAGGCTCAAGGTTTAAATGAGCAAGAGAGAAAAATGTGTAGAGTTTATCTGTAGAGAATCTTGGACATCATGCGTTTTCTCTTCAAGCAGAATCTGGCACACCGTGGGCATCGCGAACGAGTTCAAGAATTGGCAGTACAAAATCAAAGAACTATCCTGGAGTGAAATTACTACTCTAGTACGATCCATTCCTGAGACCCCGAATAAGTGCATGTCCCAACAAAATAAAAACGAATTTATTGTAATGAAAGTGCTCACGAAACCAAAACAAAAAATCCTACAGAAAGTTTGAAAAGCAAATATTTCTCGATTATTTTCCACAGTACACCTAACATCTAAAATCTGGATCAAAATTGTATGGTACATTGTCAGGCAGAGCCTCAAAGACGTATTGGGTAGAAGAAAAAATTGCCAGGTGAAAAAAAGATGTAGATTTTCTATCGACGCACAAGAAAGCTACTTAAGGAAATACCAATATTGTTCATGAAATAATAACCCCATACAACAACGTCATGTTAATATGAATTTTAGGTATTCAGGTAGGCTAATTGTCACAGTTTCTCCAGAAGTCTCCCAACTTCCAAAACAAGAATCTATTGAGTTTTAGAGTTTACTAAAAAAAAAATATGTCAGTCCCCGAATATTGCTATTTTGATTCGCATTTTTTTTTTTATTATTTTTTTTTACTATTGTGGTAAGTGTGACTACATGCAAGCAGGGCCGGTCTTAAGCCACTGCAACCTATGCGGCCGCAGTGGGCCCCGCGCTTTCATAGGCCCCGCGTTAAGTAGCCTATATCTGTAATTGCATAATGATGCAAAATATACGAAACCGACGTGGAAATTATTTTTAAAATCTCCTGAAAGTTAGACAAAATTTTTATAGGGAAAACACCAATCTTACGCGAATAAAAAAAAAGCATTGTCAGCTTTCATATTTAAATACAAATATAATAATAGTGCGAATTTTAACCGAAACGAAAGTTCCAAAAGAACTAGAATACGTTTTTAAAACGATCAAAACCCGTAAATGAGAACATCTAGTTCTCACTTCTAGTGAGACTGCTGAAACAGAGTCTATGAAGAATGCAAAGACTGCAGTGGTGAATTTCGTAAGAGAAGAAGAAAATGATGTAACACTAACAACTGATCAACATGTAGTTATAGATAATGAACAAAATGTGGTCGATTCATTGAGAAATCTGGGTGGAATGGAAAGATCTTGTATTGACTATTTATTACAAAAAGGTCCACCTGAGATTACTTTGGAGAATTTTCCGAAAAATAAGGATGGTAGACATTTCTCTTAAGTGCATTGCAAACCAAACCTGAGTAATGGTGAAAGTGTTTTGCTTCCTTGGCTGATATATTCTGTGTCAGCAGACAAGATGTATTGTTTCTACTGTCGTCTACTGGAAAAACAAAAAAGTTTCTTTTTAAATGAAGGATTTGACCAGTGGCAAAGCTGTACCACAAGGCTAGCAGAGCATGAAAAAAGACGCCATGACCAGTTGCTGTGAAGCTGGAGCAAGACTAAGTAAAAAAAAAAAACAGGCATTGACAAAGTTCACCAGGAGAGGCTTTATTCTGAGACTAAACGTTGGACTAGTTGCAATTGTACGATTTCTAGCGAAGCGCAATTTAGCTTTCAGAGGGACCATTGAAAGACTTAAAGAGCCAAGTAATGGGAATTTCCTGATCTAGTAGAATTACTCGCAAAGTTTGATCCAGTAATGGGGAACAACTTCGACGTGTTACCAATGCAGAAATTCATGATCGTTACCTGGGAAAGAAGATTCAAAACGAACTTATTACTGTAGTAGCTGATGCTGTTGTGAATTCTATCCTTCGAGACATCAAGAATGCAATGATATTGGATTGTACTCCAGACTTAAGTCACAACGAGCAGATGTTATCAGTATCTCTCAGATAAGGGTAAATATGAAAGAGCTTGTGGTTGGCTGGAAACATGGATGTTGTTGCAATCTTTCCAGCCAAAAGTCAAAGGAAAAGGCAGAATGATAAATCTGTGGAAAACTTTACACATCGAAAAGCTGAAGATGTCTACAGGATAAAATGCTTCAACAGAATTGTGAACACTACAATTTACTCCTTGCAGCTTAGATTTGAACTGTAACTGTGGCATCTTGTGAAAGAAGTTTCTCGCGTCTTAAACTAATCAAGAATTACTTAAGGTCAACAATTCACGAAGAGAGATTGAACAATGTGGCAATTCTTGCTATTGAGCGTGATCTATGTAGGAAACAGAATTTTGATGATCTACTGTATGACTTCGCTACACACAAGGCTCGTAAAGTAAAGTTAATTTGATTGTGATTTTGTACTTAGTTAATTAAGAATGTATAAAATGCAAAGACGAATTTATTTTTTAATACAAAATCTTAATTTTCACTTATTATCATTATCCCTACCCAGAATAGGCCCCGCGCAATCCGTTTCGCATAGGGCCCCGCAATTGCTAGGACCGGCCCTGCTTGCAAGCGAAGTTTTTCCAAACTTACTTTGATGAAGACTTTGATGAAGAAATATTTACGATCAACAATGACGATTTTACGACTCACTAATTTGGCAATTTCATCTATTGAACAAGACTTAGTGGAAAAAAACTGATTTCAATAAAATTATCGATAGTTAGCCGGCGAGAAAGCACGTGAGATTCAATTGTATAATCTTTTTAAATTCGATTCTTTGCGAAATTAGAAACTTTTCGCTGTTTTTAAGCGGCTTTTTTCTGGGTGTGGGCATCGCGAGGAACTGCCGCACAGGGCATCAAATACCCAAGCTACCCCACTGACATGAGCGTATAGAAGGAAATCTTTCCTAGAACAATGTTGAGGAGTACACACGTTTAAAACGTTTTGGTTGCGAGTTTAGACACACAAAAATATTATGAAGAGAGTTGGTGTCAACAGAACTCGGATGCAGGTTTCAATTTTCAGAACAAATATTAATAAATATTCCGTTTAAACTTTCAGATGGTGCCGACGTGATTGTTTTGTTAAGGCGGATGACGTTGTTGTCATTTTAATTCCATTAATTGTTAATATTCTTCGTAAGTATTCACTGAACTGATTGTTATGTGCTTGGACTGGGTGGGATTAAAGAATCGTCTAATGAACAGATAAAGGTGTTGTTGAATATCCTATCTCTCAGTCATGGCCAATGGAAGAAGTCATTTCCTTGTGGTCAAGTTTTTACACAGCCTTCTGTCATGTATTTCAGAATAGAGACTTTTTGAAGCGTAAATAGTTTGACAACAAAATGGTGTAATTGTCTGAAAAAAATGGCTGGCATATTTAATTTAAAAAACCAATCGTTATCGAATTTTTAATCTTTAATAATTTTACAAAGTTTATACCAACTCAAGTCTGTCGGTCTGATAAAAAGTTTGTACCGGAACACATTATTTCTCCCACATGCAGTCTCGGATCAAGTTGAAATTTCTCACAATTATTTCTTGTACCTAAGAACCAATTTAAAAAAACAAAACAATTAGTTAATTAACTAGTGGTAATTCATTATTTTCTTTAGTATCGAACAAGGGAAAGAAATTCTACTTAACAGATGTGGTGGTATAAGTAAAATTAGTCCACTTGGGGAGGCTTGAGCCCTGAGTGAACAGTTTTGTTGTTGTTTTTTTTTTGTTTTTTTTTTTAAATATAAAAAGCGATCGCGGTAACGTTTATTCAGAGACTTCCCTCCCCCCCCCCCCTCCTTTTCACAATTGGTCCAGACTAGTGATCGCACCATAGCGCATTGAGAAAGCTAAAACCATGAAATTGCACATAACAAAAACAATTGGTAAAAATATTTCTTATCGTACAGATTTATTATTAGAGTTAGTCTAGATTTATTACAAATTTAATTAACATTTTTTTCTTATTTTTTTAAAACGTCTTTCTTATGCGTCCAGCCCTACCCCTCTCACCTCGCTCCATTACATCTGTATAAAATGGAGGTTTCTAATTTTTATCAGATTTTCAAGCACATTTTTTTAGGTAAGTAATGCAGTTCACAAACAACCTTTAAAATAGAAGCACATTTTGTTTTGCTTTGTGTATGTTTAAAGGCCGTTGAACTGTTTTTTTTTTTTTTTTGAAGTGTCCTACTTTTAAACTGAAGACGCTTTAAATTTGGCAATCCCAAGAGTCACTGACCTAAGTGTTTTTGGCCAGGTTTTTGTGTCACGCTTAGCCAAAAAAAAAATGGTGCATGCGCATTATTGTTTTGACTTAACTTATCTAGAGTTTAGTTTTAAACGCGTCTAGTTAGTGTGAAGTGGCACCAACGTTAAATCACCAGCACAAAGAACGTGTGGCTGCGGATGAAATATTGGCTCTCGTGTCACATTGTCTTATCTTAAGCCTCATTTTTTTTTGTTTTTTTTTTTGCTATCTTTATGACATGATAATATTGTTAATATTTGGCAAAATTTTCTGAAAAAAAAAAGGGGGGGGGAGTGGACTAGAAGGAATAAAATGAGAAAATAACTGTGAAACGCTTTTTAGGCCTTAAGTGTGGAGAAGTTCTATCTTTATTCCAACCATAGGGGCCCTACCGAGACCAATCGTTCTAGGAGACCTGAACATTGACCTGTAACGTCACAACCTGAAGGCAGTTTAGACCAATAGCATGTTGCCACGTTACAGGTCTGTACGACGTAGCAGTGGGCTTCTAGTCTAAACTGCCCTCAGAGAGAGGGAAGATAACTGGGTAGATACTAAAGATACGAAGGGTGATAGACAAATACAATAATAAAACTTGTCTTTGAGTCCGAAGATTAAGAAGTGCAGTACTAGAAGTCAGAGCAATGGACAGACATGTGGACAGAAAGACAAACACAGATTCATGATAAAAACGAGAAATACAAATATAGGCAGACAGATAAAGTGAGATCTAGACAGAAAGTATTTGAAGAGAAATGGAGACAACCAGAAAGATCACAGACAGATATAAGACAGAGTTCAAGAGGAATGAGTAGGTCATTGAAAGAAAACAACAACAGAGCTGTAGAAAGAGAGCGATAGATGGAGTCAGGGAGGCACAAAGAGACAAACAAAGAAATAGAGATATTAACATTAAGAAAGAAAAGGGCGACTTCAACTTTTTGTATTTTGAAGAATACAGTTTATTTGATACTCGATCCTCAAAAGCGTCTTCCCTCCCCCTCCTCTCCTTCATTACGTTATACTGCCGCCCATTCCTCTCCTTTATTACACAATACTGCCGCCCCTTCTCCTCCTTCATTACGTAATACTGACGCCCCTTCCTATCATTCATTACGCAATACTGCCGTCCCTTCCTCTCCTTCATTACGTAATACTGCCGCCCCTTCCTCTACTTCATTACGTAATACTGCCGCCCATTCCTCTCCTTTATTACACAATACTGCCGCCCCTTCTCCTCCTTCATTACGTAATACTCACGCCCCTTCCTATCATTCATTACGCAATACTGCCGTCCCTTCCTCTCCTTTTATTACGTTATATGTCCGCCGCTTCCTCTCTTTTTTTACGTTATATGTCCGCCCATTCCTCTCCTTTATTACGTTATATGTCCGCCCATTCTTCTCCTTTATTACGTAACATGTCTGCCCTTTCCTCTCCTTTATTACGTTATATGTCCGCCCATTCCTCTCCTTTATTACGTATATGTCCGCCCATTTCTCTCCTTTATTACGTTATATGTCCGTCCATTCCTCTCCTTTATTACGTAATATGTCCGCCCTTTCCTCTCCTTTGTTACGTTATATGTCCGCCCTTCCTCTCCTTTATTACGTAATATGCCCGCCCATTCCTCTCCTTTATTACGTTATATGCCCGCCCTTTCCTCTCCTTTATTACGTAATATGCCCGCCCCTTCCTCTCCTTTATTACGTAATACTGCCGCCCATTCCTCTCCTTTATTACGTAATATGCCCGCCCCTTCCTCTCCTTTATTACGTAATACTGCCGCCCATTCCTCTCCTTTATTACGTAATATACCCGCCCCTTCCTCTCCTTTATTACGTAATACTGCCGCCCATTCCTCTCCTTTATTACGTAATATGCCCGCCCCTTCCTCTCCTTTATTACGTAATACTGCCGCCCATTCCTCTCCTTTATTACGTTATATGCCCGCCCCTTCCTCTCCTTTATTTCGTTATATGCCCGCCCCTTCCTCTCCTTTATTACGTAATACTGCCGCCCCTTCCTCTCCTTTATTACGTAAAACTGCCGCCCCTTCCTCTCCTTTATTACGTAATACTGCCGCCCATTCCTCTCCTTTATTACGTTATATGTCCGCCCCTTCCTCTCCTTTATTTCGTTATATGCCCGCCCCTTCCTATCCTTTATTACGTAATACTGCCGCCCATTCCTCTCCTTTATTACGTTATAGTGTTGCACCCTTCTCCCCGCAGTGTGGTACGTCATTCTACAAGTATGTTACGTTTTTGTTTCTGTCACACTAGTGACGTATGCTACTATTTTTAGTATCACTTGAGGAGCTTATTTATAGTTAATCTATTCAAAGAGAAAGATCTGGGACATTTCTTGAATATTGTATTAGTCTTAATCTAGTTTTAGATAAGACCATTTCGCAATGTCAGTCAAGTTGACTTGCTTCCATTCACGTCTGCTTGTCACTTGAATAATAATTATATGTCTTAGCTACATTGGAGAAGGCATGAGATATATTTATATAGTGAACAATAGGCTACATTCTTAGGCCTTTATTTTTTATTTGTTTATTTATTTATTTTGAAACTAGTTTTTCTTTAATCTAAAACTGTATTGTGATTTGTTTGAGTTATACACATACATTGTTGTATTTTTTAATTCAAATTGACAAACCACGTGGGCGTGATGGCTGAGGGGTAGAGCCTACAAACCTAGTGTTCTCTAGTTCAAATCCCGCTGACTCTTAGAACCACCCTGAGTCCACCCAACTCTATTGGGTACTTGAACTATGGAAGTGTGTTGTGTTTACTACATGCTACCCTCGTTAACTGTAAGAGATGACTCGTCTTTCTCCATAGACCGCCATAGCCTTCATTTTCATTTTCAAATTGTTTGCATTTAATGTGTGTGACATCCTCTGGACTGACTGTTCGTTGTTGTCTGTTGATCTGGGCCATAAAAAAATAAAATAAAACATGAAACAATATCTCTTTCAGATCTCCTTCTGACTGAGTCAGGTATATATGTCAGTTTTGCGTGGCACCATGGCCATAAAGAGGGTGCATTTTTCCCCAGTACCATTTGACGCAAAGAGGTCAACTTATTTCTCTAAGAATAATGTGGGACAATGAAGCTCCTTAGAATCAAACTCTCTGGATGGAGGAAGGAGAAGACAGCCCGTTTCTTCTTATACTTGTATTATATCATCCTTATTCACACCTTTGTAGACAAAGTTTGGTAACATATCCCCCTCATAGGTCTACTTACCTATACCTATATCTTTAGACACACTTCCATGTGTTACTATCTACCACAGAAATATTTGCCGAAACTGAGACCTCTCACGTTACATGTGAGATTTTTAAATATTTTTTTTTTTGCAACAACCAGATGACTGTGACAGATCAGTTTCCCGAAAGTCAAGGACTTAGACTAATGGAAGAATCCCCCCCCCCCACCCAAAAAAAAAAAGTTGGGGAGGGGAGGGGTTTCGTCATTTAAATATTTTTTTTTTATTTTTATGTCTTTTGACGCAAAAAATAGAATGCAAAAAGGTCAATATATTGTTAGCACTTTTGTCTTTAGCTGTAGGATTTTAATAATAAGTGTCATTGGCGCAGTCAGTACTCTGTCTTTAAGTTATGGTGACTTATAGTCTAGTTCAGTAGCACCACCTACTTTTAAAATAACTCGTTCGTAAATTGCAATAGGTCTACTTTATGGACAGCTTAAACCCCCAAATAGAAATTACATGTTTTAATAATATAAATGCTTTTTTTTTTTATTATGTGTAGGCATGAAAATAAGAATAAAATAAATCATTTTTCTTTATACCTTATCAACTTTTTGATAAAAAAATAAATAAAAACTATAGCTAAAATGATGAAAAAATGGTCAATTTTCATGTCATGATTTCTTGAAAACTACTAAAGCTAGTTCAGTTGTTGATTATTCAATACTAGTAGAAGATTGAGAAGCAGAATTAACCACATTCATTGAATTGAAAAAAAGTTACAGCTCTAAACATGCTTGTGGCCCATTATTTCAAGTTTTTATAGGGAGGTAGCCATAGAAAAAAAAATTACTCAAAAAGTTTTCAACCTTTTGAAATTTTATTCTGCTTCACTTTCATAATTATAAATACAACTTTATGTGTGCCAAATTTCAAGGCAAAATATTCATAAATAACATTTTTTATCACACCATCTCTGAACAAAAAAAGAAATGAACTATTTTTCATTCTCTGGGTCGAGCTTCGTTAGAGCTTCGTTAGAGAGAAACAAAATTCATTGTAGTCCCTTTAACAGTGTCCACTGAGAATTGTTCTGATGATGCTACAGGTATGCAGAAGTACTGTCCTCTGACAGGTAACGTGAATCTTCTTAGGTATGTTTAAAGCCTCGAAAGTTTGCAAGTTTAGGGCCTTGAATGTTTGCAAGGTCATCATCATCAAACTCCATTTGAGTGAGGGCTTGAGAGGTTCAAATCCTTTATTGCAAAAGTCCTGGACAGAAACCTGCTGTCTTGCGTAGTGCAAACATGTCACTATACAGAGTCAGGGTGAAGGGGTCAAGCTTTCTGTCTCAGGGTAAAGGGGTCAAGCTTTCTGTCTCAGGGTGAAGAGGTCAAGCTTTCTGTCTCAGGGTGAAGAGGTCAAGCTTTCTGTCTCAGGGTGAAGGGGTCAAGCTTTCTGTCTCAGGGTGAAGGGGTCAAGCTTTCTGTCTCAGGGTGAAGGGGTCAAGCTTTCTGTCTCAGGGTGAAGGGGTCAAGCTTTCTGTCTCAAGGTGAAGGGGTCAAGCTTTAAGCCATGATAAGAAACCATTCTTGTCCGTCTTGTTTAAAGTGTAACAAAGTTGAAACCTTCCGCGTAGGACTTTTTTTTCCCATTGGTGAATCTTATGCCCTGCGTCATTCATAGCCATATCTTATCACCATTATTATTATTATTATGTTAAAAACTAATGTGTATTCATTCTCTGGCGCTGCCAGGGTCGAGCTTCGTTAGAGAGAAACAAAATTCATTGTAGTTCCTTTATCAGTGTCCACTGAGGAATTTTCAGGTGATGTGGCAGGTCTGCAGCAGTACCGCCCTATGACAGGCAATGAGAATCTTCCTGGTAATGTTAAGGGTCTTGATGGTATCTGTGAGGTCAGTTGTCATTCTCCACTCAGTTGATATAGAAACAGGATATATTGCTGTTTTAGACAGCTTCCAAATCGCTTATATCTCCAAGCTTAGGTATCAAGATTTTCTTTGTTTTTCCATTTCATTTTTCTTTATAGGCTAGTATTATGCGATAGTCGTACGGCGATATTAATGATGGTAGCGTTTTTTTTTTGTCAGTAGATCAGGGTGATTAAAATACACCATTATTACTATTATTATTATTATTATTATGTTAGAGAAGAACGAGTATTCATTCTCTGGCGAAGCCAGGGTCGAGTTTCGTTAAAGAGAAACAAAATACATCGTAGTTCCTTTATCAGTTTCCACCGAGGAATTTTCTGGTAATGTGGCATGTCTGCAGCAGTACCGCCCTCTGACAGGCAACGAAAATGTTCCTAGGAACGCCAAGGACCTTGAAGGTATATGTGAGGTCAGTTGTTATTATCCCCTCGGTTGATATAACAATGGGGTATATTGTTGTCTTAGATAACTTCCATAAACGCCTGATCTCCAAGCCTAGGTTCCCATATTTTCGTTGTTTTTCCAACTCAGTTTTTCTTAAATTATGAGATAGTGGTACGGCGATGTCAATAATGGTAGCGGCCTTTTCTTTTTTATCGATGAGCAGCAAATCAGGGCGATTAAAATCTACCGTTTTGTTGGTCAAAATAGACCTATCCCAGTACAGTAGATGATCAGTAGATTCGAGAACCTCTTCTAGTGAATATTTATAGTAAGGAGAAGTATCCTTACCGATCAAATTATGTGTCAAAGCCAAGTGCTGGTGTATTAGCTTTGCAACTTGGTTATGGCGACCTAGGTAGACTGATTCTTATAGGGCTGGACATTCTTCCATAATGTGTTCAATCGACTCGCCCACATTTCCACATTTTCGGCATTTGTCGACAACATTGAGTTTCAGGATATGCTTCTCGTATTTTTTTTGTCCTAATTACTCTGTCCTGTATTGCTGTAACAAAGCTTTCTGTTTCAGGGTAGGGATGATCTGCTTTGAGCCCTGTTAAGGAAGCAGCCTTGTCAATGTTGTCCCCACCCAATAAAGCCGGGAATTTTCCATGGAGTTTTTTTTTTCTTCCCATTGGCGAATCTCATGCCCTAGGTCGTCCAAACCGACATTAACATCAACATTAATTATTATTATTAATATTAAAATTATTATTATTATAAGTTCAGTTTGTTTGTTTGTTTATTGTGTCCATGTTCAGCTTGTAACCGCTGACTTCGTGTCAAGTCTCAGTCCAATGAGAATGTCTGCGCTGTGAAATGAAGATACGTTATGGAATCACTGACCCTTAAAACTGTTATTTTCACATAAATGTGACTTGACTGCTTCTCAAGAAACGGTTGAATGAATCTGGACCTTTTAGTGGCCCTGACCGGGTCAGAGATGCTCTGGATAGTGTAACCTGATACCTGGAGATTATTGTCCTGTTTATCACTTGCTAAATGCTGAGCCAAGATCTCGAATGGATAAAAAAAAATGTAAAATACAAACTCAAAAGAAACTGTAGCCAAGAACTGAGTACATCTAGTTCTGCATGGAAGAATATATTTTTAAGAGTTATCTCCCCCGGTAGTTGTCACGATGATCCTCCAACGCGTCCAAGCGAGTGTCATGTGATCGTACTATATTTAGTTTGTTGTTGAAGACATTTTATTGATTTCTTCCCCCCCCCCCAGTTATCTATCTTTACATCTACCTTGGCATTAACTGGAGACCATGGCAAACAAAGAGTTAGTCCAAATGGAAAACGGACAACAGTATAGACACAAGGAGAATGATGGCGTCTTGTTTAATGATGGCTGCCATTGGTATCAATTAACTTGTTAACCTTGTTGCCCACCACCACCCACACGTTTATAATGAAGGTTTGAGTCGGTCAAGACAGCTTCTGTCATCCCCGCCCCCCGATGTCTTTCTCATTCGCTGTGTCCCCCTCTTTAGCCTCCTCTCTATCCCCTTTGTTTCCACAGCTTCCTCTCCATATCTCTTCTCTGTCTGTCCTCTTTCTCCTTGCCTACCTCCCCGTCTCTCTCTTTTTTATCCCTCTCTCCCTCTCTCTATCCACCTTATTCCCTCTCCCCTCACTCCCCATTCCCCTTCTCTCAATCTGTCTACATCTCTCTCTCTCCTCCTCTCTTACTGTCCTCCTTTCTCCTCACTTCTCCCTCTTCCCCTTTCTCTCCCTATCCCCCTCGTTCTCCCCCACACCGCCACACACACAGTCTCTTATCTCTTTTTGTAATGCCATGTGGCTGCCCCGAACACACACACACATACACTTAGACTTAGACTTAGACTTAGGTCCTCCCGCGCCGTTCGGCGCATTGGGCGGCAAGCTGTCTCCATAATGATCTGTCACTGGCAATGTCTGGAGCCTCCTCCCATCTGGTGTCCACTGTTCTGAGGTCCTCCATGAAGGTGTGTCGCCAGGTAATACGAGGACGTCCCTGTTTGCGCTTTCCTCGTTTTGGCTTCCAGGTTATCGCAACTCTTGGTGTGCGTAATTCATTTTGACGTAGAACATGTCCCGCAAACCTCATGCGACGCTCAGTCACAACCTCACTAAGTGTTCGACTCCCAGTTCGGCATAGGATTTCCTTGTTTGAGATCCGGTCTGTGTAACTGACTCCCAAAATCCGTCTCAGCCATCTCTGTTGAGCCACATTTAGTCTTTTCTCAATTTTGACAGATGACTTCCACGTCTCACATGCATATGTAGCAGTTGGAATGACGATTGTGTTGAGAAGGTGTATTTTTGTCTCGAGTCCAATGGCTTGGCTAGTCCAAATAGGCTGCAGCCTTTGGAAAATGCTCCCTGCCTTTCCTATTCGACATGCTACATCATGGTAAGCATCTCCATCATTTGTTATGATGCTGCCAAGGTACGTGAACTTGTCCAGCTCTTCAAGCTTTGACTCGCCAAGTCTGATGGGGACACCCTTTGCCTTATATCCCACTCGCATAATTTTAGTCTTATCCAAGTTTATGTGGAGGCCAATTTTGGGTGCCTCTCTGTCTAGGCTCTCCGTCATTTCTTGAATGCATTTATTTGTAGCCCCGAGTAGTGCAACATCATCAGCAAAGTCCAAGTCCATCAATCGGAGTTGTTCATGCCATGGAATACCAAAGGCAGTCTGGTTCATTGCTCTCCTCATTATGTAGTCGATGGCTAGGAGGAAAAGGAAGGGAGATAAGATGCACCCCTGTCTCACACCTGTCTCGATTGTAAAAAACTCTGTTGTTCCCTCTTCTGTTTTAATGCAGCAACTAGACTGACTGTAAAGGCGTCGTAGGATCTGGACGAATTTTTCTGGGATACCGTATTCTCTAACTATTTTCCATAGTGATTCTCGGTGGACACTATCAAACGCTTTTTTGAAGTCCACAAAACTGATCATTAGCCGTTGTTGGTACTCAAGACTTTGTTCTATGATATTTCGTAAAACGAAAATCTGCTCTGTACATGATCTGCCTCTTCGGAAACCTGCTTGTTCTTCTCTGAGCCTTTCATCTACAGACTGTTGAAGCCGTCTCAACAAAACAGTGCTGAAAACTTTGCCTGGGACAGAGAGGAGAGTAATGCCCCTCCAGTTGTTGCAATCTGCCAAGTTGCCCTTTTTTGGAAGCTTTACAATCACTCCCTTTTGCCAGTCCTCTGGGACTTTTGAAGTTCGCCAACAGAGATTTAAGAGATCAGTCATTCTGTTAACAATGCACTGTCCCCCATATTTTAGCATTTCTGCTGATATCATGTCTAGTCCTGGTGCTTTGTTATTCTTTAGCACTGCTATGGCCATGGTAACCTCCTCAGCAGTTATTGGGTCTGTCTTGACCTTGAGATCATTGTCTGGAGAGGGGTCCTTGAATATGTAAGTTAGGTCTGGCGACAGTTGGTTAAGGGTCTCTTTAAAGTGCTCTACCCATCTTGCATCCTGTTCTTCTTTGGTTAACAAAGTTTTGCCTTGCTTGTCTTTTATTGGTGCCCCATGTCCACTCTTTGCTCCAGTGAGATCTCGGACAATACGATGGAGGGTTTTTGTGTCATTTCTGCTTGCAGCTGCTTGTGCCTCTTGTCCCTTCTGCTCAATCCAGTCCCGTTTATCTTGCCGACAGCTTCTCTTTACTTTCAGATCTGCTTCCCTATAGGCTTCTTCCGCTAGGCTGCGATCCTGTGTTTCATTTTTCTGATCTCGTCTACGTTTGGCCTCTTTCCTCTCATCTATCAATTTCCATGTTCTGTCTTGTATCCACCGTTCCTTGTATGAGCCTCGCCTCCTTCCGATAACTTCTTCCGCGCACCCAATAGTGGTATCTTTGAAGTTGGCCCACTCTTCTTCAAGGGTCAATATATCTGCAAGAGCCTCAAAGCGGTTCGTTAGTTTCAATTGGAACTGTGCTGCAGTATTGCCGTCTTTAAGCTTTTCTACATTAAATGGGCGGGGTCGTGTGGTTTGTTTTGGTTGGCGTTTCAATCGGAGCTTACATTTGCCACTGACAAGGTAGTGGTCTGAGCCGATATCAGCTCCTCTGCGGGTCCGCACGTCTAACAGAGATGACCTCCATCGTTTGGAGATGCAAATGTAATCTATCTCGTTGAAGGTTTCTCCATTTGGTGATCGCCATGTTTTTTTGTGTATTTGTTTGTGCTTAAAATATGTGTTTCCAATTGAAAGGCTGTTGGATGCGCAGAGAGAAATCAAGCGCTCGCCATTATCACTGATGTTTTCTGCAGAGCCATATGGTCCCATTACATATTCAAAGCCAGTTCGGTTGGGATTGATTTTGGCGTTAAAGTCTCCCATCAGTAGAATTAGGTCGTGAGTAGGTGTTTCATCAAGAGTGGTTTGTAGTTGATTATAGAAATGATCTTTGATGGTATCTTCTGCATCCTCTGTAGGAGCATAAGCTTGGATGGTAGTGACTTTAATTTGCTTTGTTTGGAGTCGAGCTGTAATGATGCGGTCACTGACCGGCTTCCAAGCAATTAGCGCTGAAGCTGCTATTTTAGACATGATGATTCCTACACCACCAATGTGCTCCTTGTCATGTCCTGAATATATTATTGTCTTGCCATATGCCGGTCCCAAGCCCGGGTGAGAAAGGAGGAGGGTTTGGCGTGGGGCTAGCGACCCCACCCTGTAAAACCACTATTGCTACAGAAACGGCAAACTCGACACATAATGAAAACTATACATGCGGCGAGGGCGGCCAAACCCTGATGACGGTGTTGGATCAAAGCCAACTGGAAGTCCAATACCTGATACATGGCAAGCCTTTCAACGCAAGGAAACCGACTCTTATAGGCACGTGGAATGTAAGAACCCTGAATCAATGCGGTAAACTGGCCCAACTTTTAAGAGAGTTTGACTCTTACCGGCTGGACATCCTTGGGATCTGCGAGATGCGGTGGACATCAAGTGGACAAATAATCAATGATGGCAAGACAATAATATATTCAGGACACACATACACAAACTAAGGTAATTTAAGTGCCTTTATTTCACGCACAACACTCCATTTAGAATATAAGATACTAGTCGACCGGCGCCCGGCGGCATAACATACGCCGCTATTTTGCAGGGTCGGCCTTAGGCCACTGTAAACTATGCGACCGCAGTGGGACCCGCACTTTCATTGGACCAGCGCTAATTCTAGGTGTATAAATTATTAAATTAAACCATTTTATATCTTATAACAGATTTGCCGCAGCCTCCTGTCGATTTACCAGGAGCTCCTGGAAATCTCCTGAAATCGTAAAATATACGAAAAAGTCCTGGAAATATCCGGAAATCATTAAATGTTTTGAAAACTCATACAAATTTCCTGAAATATATAAGCAAAAATTGTCATTTTGGGGTGTCATTCAGTATGGAAAACGCCAATCCTATGCGCGATAAGTAAAAACGGCATTATGCATTACCCGTAATTGTGTAATCTGGTGAAAGAAGCTTCTCGAGCCTCTAACTAATGAAGAATTACTTGAGGTCAATGCTATTAGAGCATGGAATGGTTTGCCTGAGCTAGCCAGGAAAGCCAGTGACTTGGCAGAATTTAAGTCATTGGTTGACATGCATGACTAGATGCATGACGCGTAGGACGTAATAATCTACTTTTTTTTAAAGTAACGTCTGTATTATATAAGATAAAATATTTTTAAAAAAGAAAATTTTAAAGAAAAACTTGTTTTGTTTGTCACTGGTGTATTTCTAGAACAGACAGTTACGCTGGGCAGGGCACGTATCTCGAATGGAGGACGAACGTATGCCAAAAGCAGTCTTTCTTTTTTTTTTTTTTGTCAGCTGGACGTAATAGAGGTGCCCCACGGAAACGCTGTAAATGCCAGCCTAGGCATCAACTTCCTTTAACTGACATAGAAGAGAGCACCTGGTTGCATGCGGCCTCAGAACGAGACAGCTGGAGGTCACTTACAAAGGCCGCGAGATACACATTTGAGACCAAAAGAAAATCCGCTGCCAAGGACAAACGTAGACGGCGAAAAGAAAATCTAAATCGACCACCGGGGAACAATTATTATGTCTGCGCTGGATGTGGTAAAACAAGTAGGTCACATCTGGGGCTCGAAGACAAACCTTATTATTTCTAGAACAAAGAAATATAGCTCAGCAAGAAGATGTTTACATTACTTAGTTAAAAACCATAGACTACATTCTACCAACTCTACCCTGCAACCAAGGACGCCTCAGTGTACGGGACTTATTTAATTGAATAATATAGGCGTGGTGCGCACAGTTGGCAGTCCTGTATATATATAGTCTATGTTTAAAACTAAGACCACAGAAATTTTCCATACGTACCAAATATAGCTTAGACGGTTGCAGCCAAAGGGGAAAGATGTAGACTGTAGAGGCTCTATAAGGAGATGTGTTAACTGTTTCGGGGTCTTAATGACTCTTGTAAATGTATAGAAATTCAATTGTGTTGTTTATTTGTGAATATTGCGAGTCCCGAGACTAACCTGACCTCATCATCATCTGCCCCAGAGATCGAAAGGTCTGAAATGAAAACATTACTTTACCAAAACTAGCATAATTTTAAAATCACAATCTCAGCCACAAGTTATGCAATCGCATTGTACGATCTATACAATTCCATTGTTACAATCCTATACTAATTGGTCATCATTAAGCAATCCCAATCTCTACACAACGACTTTGTCATGTCTTTGTAGTTTCAGACTGTCTTCAGAAATGATTACATCCTTGCACCAATCTTTCCGCAACGGGGTGATGGGATGGAATTCGAACCAGGACAACTGGGACGACAATGCAAAGCCATCTTCTTAGAATTTCTTTTTTAAATGGACGGAGAGAGGAAATGATGGTAGCACCATCTCAGCACAGTCTCTCCCTGTTCTATACACAACTTTTTCACACTTTACGGTTGAGCTGTGTTTAGCAATGTTGACTGTCTCTTTAATGTCATCTGATAGGGGGCATTAAATATTACGTTAGGCTGAGAAAAATAGGAGAGGAGACATTAAAGTATTTAACTTGAAGATTTTTATGTACATTTTTATATCACCTCTCTCTCTCTCTCTCTCTCTCTCTTTTCTCTCTACTCTTTCTCTATATAGATAGATATAGATATGGTGGGTTTGACACAGAATTTAACAAATGACCAAACGAGGTGTAGGCCAATTTCAAGCTTTTATTAGTGATTAAAAAGAACAAAAACAATTTCAAGCTTTTATTAGTGATTAAAAAGAACAAAAACAATGAATTTGTAAAAAAAAACAACACAAAAGGACTACACAATGTGGCATCAAGAAGTAGATGCGGAACCAAGTTTCATTGAAGGATGTCAGCAGGAAAAAGGCAGTGGCCACCTTGATTGTTCCTTTTAAATCCGTAATTTGGCGGCCTTTCCTGGATAGAGGTCAGCTCGATATTTTGCGGAACGGTGCATGGTCAAGTTTTGCATACCAGTATAATTTATCTGCTCCACTATATATATATATATATATATATATATATATATATATATATATATATATATATATATATATATATATATATTATGTGTGTATGTGTATGTGATTAATCTTTATTTCATTCTGACTCTTCATTCTTTAGGAAGACATTTATTGTACCCTAGAATAGGTTTTTACTGGAGTTGGTGGAATGACTGTAGATACCCCACTTCTTGCCAACTAGGGGATCTGGGGGAGCGCTGTGAGCTCACCCAGGGTGGTTCGGGGCTGAGCCCCGCCACCAAGCACTATTTTCGGTATTTAAAACTTAAAATGCATATTCTGAGGTATATACTGTGCTATTAAAAAAATTAGATCAAAAACCAAATCCGCTATACACTGCACTTTATTAATGCAGCCCAGCGACTGGTACAAATTTGTAACCCCTCTTGGCTGCGCTCATGGAATTTGGTGACTGTAGTTTGCTTAGATTTTATATCAAAAAGGTAAGTTTTATTGTAAAAACTATCTGTTGGGTGGATTTGAACTAAAAAATCTCTGGAGGCTTTTTTTTAAAAACTAACTCAAACCCTCTTAGCTACGCTCATAGAATTTGGCGACTCTAGTTTGCTTTAGAATAATACTAGCCGAGCATTACCCGCGGCCTGCGGGCCTTAGTTTGTGTATTACTTATTTAGTGGATTGGTTTTATATCTATGTCAAACTTAGCTAATGTTCCTTTCAAGTTTTTTTTATTTCGCCACGAAAATAAAAGTAGTTTTGCAAAAATGGTTTTACATCCATATCAAATATAAAATACAATGGAAAAGGATTTACCCGATCTATTAATAGCGAATAGAGATACATTTAGCAATTAAAATGAAATTAGCGAAAGATGAATGGGATATAAAGTACAATTAAAACGGGTTTACCCGATTTGTTAAATGAGGACGTTTAAATTCGCAGATATAAGAAACGAATTTAAGTAAAAATGCTTTTGAAACACAAATTTGAAGGTTAATGTTATTAAATTATGAAATCAATAGACTATATTTTGTATTTTCATGTGTCATAGTAAAAAACTATCTGTGCGAAGTTTAGTTCTTAAAATTAGATCGTGTCTCTGTCAACATGGCCTAGATCCATGAACTAGTAAAATGCTTTCATTGAGTTGGACAACTTTTTTTGTGTTGAGGGTCCTAAGCTAGTTTTAAGGCTACTATACATACGTCACGGTCCCAGTTAGTATCCAATGAACATTAATGCCAAGTTTTATCAAGATTGGTCAAACGGTTGTGATTTCTATACGGGACATACACCCATACATACGCCTTAATTTCTGTTTTATGGTATAGATTAAAGCGGGTATTTTTTTAACCTCAAAGCTATCGGTAGGGGGGTTTTAAACTCAAAACCATCTGGAGGGGAGTTTAAACTTAAAGCTCTCGGAAGAGGGGTTAAACTCTTGGCTACGCTCATGAAATTTTGTGTGTGTAGTTTGCTTTAATTTTATATTGAAGAGGTGGTTTTTAGCTTCAAACCCCGCTGAAAGGGGTTTTAAACTCAAAACCCCTTAGGCTGCGCTGAGGCAAATGACTGCTTAACATTGAAATCTCACCTAAAATAAACTAAATCAAAGCAAAAATCAGTCATAAAATACCACCCCCTTCGGGGGGATTTCATATCGGGGGAGGGGTTAAGCCCCAAATATATATATATATATATACTTAAAGTAATTTATATAGTATTGTAGTATTTGAAAACAGGTCGATGTTAGGTCTAAGAGTATGAGTATATATTTAAATGTTTTTCCTTCAATCCCACTAAAACACAAAGCACCATTCCAGATTCCAGATCCATCCAAACACCATGCCTCAATCCTCATCCAAAATAATATAGAATTGCAGATTATAGAAAATAGTTTAAGTAGTAAACAATAATTCGAAGATTTGGAAATGTGAATCCAGCTCTAAGAATTGACTTTTGTTTCAAATTTGACTTTTTGCTTTGAAACGTGAGTTGTCAATGAGTTTTGCTGAGTCGTTGTTTTGATTCGTTTTTGTTTTTGCTGCTGTAGTTTGCTACTTTCTTTCTACCAATAACTTCACATACCTGGGCGTTCCGACTCCTCTTACTTTTGGTACTACCCTTACCCCCCCCCCCCCTATCTTTTTGCCCTTCAACTGTCTGCACCTAAAGGCCGTCACTGTCGCAGTGTATGCAGTGAAAACAATATACACCTTGTGACCTTGTCCTACTTTTAAAAAGACTCATCTTACGAGAGATCAAACAATGCATCGCTCTATTTACCTTCATTCAAATGTGTTTGTTTAGTAGAGCCCAAACTCAAGATGTTATGTTTATTTTCACAGATTTTCTGTTCTAGACATTGTGAAAGTGGTAAAGGGGTCGTCAGCATGGTGCCCACCAAAGGCTCCGAGATGTGGCGGCAAGTCTTTAGAAATCTGAATTTAAAGTAAAGTATTTTGTAGTCAACAAGTTTATTTTAACATACAGAGACATGTTAATATAAACATAATAAAGATATAACTGCATGTTGATATAAAACAAGCACACAACTACATGTTGATATTAAACAAATATACACATATAAACATTACAATAAGAAGTCCTAGCTGTCTGTTTTCGATGTATTTTGCCACATCCAAGTTCGCTGTCTCTCGGTGGTCGGTTTAAATTCTCTTTCGACGTCTACGCCTGCCATCTGCAGTAGATTTCTTGAATAAGAAATCTGCTGCTGCCACTTATGGAAGCCGGCTCCTGCCAAGTACTCTTTTCTATGTCTGTTAAAGCAAGCTGTCGTCTGAGCTGGTCTGTAAAGCGTTTTACGCCGCCCTGTTACGGCGCCTAACTTGCATGTTAATCTAAAAATAGTAATAACATTGTATTTAGTCTTCGAGAATGAGAAAAATTTCGTAATGACTTTATTAACCAACATATTGCCTCATTATGAGACATTCAGACACATGTTGCCTCATTATGAGACATTCAGACACATGTTGCCTCATTATGAGACATTTAGACACATGTTGCCTCATTATGAGACATTCAGACACATGTTGCCTCATTATGAGACATTCAGACACATGTTGCCTCATTATGAGACATTCAGACACATGTTGCCTCATTATGAGACATTCAGACACATGTTGCCCAGCCATTACACATCAGCATGGAGGGTAAGGACATCGATTTTGAACAGAGATGCCTACATGCCAAAATGGAAATGTGTCTTCCCAGACCTAAGAATACACAGGCAAATGTTTTATTTTCCTACATATCAATAAATACACTCAGGAAAGAATACAAATCATTCAAGCTCGTAACATACACGAAATGCGACAATGCTAAAGTGAACACAGCCTAAAGTTGTATACAAGACATTTTGTACATGTGTCCAAATATGTACACTTTTAGTCCCTGTCTTAGACTTGTCTAGACTATGTTCAAATGATGCCCTTCTTGTCACTTGGCAATGACCATACGACCTCTAGTGTATTCTACATTCCATAATAGCCGCAGCAGAAACTTCATTCAAAGGAATGGGAATTTGTGTTATGTGTGAAATTAGTTCCGTAAAGATAAGAGTTCTAGATTTTAAAAACCGTTAGTTGAATTTCCCTCATCAATGCTCTATGTTTCTTGTTATTGTTTAGATGAAGTGAATAGAAGCAGATCGTCTGCTTAGATCTAGATATTGAATCCAAGTCAATAAGGAAATGGGAAAACTACACTTTCATAAATGGCAGGCGCTACAGAAAGGTGGAGGTCGATTTGTGTGTACCTGGCCAACTTACCGGTCACACTAGCTCACTGATTCAGTGTTTCTCAAACTGTTACAAGAGAAGCCCCCCTCCCAAGCAAAAAAAAAAAAAAAAAAAAAACAATACACTCTCACCCCACCCCCTCCTTTTTTTTTTAAATTCATTCTCCTGGCGTCCACAACGGACCATTTTGTCAAGGAAGAGTTCAACTAAGAAAGTGTGGAGTGGGTGTGACAAACAGAACGGCGTGTAGTTTTGAAATGGGCTTCATCTTTAGAAACTTATTCTCAGGTTCAGACAAAAAACGTCTTTTAGCAGGCATGTTTTATTCACGCCACAGAATAATGATACGCCATTCGGGAGAAACTCGACCGTTCTGGCGTAAGAAAGACCAGTAGTCTATAGAATCGCATTGGCGAAGACGTTCTGATATGACTTCTCTAAAAAAAAAAGTTTGAATTGATCTTGTTGCAGACGTCTGTCACAAATACTGTTTGAAATTTCCTGCTTAGAAGACGAAACGGCGATACATAATTTTAAACATTTTTTTTTTGTTTTGTTTTATTTTGCTTCATTTTATAAATATGAATTTATTACCACAATGCAAAGGCAGATTTTTTTTCCTTGAAGACTATCAGGTTGAGCACTCCTTGCCAGCAAATCGTTAGAGAACAGTTAGAGCAGCGGTTCTCAACCTTGATAGTTTCTTGACTTCTATGATACAATTTACACAATACGGCGACCCCCAAACCGTAAAATTATTTTCGTCCCTAAGCCTAAATTAACTTCGCTTTTGCTAATGTTATAAATTCGTCATCACAATCTGGCATGGTTGACATATTTTCATTGTAGACAAATTACATAGCCAAAACTTTGTTCTGATGACTTTTGGTGACTTGAAATTCATATCGCCATCCTAAAATACTAGGAACACCATTTGTACAGTCTTTGTATAATTTCATTTTTTTTTTTATTACAAATAGAAACGTAATGTTATATGTGTATTATAGACCCAAAGGTTGAGAACCGTTGAGTTAGAGAAACGATTTTGTAACTAATCTATGGTTAACTCGCTCTACTGAGTCTACGCCTTCTTCTATTCCCCCTTACTACGCCACTGCTTACTCTGTAGTCGGTGCACAAATTTGGTCATTATATTCCAAACTGGCAACGGGCTGATTTATTTTGGTTTCCGCTTGAATCGGCCCAATCAAAATGACTTTTTAATCGTCACGGTTGATTTTTTTGTGTCGTCTGATTTCATGGTTTCACGGTCTCTCAAGCAACACTTCAGGGAGATAATCACAAGCAGGTATGGGCAACAACTCGTGTCAGTTTTATCCACAAAAAAAAAGTTACAAAACTCAAGAGGCCAACGCTCTCTCAAAGTGAAATGTATCCCTTACAAACAATCCGTCATTCAGAACATAGAACGCAGCGTGCCTCTGTAGGAAACGAAGATTGATATAGTGGGTAAAGCACCAGGGCCGAAACTAAACATTTATATTTCTAGTAATGACCATTAGTGGGTAAAGCATCAGGGCCAAAACTAGACATTTATATATCTAGTAATGACCGTTACAGATCAAGAGTGCATGGAGTCTAGTTTTTCTTTCAATAATGTTTTAGTAACCCCAAGTTCCTGTTAACGGCAATTTTCGTTTCCGACTGTAATTTACGGGTATATCAAGGGAAAAGAAAGAGGAAAAGAGAGAGACAGAGAGAGTGAAAAAGAGAGAGAGAGTGAGAGAGAAAGAGTGAGAGAGAGAAATAGAGAGAAAGAAAGTGAGAGACTGAAAGAGAGTGACAGACAGACGGACAGAGAAAGAGAGAGAGAACGAGATTGATAAAGAGAAAGAAAAAAGAAAAAAAGAGAGAGTGTGTGTGTGCGAAATGATAAGAAGGAATGGACTGGTCTGGAATGACAGAAGACATTTAGAAATGTGCAAATAGAAAGAAAAGATCACAGCACACTTGTGGTGTTAGAAAGATTGAGGCTTTGCGAGATACTTTTATTGGTACAAACAAATGGAAATTTAGATGCTGAAAGAGGTAGTGTTAACCATTTCAGGAGGGGGGGGGAGGAGTTTAGGAAAGCCAAGCTTTATTTCCAGTATTTAAAACTAAAATAAAATATTTTGAGGTATCTACAGTGCATTATACTGCTACTCTTCATTTCAAAAACCAAATCTTCTATTCATTGCACTTTATTGATGGAGCCCAACGACTGGTAGAAAATGGAAACTTTAGTTTTGCTTCAGTTCTTATTGGAGGGTAAACACAAAATCCATTTTGGCTGCGGACGCTCACGAAATTTAGTAATTGTAGCTTTGCTTTTCCTTTTGTTGGAAAAAACTGGGAGGGGGTTAACTCATAACCCCACTTGGTTACGCTCATGGAATTTTTTTTTCTTTCATGGGGGGGGGGGTAATCTCTAAACCCCAGGAAGGGGGATTTTAAACTCATAATTCCTTGGCTGCACTGGGGCAAGTGTTGATTTAACTTTAAAGTCTCACATACAAGAAACAAACAAAGTTAAAGCGAAAAACTAGTCACAACATTGGAAACCTGTACCCACCCCCGCCACGCCACTGGTGTTAATGGTACTAGTTGAATCGTTGAGTAACTTCCTACGTAGTGTCAGGGGAGACTGTAGATCTATCTCAAACATCTACACCAATAACATAACTACACAAATAAATCGACACAATGTAAAAAGTACAAAGAAATAATAACACTGTTACTAAGTTTGTGTAGAAACGGAAACTCACCATCGGACCTCGAAGTGGTCCATTCAGGCAGGTTAAAGGGCAGCTTTCAATATTTTATTAGAAAGAACATCAGACGTTTTGAGCTAAAATGATCAACGACAACACAGCCCTCTGACAAGACATAAAGAAGGCACGTATGGAAAGTGTTTATATTGTCTGACCAAATGACGACATGATATCACATAATACGGACATACAAGCATATATTAATCTTATTATTATTATTATGGCATTGTCAATATTCAATGAACTGATTGTTAGGAAGATATGGTTCATTGTGAGCCTGGCTGATCTGATTTGATTGATGGATTATCTAAACACGCTGCTAAACAAAGTCTGGTGATCGCTACAAAAATGAATGTATTTTAAACACTATTACATCCTAGTGGACAGTCTTTAGACAGGTCGTTATTCTTTCCTCACTTTTTCAATGACCACTATGTAAGCCCTAGGAGGTTCAGGGGAACTAACAATTATATTGCATTTTTTCCTATTACTAGAAATCAGTAATGTACCTTTTGCATATGACCACCCCACCCCCCCAGGTGAGACAACCTATGACATATAGAATATGAATGTCTAGTCTACTATATCATTTGAACATAAGGTAGGAATTTGTTTAAAAAAATGTATTATTATTATTATTAGAACAACAGCTTGCGGGTTGAGGATAAATGTCCCTTGAACGACAAATTTGCTTTAAGGCTATTTAAATCATAAATCTATCAGATAAATGAACAAAACAGCAGCACATTTAGTTGGACGAACTCAGCTGATGCTACGCTAAGATTTTGAACGCGGTAAAAATCCTTGAACCCTAACATTCTGGCTAGCAGTACAAGAAACGGTTCAATGACCAAGTAGATTTAGATCAAATTTAGAATTAGTAGCTGTATTATTTTAATCTTTAATTTTGCAACAGGTAAATACCTAGAACCAGTAGATTGAAGTGCTAGAACCAGTAGATTGAAGTGCTAGAACCAGTAGATTAAAGTGCTAGAGCCAGTAGATTGAAGTGCTAGAGCCAGTAGATTGAAGTGCTAGAACCAGTAGATTGAATTGCTGGAACCAGTAGATTGAATTGCTAGAACCAGTAGATTGAAGTGCTAGAGCCAGTAGATTGAAGTGCTAGAGCCAGTAGATTGAATTGCTAGAACCAGTAGATTGAATTGCTAGAACCAGTAGATTGAATTGCTAGAACCAGTAAATTGAAGTGATAGAGCCAGTAGATTGAAGTGCTAGAACCAGTAGATTGAAGTGCTAGAGCCAGTAGATTGAAGTGCTAGAACCACTAGATTGAAGTGCTAGAGCCAGTAGATTTAAGTGCTAGAACCAGTAGATTGAATTGCTAGAACCAGTAAATTGAAGTGATAGAGCCAGTAAATTGAAGTGCTAGAACCAGTAGATTGAAGTGCTAGAGCCAGTAGATTGAAGTGCTAGAACCACTAGATTGAAGTGCTAGAGCCAGTAGATTTAAGTGCTAGAACCAGTAGTATGAAGTGCTAGAGCCAGTAGATTGAAGTGCTAGAACCAGTAGATTGAAGTGCTAGAACCAGTAGATTGAAGTGCTAGAACCAGTAAATTGAAGTGATAGAGCCAGTAGATTGAAGTGCTAGAACCAGTAGGTTGAAGTGCTAGAACCAGTAGATTGAAGTGCTAGAACCAGTAGGTTGAAGTGCTAGAACCAGTAGATTGAATTGCTAGAACCAGTAGATTGAAGTGCTAGAGCCAGTAAATTGAAGTGCTAGAACCAGTAGGTTGAAGTGCTAGAACCAGTAGGTTGAAGTGCTAGAACCAGTAGGTTGAAGTGCTAGAACCAGTAGGTTGAAGTGCTAGAACCAGTAGGTTGAAGTGCTAGAACCAGTAGGTTGAAGTGCTACCTGCTAACTGACAAGGATGATTAATGGATGAGGTGGTAGACGGGAATTTAGCAGACGACAGGCATCACATAATCTCATGAAACTTGAGACCTTAACGGACGCAGCAGAAGTTTCTTTTTACTCGCCAAATGTCAGTGTGTATATGGCAGCCAAACTGGCAACTCTTTGAATCTCTTCATGCTGTGACATTGTGTACAAGTATGGTCTGGAGGGGGGCCAACTAAATACGTTTCTCTTTTAATAAGCATTGCCAAGTCGTAAACGATTTTGTTGACAAGCCGCTGAGAAATAGTTTTTGTATCTCATTACCTTCGTCTACACTTAATGTTTGTAATGGAGTGTCTGTTTAAAGGCATGTCATTGTAATGTTTGTAATGGAGTGTCTGTTTAAAGGCATGTCATTGTAATGTTTGTAATGGAGTGTCTGTTTAAAGGCATGTCATTGTAATGTTTGTAATGGAGTGTCTGTTTAAAGGCATGTCATTGTAATGTTTGTAATGGAGTGTCTGTTTAAAGGCATGTCATTGTAATGTTTGTAATGGAGTGTCTGTTTAAAGGCATGTCATTGTAATGTTTGTAATGGAAGTGTCTGTTTAAAGGCATGTCATTTTAATGTTTGTAATAAAGTGTCTGTTTAAAGGCATGTCATTGAAATGTTTGTAATGGAGTGTCTGTTTAAAGGCATGTCATTTTAATGTTTGTAATGGAGTGTCTGTTTAAAGGCATGTCATTTTAATGTTTGTAATGGAGTGTCTGTTTAAAGGTATGTCATTTTAATGTTTGTAATGGAGTGTCTGTTTAAAGGCGTGTCATTCTTCACCAGTGTGGACGGTCACTCTTTTCAGCTTATCCATCTTGTTTATTCCCTAACAAACTCAGTAGTTATGTCGCAACGTTCTGTTGGAGCCTCCTCGACACGTGATTCGAAATCGAGTCCGATTGGTAAGTAGCCACTTGGTAAGTAGCCACTTGGAAAGTAGCCACTTGGAAAGTAGCCACTTGGTAAGTAGCCGCTTGGAAAGTAGCCACTTGGTAAATAGCCACTTGGTAAGTAGCCACTCTCATTCTCAAATTACTTCCTCATCCGTTGGACCAAATCCGTCCATAATACTATCATATAATACTTCACATAATACCATCAAATAATACTATCATATGATACTATTACATAATAATATCATATAAGGTCACACAAAAATTATCACATTATACCATCACATAATACTATCATATAATACCATCACATAATACGATCATATACTATCATATAATACCAACACATTAAATACCATCACATAATATTATCATATAAATTCATCACATAATACTACCATATAATACCATCACATAATATTATGGTGTAATACCATAGCATAAAACTCTCATATGACCATATTACTATTTTATAATATCAACATAATAATATCAGATAATCATCTTTCATAATCATGTAATCATCTTCTTTTTTAATTAACGTCTGTATTTTATAAGATAAGATATAAAAAAAAACTGTTGCCTAATTGTATATCATTAAATATTTATGTCAACCGCCTTGACTTGTCCCCAACTAATGTCAGCTACATATTAGAGCTGGCTGGACTCAGAGGTGCCCAAAGATCCCAAATTTTAAAATCCCAGTCTTTGCCAGGATTCTAACAGGGGACCCCCGCTTCGGAAGCCAAGCGCTTCACCGCTCAGCTACCGTGCCTCCCACACATTAAAATGCTTTCTTTCTAAAAATATTTTTTTCAATAACACAGAAATGTTAACATTTTTGTCTTTCCCATGAAGTTTTTAATGCATTTTCTTAATATCTAAACTTGTCTTCACAGCAGTCAGTGAAATTCAACTCGTGAAATGAGAGAAATTATCATCAACTGATTCGAAAGTAGAAGATGTTTGAAATCTTGCCCCTGATGTCGTCAATAAATCAATCTTTCCTTGTCTCTTTGTATTTTATGCGTTCCTATTATCTGCAAGATTTATGAACAATGACAAATTTGCCATGCCGATTCTTCAAATATTTCATTGACCAATTTTTTTTTCATGGAAGAAACTGTCCAGTAAGTGTCCAGAAAACATTCTTACTTTCGTGTAATCAAGCACACCATTCGGATTGTATGGAATCAAAAAGCTCTTGTGATAGTCTGTCAGCTCCTGTGATAGTCTGTCAGCTCCTGTGATAGTCTGTCTTCAATGAAGACAGTTTCACAGAGGATGTCTTGATGTTTGATGCAGCGTAGGAGAACAACTTTGTTATCTCTGTCAAAATCTCAACACATCCAGATATCTTCTTTATCTCAACACATCCAGATATCTTCTTTATCTCAACACATCCAGATATCTTCTTCTCAACACATCCAGATATCTTCTTTATCTCAACACATCCAGATATCTTCTTTATCTCATTAAGAGCTCCGTCGTAACATTGCCTATACTCTTGTTGTAGGTTTCACAAAGTCGCTATTAAAACGTCTTTGATTACTTTGAGCCATACACAACATTAACACATCTGTTTCCGATTTCTAATCAAAAGACTTTGGCCAGACTAATATCTTTTCATACATTGTCGACTTTTTTTTTATTATTTTGTCATGATCATGGATGCATTAATAATAATAATAATAATAATAATAATAATCTTTATTATCCGTAAGGAAATTTGTCTTACAATTTGTGCATTACACCAAACAAAAAACATTATAACTATAAGAAACCAAAGTGTACATTCACACCAGACTCACTCATATTTAATGATTTGATTGCCAGGGGAACAAAAGAGTGTTTGTGTCTGTTTGTCTTTGCTATCGGTGTCTTGTATCTCTTTTGTGATGGTTAAGACACAAGTATTGAGATATACTCTAGCACTAAGGAACTACCACAGTTTCGTTGCAAATGACAGACATTTGTTGCTTTATAACTTCAATGTTTCAAATCGTATTCAAAACTGTAATGTTGTTGTTGTTGTTTGTTTTTTATCATTGTGAATAAAATTATGTTAATTATTATTACAAAACATGTGGCGGGCCTGACGAAACTTCCGCGTTTGCTCCTCACTGACTTGGAGCCTGAAAGCTCAATACATTGCCCTAACTTCGCCATACATAAGACGTATTTGGGACGTTTAATAAAGTCACACATATCGTATTGCCATGTATGTAGTATCTAGTTCATTTGTTCCGGTTTTATTTTGACAGTTCAAAAAAAAAAATTTCAATATTGTACAGGGGAGGTAATATTTTTAATTGCATCTTGTGCGTTGTCTCCGTTTAATTCCCCCCCCCCTTTTTTTTTTCCAAAAAATGTGTTTAGTCTCTCGGTGCCAAAGCTTGAAGTTGAACTAGGCTACGTAGAAAAATGATTGTATACTTGATACTTAACGTATCATATGACCCATTAAGCTGGCCTACATCTGAGCGATCATTTTACATCACGCGTGACGCTTTTCTTCGCTCGCTGAGGGGAAACAGACAGCAAGGTTTTATACGGAGAATAAAAACTCAAGAAGGGAGAGTCGTGGGAAGACAAATTTTGTCCTAGACTCTTTATTGCCTCCCCTGTTTTGTTTAAACCTTTATATCCATAGACAGGGGACTTAATCTCAGTGGGGCAACGAAAGCTTGTTTAGGCCTAGTTCCTCTGTTATTTCAACTGTCCAAAGGAAAAGTCATTTTTAATGAGAGTCGCAGAGTAACAGAGTCAAACTATTTGGAGATATTGGCTGTATCGAAAGAAAAAAAAGTGTGTGTGTGAGAGTCGGTGTTTGGGGGTGGGGTGGAGGGTTGGGGTAATAACCTTCTTATACTGTGCGTTTACCAGTTTGTTTTTCTAGTAGTTTCCGGCCTCTCTGAGGGAACCTGTCGTCTGCTGTGGTACTTTCTTTGGTTTATGTCTATTTGTTGTGGTGGCGTTTCCGGTTATTTAGACATGGAGAGTTGACTTAAGGCTGTTACATTCTGTTGAATTAGAACATAACTAGGTCACATCTCAGTTGCACTATAGCCATGGGGGGGGAGTTAACCTGCTTCAACACATTGTCTCCTGAGTTGTTTTAGATCTGTCTCTGTATCACCAATCCGTCGTATTCGAGGTCTGCCATTGGGTCGCCTGCCTGCCTTTTGATTGTTGCCGATATATAACACTTCAGTGAGTTTGGCTGACACACGCCTGCTCTAAACCACCGTTCCATGTCGCACAACAAAAAGTCATGTCCTTTTCCAAGCAGAAGTCGTTTACCGTTGTGATGTGTCTGGTTTGTCTTATGTATTAGAGACAATTTCTATGACTGGGTTGTTGGCCCTGCAGACATCTGTGAAGAGGGTGCGGGGAGGGTCTTACAGCTCCCTTTACGTTCGGGAAAGGCGTTCCTGTCTTTGTGGAACCTTCCTCTTCCTGCAAGGCAACCGGTTTGAATTTTGGTCCAGCCCGAGTATTTGATTTCACTAGTACCCACAATAGCCAGAGGATAACCCCCCCCCTTTTTTTATTAGCCACCTGGGAAGGCGTTCAATGGGAAATGAGCCACTCCAAAATTTACGATTAAAAAAGATACGCTTTTACACAAGCATGACTGCTTTACACATTGTACAATTATCTCTAACTCCAGTGGGAGAGGGACTGTTTAACTCCAGTGAAAGAAGGACTTTAGCTCCAGTGAGAGCATGACTGTGTAGCTCCAGTGAGAGCAGGTCTGTTTAGCTCTAGTGAAAGAAGGACTGTTTAGCTCAAGTGAGAGCAGGACTGTTTAGCTCCAGTGATAGCAGTTCTGTTTAGCTCTAGTGAGAGCAGGTCTGTTTAGCTCAAGTGAGAGCAAGACTGTTTAGCTCCAGTGAGAGCAGGTCTGTTTGGCTCTAGTGAAAGAAGGACTGTTTAGCTCCAGTGAGAGCAGGTCTGTTTAGCTCTAGTGAAAGATGGACTATTTAGATCCAGTGATAGCAGTTCTGTTTAGCTCTAGTGAAAGAAGGACTGTTTAGCTCAAGTGAGAGCAGGACTGTTTAGCTCCAGTGAGAGCATGACTGTTTAGCTCAAGTGAGAGCAGGTCTGTTTAGCTCCAGTGAGAGCAAGAATGTTTAGCTCCAGTGAGAGCAGGTCTGTTTAGCTCTAGTGAAAGAAGGACTGTTTAGCTCCAGTGATAGCAGTTCTGTTTAGCTCTAGTGGAAGAAGGACTGTTTAGCTCAAATGAGAGCAGGTCTGTTTAGCTCCAGTGAGAGCAAGACTGTTTAGCTCCAGTGAAAGCAGGTCTGTTTAGCTCTAGAGAAAGAAGGACTGTTTAGATCCAGTGATAGCAGTTCTGTTTAGCTCGATTGAAAGAAGGACTGTTTAGCTCAAGTGAGAGCATGACTGTTTAGCTCCAGTGAGAGCATAACTGTTTAGCTCCGGTGAGAGCAGGACTGTTTAGCTCAAGTGAGAGCATGACTGTTTAGCTCAAGTGAGAGCAGGTCTTTTTAGCTCCAGTGAGAGCAGGTCTGAGTTGCCTAATGAATGTCACATGTGTCGGTCTTGTGAGTTGGTCACGTGATGGTCGCATGTCGGAATCGTTAAACAAGCAAAATATTTATTTTTTTTCAAACATAGCTCATTTCAGGGAAAGAGCTACACAATTACCAATATATGTCTCAATGTTGCAATATTTATCTCCTTTTTGTATATAAAACGAACTTAATTAACTAATTGGTAAATTTTTTCCTTGATGCATGTGTTTTTTAGGAACAATAAATAATTGTGCAAAGTTTCAACTTGATCTGAGAATAGGAATTGAGAGAAATAACGTGTACAAAATGTGTAGCCTACCAGACAGACAGACAGACGGAGTGAATTGATATAAGCTTTACAATAAAAATGGAAGAAATTAGATCTTTAGATTATGTTGTGTCATTCAGGGATCATTTTGTTTCTCATTGAATAGTCCTACATTATTCCTTTTCAAAATGTAAGCAGTCCAAATGTATATCATGTTTTAAAAGTGACTTAATCCAATCGCTAAGTCGCGGCTAAGGTCTACAACTCTTGTCTCTCACATCATGACGTACAGCAACAATAAGATCAAGGTACTAAGATACTAAATTCAGGCCTCAAGTTAGTGACATGTCTGCACTGGGCAAGAGGCAGGTTTGAAGGTTAGGTAACTACAGGTACTCTGACTTGTCATTTTCTTGCTTTCGAAATGTCAAGGTGATAATCTGATGCGAACGTTCTCGACGTGACAGAGCTAAGTCAGATAAGCTACAGGGGTAAAGGAAAATGGCCCCACGTGGTCTACCACAATGTCGCGTACAATGCACGTCGTAGGATGACCAAAGACTCAAACCTGACCAAATTAAACTCGCCGCTACTAACAGAGGCGTCTTTTTATTGTCAGTCCTGGTAGTGATGGTATAGAGTACGAACCTAACGTGTTTCGGTTGTGGTCGGGATATGTGGTCATGGTTTTAGTCGGGACATGAGTTTGGGTCGGGGTATGCGACCACGGTTTTAGTTGGGACATGGGGTTGGGGTTGGGGGTATGCGGCCATGGTTTTAGTTGGGACATGAGGTTGGGGTTGGGGGTATTCGGCCATGGTTTTAGTTGGGACATGAGGTTGGGGTTGGGGGTATGCGGCCATGGTTTTAGTTGGGACATGAGGTTGGGGTTGGGGGTATGCGGCCATGGTTTTAGTTGGGACATGAGGTTGGGGTTGGGGGTATGCGGCCATGGTTTTAGTTGGGACATGAGGTTGAGGTCAACATTCCGTATTGGGTGTTTTTAATGAACTTACTATAGAAATAACTACAAACATTTAGCTTAACGCACACACAGAAGATAAAAGCGACACGTTGATGGCCCTTGGAATAATTAGACATTACTCAGACATTAGTCAGACATTACTCAGACATTACTCAGACATTACTCAGGCATTACTCAGACATTACTCAGACATTACTCAGGCATTACGTCTTATCAATTTCTTTTCTGGTTTCTAAATAATACTATTAATAATGTTTTACAAATATTTTTAAAGACTCAATAAGTAAAAAAAAGTATAAGTAAATATTTGACTGAACAAGTATAAAGTCGTTTTATGGAAAGTTCAGGAAAATAAGCATAGATCTTCTTTTTTGAAGTAACATCCGTATTATATAAGATAAGATAGATATTTGTACATATACTATAGGACATCTATAGGACATAGTACCAGAAGACACCTTTTCCAAAAGATACTTGTACCAGAAGACACCTCTACCAAAAGATACTTGTAAAAAGAAAACACCTATTACAAAACACCTGTACATCTATTCTCCCTGTTAAAATATTTTTTGAAGAAAGCATCTATGTCAGACATATTAAACTGTCTATTGTAAACACACACACACACACAAAGCGAAGACTTTATTTTATCATGCATACAATTTTAGTTCAACCTCCCTATGAAAGAAACTGTACTTTAGAATATAAACAAAAAGCGAGCGTTTAAAAAGAAATTAATTTGTTTTTTTCTTTCCACTTTCTCTCTCCCGACATCCTTCACTTCTGCGTCAATCTATCGGCCATGTTGAATTTCATTAAATCCTAAGACACAATAACTAACAACTGTAAACAGTCGAACTGACTTGCTTAGTGCGCTTGAGCAGAAAAAAAAGCACTTTTACTTTTTGTAATTTTTGTTTAATTAGACGCTAAGAGTTCACAACTAAACCACATCATTACATCATCACATCATTACATCGTTCCTCTAGACCTAATGTTCAGCTCATGTTCTGCTACTTTGAAATGTTTGGAATAAATGTGACGTTGTGATCTATTTTATCCAGTCTTTAGAGCAATAAGCAGCAATTTCTCCTAAGGGCAGAATCTTTTCTCTGCTTTGAGGTTCCTTGTTGCTTAGTATGCACTGTAGTGTAGATTTGGAAACTCTTCAGCAACGGCAATGTACATTTGGGCTTATACTCGAGTCAAAACAAAGACATAAATTTAGAGTCACTGACGTTATAACTGGAACTTTGAAGAGTTCATTTTATAATTTGGATTTAAAGTGAAAGTTTGGTTAGACATCTGGTATTAACATATCTTTAGGGGATGTTGAATTATTTTTAGATAACTAAAGTTCACAGCAAAATACTAATAACAAGGAATGAGTCATCTTTAGGTAGTCGTATTCTCACACTAAATGTGAAACAAGTCATCCTAATAAATGAAGTGTTATTCTCACATTAAATGTGAAGTTAGAACACAGCAGACGTCGAATCCTAACGTTTTGACGACTAATTTCAACCTTTTCTTAAGATGAGTCGCTGACTTTGGTAGCCTTGACATCACATGGCATGTAGCACTGAACTTAGATGTCTTGTAATGATGACTTCACATGGCATGTAGCACTGAACTTAGATGTCTTGTAATGATGACTTCACATGGCATGTAGCAATGAACTCAGATGTCTTGTAATGATGACTTCATAGGCATGTAGCATTGAACTCAGATGTGTTGTTATGATGACTTCATAGGCATGTAGCACTGAACTTAGATGTCTTGTAATGATGACTTCATAGGCATGAGGCACTGAACTTAGATGTCTTGTAATGATGACTTCATAGGCATGTAGCACTGAACTTAGATGTCTTGTAATGATGACTTCATAGGCATGTAGCACTGAACTTAGATGTCTTGTTATGATGACTTCATAGGCATAAGGCACTGAACTTAGATGTCTTGTTATGATGACTTCATAGGCATGTAGCACTGAACTTAGATGTCTTGTAATGATGACTTCATAGGCATGCAGCACTGAACTTAGATGTCTTGTAATGATGACTTCATAGGCATGTAGCACTGAACTTAGATGTCTTTTTATGATGACTTTATAGGCATGTAGCACTGAACTCAGATGTCTTGTAATGATGACTTCATAGGCATGTAGCACTGAACTCAGATGTCTTGTAATGATGACTTCATAGGCATGTAGCACTGAACTCAGATGTCTTGTAATGATGACTTCATAGGCATGTAGCACTGAACTCAGATGGTACACGGATGGAGCTCAAAATTTAAAGGCAATTTAATTTCAGAACCACGAACTATTCAGTATTCAGCTTGTGAGGTGCTTGCATTGGCTGGCAAGACTATCTCATAAATAATCTTATTTTGTAACTTCTGATGGAGGCTGGGTTGGACAGTACAGAAGTGTTACCATTACGCTAAGAGAGGCTTTATTAAATGTCATTACTCATCAGCCGCCGACACATTCGGCAGCTTCAACTTTGGACACTCAGAACGAAGAAAATACACAATCTTCATCCCAATCACTAACAAGTGGTCAAAGAAGTCAGCTTTAGAAGATGTGGTCAACGAATCAGCTATATTGCATGCAGATGTCAAGGACACAGTCACGGAAGATACAAGGTTCAAGTAATGCAGACGAGACCCAGCATATCCACTACCATTGGAAAGATCCAGGCATTTTCAACTCGCAATAAGGGACGTTTCGGGATTCTGGAACAGAAGAGTGACATTTCTGTTTTTTGGTTGTTGTTTTTTTTTTTTATTAGTATGTTTCAAATGGGTGTACCCTCAGGTCATCGTCGGTTGGTTTATTAATGCTGTATTTTGTTTCGCTGCTGAGTATTCTCAGATCTAAAATCAAGCCCGCAATTTCATATCAATAGAGATTGAAAAAACAACATGCCCAGTGTTTGATCCATGAATCGTCCATGAAGCACATTGGTGCAATCAACGCTTGGATTGAACTGCGACATTTGTTGAAAGACAATTGACAAGGAAACACACAAAACGTGTGCTAAAAGAGACTCAGCACTTTATATGGCGTCCATTCACTGGTAGCAGTGGTGAGCGAAGTTGTTTGAGTTGAAATCAAATCTAGTTTAGAATGAATCTGACGCAAGAGAAGTCAAGCAATGATGTCTATTGAACGAGATCTCGCCCAGTCTCTGGATTAGTCACAATTTATTCGAGACATTGCTGTCAAATGTGCTTTTAACAATTTACCTTTTTTAATGCATTCTTTTTATATGAAGACTTGACAACTAAAAGTTATTTTGTCAATGTATAATATTTCATAACCTAAAAAGTTTTTACGGTAATGTAATATTTCAGAAACTTCTCAAGACTTTCCCATTTATATATTTTTTTTCTTTCGATAATTTCAAAGAAATCAAAGCATGACATAGTTAGTCAATTTCTCTCTTTCTTCTTCTTCTCCGTTGTTCTGTCTGTTGCTCTTTCAATCTAATAATGTTTTTTTACCATTTGCCTCCCAGTGTGTTGTCTGTCTCTCTCCTTCTTCTTCCCTCTCACTTAAATCCTCCTCCCCCTCCTGTAAAAGTACAAAACATTTCTCTTTCAACTTCAGGTCAGTCCAATAAAAGGAACCCAAATAGTGTCACGTGACGTGTGAAAAGACCCGCCCCCCCCCCATCACACGTAATGACTACGTAAAACTAAATCATCACATGTAGGGTAAGTTTGGGGGGGGGGGACTACATGGGTGTGATGGATCTCAACTTCTAATCCAATCAGTGTAACGCCTCAACGCGTCTTTTTCATTCCCCCTAACCGCCAGCACCAGCAGCATTTGATGATCTGGTTCAAGGCAGTTCTTACACTTCCACTCGAGCGTGCATTATTTAGTTCGAAACAGTTTTTTTAAAAACCTGTAGATCACAACCCCTCCACCACCTCTCACCACAGCCACCCCCGGGAGGGGCTCAACCCACCAACAAACCTAATCACAGGTGACATAGGAGAGAACCCAGGTCTAACTCCGTAGCGCATCAGTGATGTGAGACGTAGTGGTGAACTCTTAGAGTTCACATTCTGAAAAGAAAACACAAATAGAGCTGGTCCACGCAAGAGCGAGCTACAAACTAAAGACATGAGAAAAATATTGACAAATCGTTTCGTGTCTGTTTACATTGAGCATTGGAAATATTGTATACAAAGCTATGAAAGAAGTGGCAGGGATGGGGGGGGGGCAGAGAACGGGAGGTGTAAAGTACCAGGTCACAATCTGTGGCTTGTAGACAGTGGTTCTCAACCTTCACTAGACGCTGATATAGTTGAAGTACCCCAACGAATTACTCACAACTATAAAGACAATATTTCGTGAACGAATAACAAAAGAAATGCAAATAGTTTATGGTTGTAATTGGAATTATCAAAAACCAAAATGAAAAATAGAATTAATTCTTTAAAAATCTTACTTTTAGAAAAGCAAAAATTAAAACGATAAGTTTGAAATAGAAATAAGCAAATTACAACGGAATAAAAACTAAACCGGAAATAACCTTTTCGGAAAAATCTTAGAAGATTGACAGTGGAATGCGCTCTGGACTGTCGTTCGTTGGTTCCGGGTTTGAACTCTACCTGCCGTCATTCCTCGACAATCTGAGAGAGGTATGATCTAGGATGTAATCATAGTGAATTCTAATTCATGATTTAAAGAGAGAGGGAGAGGGGGAGGGGGACTACTTGAACAAACCCTGTCGATGAAGTGCTTGGATGACCTACAGTTGGAGAGACACTGCTTCAAATAGTCTCTACTTTAAATCTCTACGTTCTTGTGTATCTCCACTGTCTCTTATTCCAGGAAGTATTGAGTTGAATATGTAGGTCAGTGGAATCATGTCACAATCCTCCAATATTGGACTTGAAAGTGATTCAATAGAAATGTGATAGTCTGACATTTTAGAGGATCTCAAACTTGTGAAGATAAGATAAGATAATGTTTATTGATCCAATCAAATGGAAATTCAGTTTGACTACAATTGACAACCTCAGCGTAACTACTGTACAATAACAATATAGATGCAAATACGAACAACATTCACACACGAAACACATACACACTCACGAATTATGAATTAGACTTCTATGTACTTCTCGATGACGACAGATGAACTTGTAACACTCTGACCGACAGTGGGATGAAGGAGTTTTAAAATCTTTCTGTTTTAGTCCTAATGGAAAGGAGACGAACACTTCGTTCAGATCTTATGTAATAGTGGTTTAATGGGTGAAGCATTCAAAGAACAATTGACTTGTCCTTCCTACATGGAGCAAGAGAAAATATGCTGATTTATATTAACTGGGGGATTTGTAGCTTTTGATTATCAGCCTCAAAGTCTGGGTTCGGCTCCTGACACAATTACTGCCTGCCTAAATCCACCAGCGCCTAGCACTAGGTTCAGAAAATAGCTTTTTTGAATTTTGATTACAGAGTTTGCATAATCTAATTGATATAGTCAAAAGTAAACTCCTTCCCTTTTTCTGTTCACACATTACAGTCGGTGACCCGTCAAAATAGCGCGGACAAAATAGCGCCGACAAAATAGCGCCGAAAAAATAGCGCGAAATTTCCCGACAAAATAGCGCTATTTTGTCCGCGCTATTTTGTCCGCGCTATTTTGACGGGGTACCATTACAGTCCCTGGGCCATCTGAATCTTTGGCTGATGGTTGAAGATGGTGTCATGTGGCCAGCACAAAGACACATAGCCTTAACATTATGGAGTTAGGTAGACAGTGACCTTTGTGACCTATATCGAAGAAGCCAGGTAGACTCAGGGACTTCCTAAGAATCTTCGGAAACTCAAAATCCCAGTTTTTATAGAAATCTTCACCTCTCGATTCAGAGGTCAAACACTCGGCCACCAGACGTCTCTAGGCCAAACACTCGGCCACCAGACGTCTATAGGCCAAACACTAGGCCACCAGACGTCTCAAGGCCAAACACTCGGCCACCAGACGTCTCTAGGCCAAACACTCGGCCACCAGACGTCTCTAGGCCAAACACTCGGCCACCAGACGTCTCTAGGCCAAAGACCAAAAACAGAGTATTGCTTTTTCCTAGTAAATTGTTTGGCACGAGAGCTACTGGAGGCCAATTAGTAAACAAAGTCTACTGGGACTGTAAGCATCTTGGTAATACACTTCGGCAGCACGATTTGTTGTGTGTTTGTGTGTGTGCATCACGTTAAGTGTGTGTGTGCATCACGTTAAGTGTGTGTATGTGTGCATCACGTTAAGTGTGTGTGTGTGTGTGTGTGTGTGTGTGTGTGTGTGTGTGTGTGTGCATCACGTTAAGTGTGTGTGTGTGTATCACGACAAGTGTGTGTGTGTGTGTGTGCATCACGTTAAGTGTGTGTGTGTGTGCATCACGGTAAGTGTGTGTGTGTGTGCCTCACGTTAAGTGTGTGTGTGGGCATCACGTTAAGTGTGTGTGTGCATCACGTTAAGTGTGTGTATGTGTGCATCACGTTAAGTGTGTGTGTGTGCATCACGATAAATGTGTGTGTGTGTGCATCACGGTAAGTGTGTGTGTGTGCATCACGTTAAGTGTGTGTGTGTGTGTGCATCACGTTAAGTGTGTGTGTGTGCATCACGTTAAGTGTGTGTGTGTGTGTGTGTGTGCATCACGTTAAGTGTGTGTGTGTGTGTGCATCACGTTAAGTGTGTGTGTGTGTGTGTGTGTGCATCACGTTAAGTGTGTGTATGTGTGCATCACGTTAAGTGTGTGTGTGTGTGTGCATCACGTTAAGTGTGTGTGTTTGTGCATCACGTTAAGTGTGTGTATGTGTGCATCACGTTAAGTGTGTGTGTGTGTGTGCATCACGTTAAGTGTGTGTGTGTGCATCACGATAAGTGTGTGTGTGTGTGTGTGCATCACGTTAAGTGTATGTGTGTGCATCACGGTAAGTGTGTGTGTGTGCATCACGGTAAGTGTGTGTGTGTGTGCATCACGATAAGTGTGTGTGTGTGCATCACGTTAAGTGTGTGTGTGTGCATCACGGTAAGTGTTTGTGTGCATCACGTTAAGTGTGTGTGTGTGCATCACGTTAAGTGTGTGTGTGTGCATCACGTTAAGTGTGTGTGTGTGCATCACGTTAAGTGTGTGTGTGTGCATCACGGTAAGTGTTTGTGTGCATCACGTTAAGTGCGTGTGTGTGCATCACGTTAAGTGTGTGTGTGAATCACGTTAAGTGTGTGTGTGTTTGTGTGCAACACGTTAAGTGTGTGTGTGTGCATCACGTTCAGTAGTGTGTGCATCACGTTAAGTGTGTGTGTGTGTGTGTGCATCACGTTCAGTGTGTGTGTGTGTGTTCATCACGTTAAGTGTGTGTATGTGTGTGCATCACGTTCAGTGTGTGTGTGTGTGTGCATCACGTTCAGTGTGTGTGTGCATCACGTTCAGTGTGTGTGTGTGCATCACGTTCAGTGTGTGTGTGTGCATCACGTTCAGTGTGTGTGTGTGTGTATCACGTTAAGTGTGTGTGTATGTGCATCACGTTAAGTGTGTGTGTGTGCATCACGTTAAGTGTGTGTGTGTGTGTGTGCATCACGTTAAGTGTGTATGTGCATCACCTTAAGTGTGTGTGTGCTTCACGTTCAGTGTGTGTGTGTGTGTATCACGTTAAGTGTGTGTGTATGTGCATCACGTTAAGTGTGTGTGTGTCCGCGTGGTTGGATTTAACTTTGACAATGTCCAAAGGAACAACTGCATTGGCGCGCAGTCTTAACATTTTTCGTGGGGGAACAGTTGAACTGAATGCAACAAACAACAGTCAATTTTAGTTGAGATGCTGGCCAAATTCTGCTGGAGACCTTGGTCAGGACATCGCCGATTGTTGTAGCCAGGGATAGGACAATGGTGCGAACATGAAGGGAAAGCACCAAAGAGTTAAAGGTGCACATTATTCGCATTAACAGTCAAGCAATTTACACTCCGTGCGGCTGCCATATTTATCCTGAAATTAGTTTTAGGAGACATGGCTAAATGCAACTCTCAAGCAGTGACATTTTTTGATTTCATACAGAGAATCTATAAGTGAAAAGTTTTGGGAGAAGCCTTGCCTTTCATTACAACAAAGTCACTGTCATAAACACAGTGGGAATGCCCCGCCTCGAAAGTTATAATTCGCTACACTAACAAACGAAAGAATTCATGGAGGTGCTGTTGACTGTCGCGGACACCGAAAATGACCCACTGGTGAAAAGTGAAGCCGAATGTCTAGCAAACTATGAACCAGGAAGCTTCGAGTTTGAGTTTATCCTCAGTTGGTGTGATATTTTATTTGTTATTCATACAGTCAGCAAAACTTTGCAATCTGCTGCAATGCAAAGGCCTTCTTGCACTTTTTAGAAAGTACCGGGACCTCGACTTCTCTGGTGCAGTGATCACAGCAAAGGAAATGGCTTCCGAAATGAACGTCGGTCTGAAATTCAAGGAACAAAGAGAGTGAGACAAAGAGGCAGACAAAGAGTGAGACAAAGAGTGAGAAAAAGAGTGAGACAAAGAGTGAGAAAAAGAGTCAGACAAAGAGTCAGACAAAGAGTCAGACAAAAAGTGAGACAAAGAGTCAGACAAAGAGTGAGACAAAGAGTCAGACAAAGAGTGAGACAAAGAGTAAAACAAAGAGGCAGACAAAGAGTGAGACAAAGAGTCAAACAAAGAGTGAGACAAAGAGTGAGAAAAAGAGTGAGACAAAGAGGCAGACAAAGAGGCAGACAAAAAGTGAGACAAAGAGGCAGACAAAGAGTGAGACAAAAAGTGAGACAAAGAGTGAGACAAAGAGGCAGACAAAGAGTGAGACAAAGAGTCAGACGCAAAAAAGAATTCGAGTAAAGACGAATCAACATTTTCGCCAACAGCTTTAGAGGCCCAGGAGCCCGTTAGCAAGATGGGTACGACATATATAGCCTATATATAGGGCCCCACATATGACATACGCCAAGGCCCCGCGCACTGCTAAGGCAGCCTCTGCGTTCATGCAAGCAGAATCATGCCAGAATGTAGATCTATATCAAAGCAGAATCATGCCAGAATGTAGATCTATATCAAAGCAGAATCATGCCAGAATGTAGATCTATATCAAAGCAGAATCATGCCAGAATGTAGATCTATATCAAAGCAGAATCATGCCAGAATGTAGATCTATATCAAAGCAGAGGATATGAATTTAAAAAAAAAAGCCGTGATAATCAAATTATTTTTTTTTTGTGTCTGTCACATGTCCTTCTACGTGTGTTTGTTCTTATATTATCGTATATAATACAGACGTTACTTCAAAAAAAGAAGATGATTACGTCCTACGCGTAATGCATTTAGTCATGCATATTAACCAATGACCTAAATTCAGCCAAGTCACTGGTTTTCCTGGCTAGCTCAGGCAACCCATTCCATGCTCTAATAGCACTAGGGAAGAAGGAGCATTTGTATACATTTGTCCTAGTATATGGGATGAGGAATGTGTCTATATCTATGTGTCTTTCTGAGTATTTTATTAAATTTTGTTTTTGTATTTGAAGATTATGGTTCAGTGTTTTATGTATGATTGCTACTTTACTTTTGAGCCTTCTGTCCTGAAGGCTTTCTAAATTTAGTGATTTTACTAAAGGTGTTACTCTAGTTGTCAACATGGCGGAGTTAAAAACTATAAAGAATATCGTCTTGCAAGCGACTGTACTTATCTCCTCCTTACGGCTGTTTCAAATTTAGATTCTAATAGATCGAATTGTGTCATAAAAACAATTGATGTGTAAACAAGAAATTCGATAGTGTGCTAGGCCTGTGCACAGCCTTTCAGTTTATTCTCGCTAGGAAAACGATCTTATATTAATATGTCAGCAGCCATTGTGGGATGTTATCTGCGCTCCCATCTAACTTGAAGGGATCCAGTTCTTCACCCAGTCAATAAACTGCGGTCACATCGATAACTTGAAGGGATCCAGTTCTTCACCCAGTCAATAAACTGCGGTCACATCGATAACTTGAAGGGATCCAGTTCTTCACCCAGTCAATAAACTGCGGTCACATCGATAACTTGAAGGGATCCAGTTCTTCACCCAGTCAATAAACTGCGGTCACATCGATAACTTGAAGGGATCCAGTTCTTCACCCAGTCAATAAACTGCGGTCACATCGATAACTTGAAGGGATCCAGTTCTTCACCCAGTCAATAAACTGCGGTCACATCGATAACTTGAAGGGATCCAGTTCTTCACCCAGTCAATAAACTGCGGTCACATCGATAACTTGAAGGGATCCAGTTCTTCACCCAGTCAATAAACTGCGGTCACATCGATAACTTGAAGGGATCCAGTTCTTCACCCAGTCAATAAACTGCGGTCACATCGATAACTTGAAGGGATCCAGTTCTTCACCCAGTCAATAAACTGCGGTCACATCGATAACTTGAAGGGATCCAGTTCTTCACCCAGTCAATAAACTGCGGTCACATCGATAACTTGAAGGGATCCAGTTCTTCACCCAGTCAATAAACTGCGGTCACATCGATAACTTGAAGGGATCCAGTTCTTCACCCAGTCAATAAACTGCGGTCACATCGATAACTTGAAGGGATCCAGTTCTTCACCCAGTCAATAAACTGCGGTCGCGTCGATAACTTGAACACCGTTAGGTTTGGTTTATAGTTCTTGGAAGATTGGAGGTCAGAGTTGTTTACCTTGTCTTAACACAATTGAAGAGATTGGTGTCCATGGTTTTTAAATAGATTCTAGTTTTTTCTAAAAGTATTTTTAGAAACATTTTGTTGTCTGCTTTAAACTTTGACTATATTTGTTTATTTAAAATATTTAAAATAGGCCAATGCCACTAAAACAAACATCTAGACTCTAGACTATTCTAGACTGATTTAGAAGACAACAGTTACAATTTAAAGAGATCGTAATTTGGAAGCAAATGAAAACCATAGTTCACATAACTGAAACAAATCTCTGACCATATGTTAGTCTTGGAAAACTAATATCTGGTTATAGGCCTAGATCAGTCTTTGAAAACCAATCTAGGTCATAGATCAGTCTTGTCAAACCAATCAATTGTCATAAGTCAGTTGTGTTACACCAATCTATGGTCATAGGTCAGTCTTGAACACAATCTATGGTCATAGGTCAGTCTTGAACACAATCTATGGTCATAGGTCAGTCTTGTAACAGCCACCTTACATTCAGGAACTTGAAAGATAAACAAGAATCGGAAAAGCTAAAGAACTCAAACCAAAGTTTACTGATGAAATGTCCATAAAAGTTTACTAATGAAATGTCCATAAATCAGTAGTTTGACCCTAACAGCTTGAGCACATCTGGCAAAACTTAGAGTGACAGTAATACTGACGAGTCTGTCCAGTTCGGTACAACAGTTATAGACATCTCCATAGAACTCCGATATAAGTTGTTGTTTGTTTTAAAGTTCATAATAGTATCCCCAAAGATTTTAGATTTCCTGATGGATGACTGCCTGGCCGAGTGGTCTGCGCTCTAGGCTGTCGTTCGATGGCCTAGACGATCCTGTGTTCGAACCCTGACGTCCGCCACCCCCCACCGTCCTGCTTGAGGCTTTGGCTAAGATGTAATTATCTTCATCCAGTTTAAATTCGCCTAAAATAGATCGCCTTTGGCATGGGCCCATACGAGATAGGTGTAAGACCCGGCGCAGTTTACGCACTGTCATCACGATGATGTCGAGTTCGAACCTTGCCCGATGCCGTCCCCTGTCGTCTTCTAAAACGTAGACAATTATACGTCACACAAAACTAATTGAGGGATCAGTTGCCAGAGATCTGAGCTGCAGCTTGGGCTTGTTTCTGGTAGATTCAAGACTCACGTGACACGTTCAACAAAAGTTCATTGCATGTCCAAGAACACGATCTGACTTGTACTTTGAGGTGACTGAACTGAACATTCTGGAATTTCTGCACTTCAACTAGTTGCTAATTGTTCCGTGCAGTTTGTCCTTTCTTACTTTTTTAGCAACATGCACTGGTATTTCGAAATGTATGCGATGCTCCAACAAGTCACTCAAGCGGGAAGAATGTCTATACATTTATCTTTCAATGTTCTAGCCCATACATTTTTGTGTGTGTCTTGGTAAAGTTTATAAGCAACTCCAGGCCGTTTATGTAACTTGAGACAGGGGCGCCGCTAATGTTGGGTTCACTATAAGTCTATGTGTGATAAATCTCGATGGAGATGTAATTGTGGAAAAAGGGGGGGGGGGTATCAAATTACATTATGAATATTAATATTCTCAAATATTGTATCTACTTCCTTTTAACTTTATCTCTATGGGATTATACACAAAAGCTGCTAATGTATTCAAAACTTGATCCTTCCTGACAATCTAGACTTCTATATAGATATGTGCATCTTAAGTAGGCCTTTAAATTTTATTTCTCTCCCTTTAGATTTCTCTCCCTTATTCTAAAGGTAAAAGAGAATAGGACGAGAAACCGTTCTAAAAACAAAGTTTGTCGGTACTTGAAAACCCACAACATTGTCTCTATAGGCGAACTACATTGTCAAGCATAGATGAGAGTACGCTGCTTTCTACCACTGAAACATAGAGAGCATTGTATTGCAGAACAATTACAAAACACAACTTGAACAAGTGCTCTACCAGATGAGCTATAGTCATTCTACGAGTCCAACAAAATCTGCACTTGAACAAGTGCTCTACCAGATGAGCTATAGTCATTCTACGAGTCCAACAAAATCTGCACTTGAACAAGTGCTCTACCAGATGAGCTATAGTCATTCTACGAGTCCAACAAAATCTGCACTTGAACAAGTGCTCTACCAGATGAGCTATAGTCATTCTACGAGTCCAACAAAATCTGCACTTGAACAAGTGCTCTACCAGATGAGCTATAGTCATTCTACGAGTCCAACAAAATCTGCACTTGAACAAGTGCTCTACCAGATGAGCTATAGTCATTCTACGAGTCCAACAAAATCTACACTTGAACAAGTGCTCTACCAGATGAGCTATAGTCATTCTACGAGTCCAACAAAATCTGCACTTGAACAAGTGCTCTACCAGATGAGCTATAGTCATTCTACGAGTCCAACAAAATCTGCACTTGAACAAGTGCTCTACCAGATGAGCTATAGTCATTCTACGAGTCCAACAAAATCTGCACTTGAACAAGTGCTCTACCAGATGAGCTATAGTCATTCTACGAGTCCAACAAAATCTACACTTGAACAAGTGCTCTACCAGATGAGCTATAGTCATTCTACGAGTCCAACAAAATCTGCACTTGAACAAGTGCTCTACCAGATGAGCTATAGTCATTCTACGAGTCCAACAAAATCTGCACTTGAACAAGTGCTCTACCAGATGAGCTATAGCCATTCTACGAGTCCAACAAAATCTGCACAATGTCTCAGAAATAAATGGAAGAGAAAGCTCACAAAAGTTCAGAATGATTTATTTCAATGTCCCAAAACAAAGTAGTATCACACAGTCACAGTTGTGATCAATCATGAGAAATAATCAAATAAGGCAAAGTGAACATACTAAAGTTCTACTAACAGTTTATGTAGAATAGCAGTACACATGTACTTACAGTAGATGGGAACAGTCAACAGAACACATACATTTTAACAAGCATTCAATATACACAGTATATATAAATATAATCGCTCTGCACACAAACCAGTTGCATCAACAGAAGGTATTTTACACACAGCTGATAAATGCAAACAGTAAACTTGATCAAACTGTATCTCTACAATATGCAAAATTGATGAACAAACTACACTCTTTGCCAACACTTCTTGAAAACAAACAATGTCATATCCAAGTCCAACAACAATATACAAACAAAAACGATGAAATAAAAGTGTTGTTTTTTTTTTAAATAAAAACTTACTTCCTACTTGATGTCAAATGGGTCATTCAAAAATAGAACAAATATTGGCTAGTATGGGGATCAAACCCTAGTCATTCGGCTTAATAAAATCACACTCTAACCAAATGACCTACCTGGCCATACAACAACTAAAAAGTGAAGTTCCCCTTTCAGACCATGCAATCTATGGGGCAGATGATGTTTTAGGTTAATGGTTAACGAGCAAGATATTATGGACAGCTCAACGTCCAACCGCCTTAACTTTCCCTAACAAGTCAGGTACCCATTTGAGCTGGTTGAAACTCAGGGCCACACTAAAAATCAAGAATTTCAAAATTCCAGTCTTCACTGAGATTCGAACCCAGGACCCCAGGTTTGGAAGCTAAGCGTTTAACCACTCATATAGAAGGCTATTTAGATCTAGATAACTCTAATTGAAAAGAAAAGAAAATGGACGCTATTTTTTATTTCCATAATAAATGAAGTGAGATTTCTGAAATTTTAATAAAACGTGGTGCCACGCAGGATGATTTTATGTGCGAAATTTCATCTTGAAATGAAAAGTTGGCAAAATAAATGATTCAAAGTTTGTTCTACTTTGAACATGACAAAAGTGTGAGCTCATAGTAGGAATTGAAAAACAAAAAATATTTTAATATCTAAACATTCCAATAGTAACTCAAAGCATTCATAAATAAAATGTTATGTTCAACACAATCAAGATGTTTGCTCATAGCAGAAATTGAAAAAAAAAAAAAAAGCATATGTTGGCTAAGACAAATTCAAAACAGGAGTGTAGTTTATTGTGTGTAAGACAAATAAATATTAACAAAATCTTTGTTATAACAACCAAACATAGTTAAGAGCTGTCTCTGTGGCTTGCTTAATATCTGTAAGAACGGACAATGCCATTAGTGTTGACAAAGTGAATTACACAACTTCCTCTACTTGATCAAGGCCAACAAATTTCCTCTTCTCTCCGTGTTCTGAAACAGCGCTCTAATAAGTTTTTTCAATTCCATAGCAGTGAAAGCAGAAGCCAGTGGTCCTTTCCCCTCTGCCCAGCGGTCAGCAATATCGGTCAAGGAAGAGTTAAGCACCAACTTAAGCTCTGTGAACCTGGGCCAGGATAGGCAGTGTCGTGTCAGCTCCACGCTGGCCACCTCACCTGGCGAAGTCAGGCATTCACCACAAACTTTCTCCAAGGAGGTGAGCAGTTCCAGGATCCTCTGACTGGCATCTTGTGCAATGTCCTCAAGAGCTATGACACTGTCCACCACTCTGGTAACAACCGACTTGATCAGCTGACCTGTTATTTGCAGAACAAAATGATTAAAAGGTAATTTAAAAAAGAACTTATCAAGATGGCTAACTGGCAAAAGTAAGGTTCAAACTTGAAAGTAACTCAAGGGAAAAAACTCTATTCTTTTCTAATAAGATCTTACAAACTCATATATTACTTAAAAAAAAAAAGGAATATTCCAACAACCATTTCCTAACACATTCTAGTCTATCAATCAGTATGTTCTCCAAACATTTGTTCAAACGTCTTGGTGTCTAAGTTGTTCTACAGCTAATAGAAAGGTCTGCCAAATTCGACAAAGGTAAGACAGTTATTTTATTATGTATTTATTTATTTGATGTGGGTAAAAAATCATACATTGTGAGTACCTACCCAAAGCCTTTTTATAATTATTTATAGGTAGAACTGGTTTCCATATTTTCTTCAAATGTTCCAACTGAAACACAACCTGGCCAACAGACTTTTTGGCTTTCTCTATGTTGGACTCAGTCTCAAGGTTTGAGAAACCTGACAATGAGAAAATATGAGAAATAAAACAAAAAAACAAGCCATTACAATATACACATGAAAATAGATCTAACTTATGCTTTACAATGATGCTATGAAAGCTACCTTCAGAACCATCCAAATACTCCATTAAAAGATCTTTCTGACGCTGGACCTGGGCTATCATGACATCTATTCCGTTCTTTCTGATCTGCTGAATGAGGTCAACAAAGGTGACAGAGTAATCCCTTGGTAGCTTAGGGGCAAATTGATGACCCATGGTCATTAGATGGTGAGCAATGTACATACAGTTGTTGTGATGCAGAGCTGGAAATAAAATAATATCAAATTAATAAATAACAACATAACCAAAATAAATGAATGACTAAACATTTCCAGATAAAGAACATCATAACATTATTAAATAAGTGAACAAAAAAAAAAATTACCAAATCAATGAGCAACATAACATTACCAGAAAATGAACCACATAACATTACCATGTAAGACAAATAACATCTATGTTAAGACAACATGATAAATTCAGAATTTAAAAAAATGTTTTCATTTAAAAGACTCAGTGGCAGAGCAATAAAGTGCTTAACAACCAAAGCGAAATTCTTAAATTTAAATCTCAGCCTTAAACTGAATCTAGTGACATTTCTGGTTGGGGTTGCAGTAGTCACTTAAAGCATTCTTGTTACTTATATAAAGGCAGCAGTAGGTGAACAAAAAAGCTTTAATGAGAGAATGACAAAATAATTGAAAGTCCTAATCAGGGCAAGAACCATGGACCCCCACATCCACACATCACATGGCCATCCAGATTCTCAAAAAAAGTATCTTCCTAATTATTAGTGTGCTACCTAGAAGTCTACCGTTACCTGACCCACACAGGTTCATCAACAATTTTTATCAGTACCCAATATGTCAATATGTGAACATGACAAAATGGAAAGATAAACTGACCATATCAACATTCTTAATACATAGGTAAAAGAAATAAAAATCTTGGAGAAATTAATGAAAAAAAAAATTATTACAGTCCGGGCTAAAACAGAAGGAAAAAAAAGGTTGAAAAGAAACAGGTCAGAAATAAAAGTCTTTTTAAAGTTTGTTTGGACCTTCAGCTACTGAAGTAAAAAGAAAAAATATTTAAACAAAAATTGCTGAATTAATGTCTAGCAGTGAATCAATCAAGAAACTGTTTCATCACTGAAGTCAGAATTTAGTATCCTAGAACTCAATTTCTACAAACAAAAGAAAAATTGGATAAAAAAATTGTCCAGTGTTTGAGTCCTTTAAAATTTAATCAAAGGACAAATGGCCCTTATCTGCTAACAAGAGATTTACAATGGTAATGAAGATGACTATAACATCATCTGCCCTATTGATGTCAAGGTCTGAAAGGGGAACATTACTATAGAAATGCAGAAAGACTAGCCACCTTTATCGTCCCCAGCTAAGATAAGGCACATACTTTTAGCAGGTGAGCTCAGGAGATAATCTCAAGTCGAAAACCCTAAGACTCAAACCACTGACTTTTAGATCAGAAGTTGAATTCTGTCCACTCAACTGTCACATACTATAAGGGACAAATAAAAAGTTCTCAAGTTAAAAACAACAACTATGTTTCCAATTTACCAGCTAACTGCGGAACTGTCTTCAAGCTGTGAGCATGATGTGTTGGCACAACATGGCAAAACATTTCAAACATGCTTCTGACAGAGTAAAACATCTGAATGGCACACTCTTCACTTCCTGTGGCCTCACACATTGTTTCATAAGCCAGTTGCACCAAAGTGTCAATATTCTGACTAGATGAGGAGAAAAAAAAATTAATTTTGAAAAGAACTTTAAAATAATTGGAATGTATTGCTTTAAAAATAAGCAGTTGAAGTGTAAAGCCTTTTATTTGTTTAGAATTAGAAGGTTTAGACAAAGAACAACAGTCGCAAGCTGAGGTTCAACCATGGTATATTAACTCTTTCTCTCTGTCATTATTTTCCAAGTTTCAACAAAATTCTTCCTATTGCTGAGTAGTATTTCACTACTCTTTTTTAATTAAGCTCTAAAAACCTTTTCGTTTGTTATCACAAAATATTTTAGTTGGTATAGAGTTAAAGGGGACTGCACTGCATGCACTTTTTAAATAAGACTAAGAGGGAGTAAAGTTTATAAAATTAAACATTAATTTAATTTAATGAGTTTAAATAAATCAACGATGGTATTGTAAGTTAGGAGAGAAAGAGTTAAACTTGACTGACATATTCTCAATGCATAACTAAGGTCCAAAATAAAGTTAATTGGTCAACACTTTTATTTGGTAACTGTTCTATATTAGGGTCTTATTAATAATACCAAGATTTTAATGTAAGAAAAAATGCGGTTGGTAATTTACAGCAATGTTTTGAGGTTTGACTTTTGACAAATTAAGTTAATATTTTTTTAAATTGAGTTAGTTTTCTGTCTCAAAAATAATATTAAAAAAAAAAAGACCAGTGGTTTCAGTCATATATGTGGTTCTACCTACACTTTCTTTCTCTCTCCTTAGTAATCTCTCAATAGGGTTTGTTGCTGAACATAAAAATTATATATGTGTCAGACGCGAATAGCCCAATTTTCAGTAAAGTAAAAGAAATTACAAAAGTCATTTCTCTATAGAAGAAGTTACGAAAGCTATATAAAATACAACCACAGATCTATATATACTACAATAAATATAGGTTTTTGATTGCTAGTTACGATTTATTTAGGTAGGTGCTGTTTTACTATTACATACCAAGTATTAGAGTTTAAGAAAAACCCAGGTTTGTTTCTTGTGCAACACTATTAGCTAACACCTCATATCATCTCTCCATTAGTATATTTAGATTTATAATCTAATTCTAGTCTAGATCTATAGATAAAAATCGAATAGATCTAGTAATAGTACAGATTCTATCTTGAGACTAGATTGCCGAGTCTAGCCTATGCTATGCCTATAGTCTAGTATAGTCAGTTTTTATTTTAAAAAATTCTAGATATTAATAAAGACTAAAGTTTTTTAATTATTAGATTATTAGATATAGACATAAGACATAGATCTAATAATACTGAAATATGTATACTATACTCTATACTTAATCTACTAAACTAGAGATCTATCTATAGATCTATCTATAATCTAGTCAATCTAGATCTATACAATATTCATTATAATACTTCTACTTATAATGACTTATTTAATAAGTTAGTACTTAGACTTAGATCTAGATCTATTATAGTTTATTAATAGATTTACTTTTAAATGCCTAGACCTAATAATAAAATTGCGAATGATGTCTATAATGACTGATTTATTTTTTTTTAATAATAATAGGCTTACTAAATCTAGGTCTAGACTCTACTTAAATCTAGTCTAAAATAATGACTGTCTAAGACTCTAGATGATTAGGAAGTTCACATAGAGGTGTTTTTAATAATACGGCATGTCAGCTGAAAGTATATAAAGTGCTTTTTTTTTTTTTGTAAAAATAAAAAAGAGGCTCCGGTACTCAGTGATAGATTGCCTAACTTTCAACTAATAATAAATTAACAATTAACGTTGAATTACATGAAAAGTAATCATTTTCCCCGACATTGAAAAAAGGTGCCGGTATCCTGTACCGGTGCGTACCGTCACAATAATATATGTATATCTCAATCTTCTTTTATTTAATTTTTTTTTTTTGCGGGGTTATTGCTACTTAATACATTGATACCGGATCGATTTAAATAGGGCCTAAGTATACAAGCAGGATTTCGAGCATTGGATAAATTTATTTTTTAAGTACAAAGTTTTATGGAAGAGGCAATGTATTAGTTGTTTGAAGTTTGTAACTTCTTAAATTCAGTCTAAAAATATCGAAGCCTACATTTTTACACTCATTTCTAAACAATTAGAAGAGATGGACTGACTCATAGTGTAGCTTGTGTACATCTGCAAAAACACAAACTCAGTTAGACTTTCAAAACTATTAAAAGAAAAACTTAGTGATTATTTTTACTGTATAATTCTATTATTATTCCTTTTTAGAATTAGGATATAAAAAAAATTTGCCATATGACTTTATCTAACAGAAAAAAAATTAAACTTACGTCTATTTATGCGGATATTTATAGTTACCTAGTAATATAAAATATATTGAACTAACACGTACATTTCATGTACATTCATCATAATGCAGCCATGCGATTTTTTGTTTATAAACATAGCATTATTTAGGACCAATATTTTACAAAGGCTGCTTGGAGAAATCAGGTATACCCATTAGGAGAAAAATGACCCCTTTACTCAAGAAAAATGTAAGAAACTAGAACGGACACAAAATAAACAGTGACATTCATAACAAAATAATATTCAAAATTGATTAGAGTAACACCTTTTTAAGTAATCATTTAAAGTTTAAAATCACTTCAATTTTTTTCAACAATTATTTTGTGTATGAAATTGTGTATTGGAAAATGCCGGGTACATGAAATAAGCTAGTCCTAAAAAAAACAACACAGATCTTGGGTAAAATACTCATCAAATAAAGTACTGTAAATGTGTAGTTTCACGCGTAGTTTCAGGTCTTTTCTTTTTATAGCCTCTATCGGGTTATATCCCAACTACCCGTATTTTTGTGCAGAATTTTTTTCTCTATCAGGTACACTTAAAATTATAGCATAATAATGTCAGTTTAATTTAAAAAGAGAACTGAAAAATACAAAGATAAATAGGGAAAAAAGCGACTTCTGGCCCAATACTTTTTAATCAAAGAAACGAAACGGACTAGTCCAACAAACCCTATTCTTCTCTTCTCTCTAGCTACACTTTCTTTCTCTCTTCTTTGTAATCTCTTAATTCTTCTCTTCCATCTAGCTACACTTTCTTTCTCTCTTCAATTCTTCTCTTCCCTCTATCACAGGCCCTACTTCTCTCTATCACAGGCCCTACTTCTCTCTATCATACTCTCCATACCCCTCAATCACTGTGGTCCTGCATCATTATATCTTCCATATATCAAGCTCAATTATTCGTTCACTCGGTTCCTTTCTATACACAACTTTTCCCAGTTCCTTTCTGTATCACAACTTTTCCCAGTTCCTTTCTGTATCACAACTTTTCCTAGTTCCTTTCTGTATCACAACTTTTCTTCCCACAGCAATTTTATTATGCTGCCACTAAAAAGTGTGTAAATGGCTAATGAAAACAAACTACAAATGAATTCAAAGAAAGCTTTGAAGCTGTTGACAAAAGTAATAATTATATCTACCTCATCCCTTCACCTTTCTTTGAATCAACTTTATCCCTCTCTCTTAGCTATGTCTTACTAATTTCTCTCTCTGTCATTCTCTCTCTCTTGCCCATTCAAACCCCACTGTACTAACATGTCTTCCATTCAAACCCCACTGTACTAACATGTCTTCCATTCAAACCCCACTGTACTAACATGTTTCCAATTCAAACTCCACTGTACTAACATGTTTCCAATTCAAACTCCACTGTACTAACATGTCTTCCATTCAAACCCCACTGTACTAACATGTCTTCCATTCAAACCCCACTGTACTAACATGTCTTCCATTCAAACCCCACTGTACTAACATGTCTTCCATTCAAACCCCACTGTACTAACATGTCTTCCATTCAAACCCCACTGTACTAACATGTCTTCCATTCAAACCCCACTGTACTAACATGTCTTCCATTCAAACCCCACTGTACTAACATGTCTCCCATTCAAACCCCACTGTACTAACATGTCTCCCATTCAAACCCCACTGTACTAACATGTCTTCCATTCAAACCCCACTGACTGTACTAACGTCTATAACTAAGTAGAGACTATGATGACATTTGTATGATTAAAACCAAGACTAAAGAAACACAACTCTAGGAAAGCACCAATAGCAAAGAGAAAGCTAAAAAAAAAAGTTTTTGTCCAGTTGTATTTTACTGCTTATTTAAGGCCTAACTGACTTGGTTTAATTCAATGAATAAAAAAATGCTTATTGAATGCCTGACTTGGAATAAAAAACTTTTGTGGGGGATAAGTAGAAACAATCTATTAAAGCAGGTAGCATATATTTCTTGATTTTGAAATACAAACAAAAACTATGTCATTGTTACACTTTGCTTCTTAAGCTTCATCATTGAGAAACCCAATCAACAGAGGCTTTTAAATGACATTCACTTCTTTATCAACAGAGGCTTCGAATTGACATTCACTTCTTTATCAACAGAGGCTTTGAATGGACATTCACTTCTTTATCAACAGGGGCTTTGAATTGACATTCACTTCTTTATCCTTTATCCTATAATGGTAGTGAACACTGACATTCTCAAACAAACAAAAATATGGAATAGTTACCTAGTGACTATGTAGAACTCTTTACCTAGTGACTATGTAGACCTCTTTACCTAGTGACTATGTAGAACTCTTTACCTAATGACTATGTAGAACTCTTTACCTAGTGACTATGTAGAACATTTTTACCTAGTGACTATGTAGAACTCTTTACCTAGTGACTATGTAGAACATTTTACCTAGTGACTATGTAGAACTCTTTACCTAATGACTATATAGAACAATTTACCTAATGTTACACTTGGGCATCTTGAAAGTGTTCTCACTCAGTACATTCTCTGGTACAATGGCTTTCAATGGACCAGAACTCAGTGGGGGAAGCTCACTCAGTGGCCTTGTGTCATTGACTGCCAGACTTTCAAACAAGTTAGAAGTCATCAGATCTCTGGCTTTCTCAATGATGGTCTGGCTTTTCTTGTTAGCAAACAACATGTTGATGTTTTGTACATAGGTCATTAAACTTTGGTCATCTAGCTGAAGAAACCCAAGTGTCAGCAGTTTATCTAGACAACAAACAGGGGAGATGAGAATGAAAAAAAACTTTTTGTTTCATAACAATAAAAAAGAAGAAACAAAACTAACAACTTAGTTACAAAACAAAATTATTTGTGATTTCAATTAGAACCAAATGTTATTATGCCCCAACAGCTTTAATGAACAAGTGAAATAGAGTAAGAGTACTTTAGGGCAGCACTTAGATCGGGTCACATTGAATCTTTTTTGAAGCACAGGAAAAGCAAAGTCTTTAAACAAATAGATACAAGACTTGTTAGTAGTGAAGGTGTGCACCAACAAACAGCAGAGATAAAAATTTATGTGGGAACATTTGCATAAAAAATTTTGACAAATAATTTTTTTTTTAAGGAATTTGTAATATGTTCTTTTTTTTTTTAAAGAACAACAAGCAGATTTTGTTCTTATGTTCTCTTCCTAAACTTGAGCGAAACTCAATATCTTTCAACTGAACCACTCAATAGAAGATTTGTTCTCAAGAAAGTCATAATTGGAATTGCTTCTAACAAACACTTCTAGCTTGCTGGAACATTTTACAGGCATTAGTATCAGCATAAATAGGTTAAAAATGAGGAAAAATAGAAACATCCACAACTGCCACCCCTTCCAAATGAATATTTATTTATTTAAAAGCATTAGTATCAGTACAAATATGTGACAAATTAGGGGGAAAACTTCAACGACTGTGTCCCCTTCCAACTTAATATTTATTTATTTTCAAATCTAAATTTTATTTGTCTTATCCAATAATAGATCACTTACCCTGTAGGATTTGAGTAGCATCGATAACGGACCGAAAGCCATCCAAATCTTTAATATTAGATGGTATTGCCTTGGCCAAGACTGTTTGCTTCAAGGAGTCTAAGAAGCTAGAGGCTACTTCTTCCCCCAGCCAGTTCATGAGAGTTTGACCTGAGCCCTGCTGTAACTCATCTTTCTGCTGAAAGTCAATCTTCAGCAGCATGGAGTTTAAATGTTCTAGGACCAACAACAAATTAGCGAAGACTGTCTTGTACATTTGCTCCTCCCCAACACAGTCAACACTGCCTTTCTTGCTGTTTGGTGTCTTGAGTCTCAGTTCCCTGCTGGAGGAGGCACTCTTTGACTCAATCGCCAACTCAGGCTCCTCCAGTACAAGTGGCAGAACAAGTTTTTGGAAATTTTCTGCAAACTTTTTCATGTGCCTCTCCAGGATGTGACATGCCTGCAGGCCATGTACCACATCTTTCAAATTTCTGTCTGTGGCAATGGACAGTGTTAACACTTTAAACTCTGAGTCAGACGAGCTGATCCACTTGATTGAATCACTCCATTGGGTGCACACCACAGTTTCCAAAGTAGCTTTCTGAATCTATAAATTGAAGACATATCCTATTGAAAGCTGCATGTTTCAAGTAGATCTATGTTAACTATATGGAAACCTCATTTATGACCTCTGCATGGTGTTATGGAGTGTGTATGTGTTTCTATGGTGACAGTGGGAAAAGGTTAGTGATTGGTTGGTGGCTATATAGTGTGAATAATGCAAGATAAGCGATATTGTCATCAGCAATCTTAGGTAGAAGAGATGACTCCAGATTGGTAGAGTGAAAAGACTTGTTTTTGTAGAGAGTTAGATTTTGTTCAGAATACCATTTTATATTATTACTAAAGTCTACTACATTCATTTCATTTGATCTCAAGTTGATTTCGTCTATAATGTAATAAAAGTTCTATATGGTAGTGTTCACAAAGAAGTTCTTCAAGTTATTTCAAGTTTTTACAAGTTAAAATATAATACGGCTACAGCTGTTTTGTTGTCTACCAGCACTTTGTTACTACAAGACAACAAACATCTACAACACATGGATTGGCTGAGGGTGGCATAGAATAGAAAGGAGTAGAATAAATATTATAAGTTTAGATTTTGTAGTGATTTAATGAAAAAGCATTAAATAGTGATAGAGTGTAATAAGAAATGGTAATGTTGTAGTGTAAAAACATTTGATAGTGATATGTTATGAGTAACCTTTAGATGTGATATGATGCAATAATGGTGAATTGTAATATAGTTATAGCCTTTACATGTGATATGATGTAATAACATTTTGATAGTGATATCATGTTGTAATTTAGTTATTTAGCTTTGCAACACACTATAGTTGACAGACTTTGAATGCGACATGGATAGTGGGGTTTAGTTTGTTTATGCATTATTTTAGCCAGTTGGCATTACAACTTATAGGTGAAAACTTTGAGTAGTGACAAAGACTTAACCCATTCTGCATTAAATGTAACTGAATTGTAGAAGTGTCTGGACTTAGTTCTTCACTTGTATTGTGTTTTGCTTATCCACTCACATTAGTAGAAATACACCTGTCCAAGACACTCAAACATCTCAGTAATTGTAGAAGTCAGACACATTTCTACAATAGCGAAACACATTACAATTTGATAAATTTTAGATTTGCTATAATATACTAAATGTTTGATAATGATATCCTGTTATAATCTCTACATGTGACATGATGTAATGACCTCTGATAGTTTGAGAGCAAAACACCATAGAGCAGTGAAATAACTTTTCTAACATGAGTTATGGCCCTTCAGTGTTTGGTTGGGAGAGTCTGTGTATAACAAAGAAAGGTAACTCTAAAATAAAACTATTTACCTTAAAATTCACTTCTAATGTTTTCAAAATAGTTATTTTCTCTTTCTGTTGCCCAAGATTATTCTTGAAGTAACTTTCTAGCTTGTTTAATGCATTAGCAGCTTCTGTAAGACTTCCATCGCTGGTAGTCTCTTTGGCAGTCTAGAACGGAATAAAATCAGAAATGAAACTTTAAATTTTTGTCTTGTGAAAAGTGGTAAAACACAAGGTCATAGACAGCCATGTACAGGTTCAAGGTTTCATCATAAAGGAAACATATTGAAAAGAAGTAAAAAAAAATAATGTATTAGCACGGCCAATTAGCCAAGGTTTCCTAGTTTTGCTGTGAGTATACAGATAGCTGACTGGAGAGAATGCTTCCAGCTATTTTACATTACAAAACTAACAACTCAATTATAATTGCTATAGAAGAGAGAATAGCCAAAGCAGGGTCGGCCTTAAGGGAAACTAGGCAACCGCCTAGGGCCTTTGACTGGTGAGGGCCTCGCACAGGACTCTGGAACATTTTTTTTAGAGAAGAAATAGCAAAACTTGTCCTCAATGTTATTGTTGGAGTACTCTTGGTTTTTAATCAATAACATCATTTTTTTTTTCGCTTTGTTTTTTATTTGTTAATTTCATTTGAGACCACCAAATTCACTTCATCTAGGGCCTCCAATTATCTAAGGCTGGCCCTGGCAAAGATATAGTGTTGTTGATGTTGTTTTTTTTTAAAACAAAACCAAAAAACTAAAACTATAAGTACATAAGTTTTCCATTAGTTTTCTGAAGTAGAAAGAACCAAAGATGTATTCATATGCAAGAAGTTCTTCAATGACTGTGATTAATATTTTTACAACATTCTCCTTAGTGTCCCTAGTGAAGACGATACAGCCACCACCAACTTAAAGAACGTGACAACACTGCTGGAAATAATATTATACTTTATTAAGTGTCACAAATTATCAACCAAATACTGTAGCATTGTCAGCACAAAACCACTGACTGCATAACTACTGTACAGTAATGTACTGTACTTTTCTGCTGTAATGAACTTGACAGTTCAACCACTCTCTCTTTATATAGGGTCCCTGAAAGCTAGATACGCAACGAAACCCTTCAGGCATTTTGCCAATTCTTTCAAGACAATCTCATGTTTATGTAGAGGGTGATATGTAATGGTTGACCACTCCATTAAACCTGGTCTTGTCACATTTTTCAACTCGACATGTACAGCAAACCAGACCCAGCAATTGAAAGTTGTTTTATTATATAACACAATAAGTTTATTGACAGTAAAGTGGTACAAAATTCAATATCCATCAATTATTTACCCATATTATAGACATGTCGATTATTACATTCTATCCCAAACCACCTGCAGGACAGCAGGGGATGGCAGCGGCCAGGGTTCAAACTCCTGAACTTCATGATGACATTCTGTAATGCTTACCACATGACCAAACAACAGACCACACAACCAGGCACCCATGACCAACTCACCTGTAATAAATCATTTATCTCCACTAAATATTGCAAACCTGAAAAGATTTGCTTGGAGTTGACAAGTTCCTGGTTCAAAGTGCAAAATTCACTATTGACTGAAAACAAATTACTCTGTAAATTAAAAAAAGAAATAGACATATGTTAATTTTATTTCGAACCTGGTTATAAACTGAATGTCCGAAAGACTAACAAAGAAAGTAAACAACAAAGCCTACATAGTTAAGTCAAAGAAGGTCTAACAGAAGTAAAGATTGTGTTGACAAGTTAGAAACGCACTCAGCCCAATGTGGCCATCAGTATCCCACTGAATTCACAAATTTCATGACTACGACTGCTTTATTCATGGAAATGTGTTACGATTACAATTTTTTTATTTTTGTTATTTTAATAAGTTTCTTTCATGTTTACAAATTCCACAATATAAATTCCCAAAACCCAAAAGTAATTCCCTATAACCCAATATAAATTCCCTATGACCTAATATGAATTTGCTTAAGATCTGAATGCTACCTCTTGTTTTATTTTTTGCTCAAGACTGTAGATCTCATTATTTATATCTTGTACTCGCTGGCAAAGACTTTCTGAAGCCTCCAAACAAGGATAATAGCTAATGTACTTTGTCTTGACAAGCTGGTAGATTTCTGCTTCTAGCTCCGTCAGCTTTTTGGTAAGCAGCTCCAGCTTCTCATTGATGAGTTTTTTCTCCATCATTCCTGGGTAAGAAAGAGAGACAGAGAAAATTAGGTGACATGTTTCTCATTTTTAGTTTATCCCCTTTTTAATTGTTTTTCCATTCAAATAAAAAAACTGAACACTTCTTGTAAGTTGGTGGAGGGTACCTGAGGTTATCACCATTGTTAGTGGCAAAGAGAGACTTAATGGTCTCTGTTTTTATACTCTATTAGAAGTTTAAGAGGCATTTGAGATTAGTTGAACTTAAGCTCTTAAGACCATATTTGCTCTGTGAAGAAGTGATATGTGAAGAGTGCCTAATGATAATGGGGTAGAGGAGACTAAGGTTCTATTGGACTCTTGATAATTTTTTAATAATAAATAGATCAAGATAGTAATTCTATCTTATCTTGACCTATATATCTATATACATTGTAGCTAAATCTAGTTTTATACACTTTTATATAACATAAAATTTAATCTAGATATATTATATATAGTAATTGATCATTTGCGGACATCTAAAATCAGCAGACACCTTCCGACATTTGTATCCATTCCTTTTTTTTGGATTCCATTTTGCTTTATGGAGCTGAGACCTGGAGAACAACTAAAAACTGCCATTACGAGTGTGCAAACTTTCATTAACAGTTGCCTAGACACCATCAGCAACAGTGACCTCTTGCAAAGAACCAACCAAACTCCTGTAGAAAAAGAAATCAGAAAGAGAAGATAGGGCTGAATTGGGCACACTTTGCGCAAATCGCCAACAGTAGCATCAAAAGGCAGGCTTTGAAGTGGAACCCACAAGGCAAGAGAAAGACGGGGCGTCCTAGAAGCACATGGCAAAGCAAACTAGAGGTAGACGTTTGGGTACACCTGAAACAGATGGAAACGTGGACAGTATAGAGAAGACAAGCAAAAAAAACTGAACTACTTTCACATGATCTGTCTCAGAAAAATACTGAATGTTAAATGGCAAGAGAAAATACCTGATGCTGAAATATTTCAAAGAGTGGGCCTGCAAAGCAATCACACAATCCTAATGCAGTCTCAGTTGTGTTTGGGCAGGCTACTTCTGCAGAATGGAAGACTCCTGCATCCCTAAAAGAATCCTTTATGGTCAATTATCAAAGGAAAGGGCTCACGAGCTAGACAAAGAAAACGCTTCATGGACACCCTCAAAACTTCTATTAAAACAATTTTTTATTGTCAATTTCGACCCAACATTTTTAAAAATTACAAGATTATACTTCCATTTATTTTTTGTTTATAATTTCCACTTATTCTAATAATACCCTGTTAAATCAGTCGGTAGAGTATCAGACTTTAGATTAGAGAGTCAGTGTTTCAAATCTCTAATCGCACAATTACTTTTTTTTTAAATATACATTTTTTAAATAGTGTTTTTTGCACAATTTAATTTTAGTAATTCGATCTCCATAAAAGTTATAACAAATTTATAATCTCAATCCTTTAAAAAATTGATGGTCTTTTAAAGTGTCAAAAAAGCCTTTCAAATATTTAGATAAAAAGCTGAAAAGATGAAAAAAACTCCATATTATTGTATGTAGGACTATTTTCTAAGGTGTAGAAATGTTTGGGGGAAATAAGTGATCTTGGTCATCTAAATTCACTGGCAAAACAAAATGTGTTTGCGAAGGGAAGCATTATAAAGCGGGCCAAGAGGTACCAAATACAAGATACTAAAATTCAAGTGGGTTTTTTTTTGTTGGGGAGGGGGTGAAGAAAGGGAGAGGAGAAAAAGTGATATATATATATATATTATAATATAGTTCACAGACCAGAAGTGAGTGTGTTTGGGTGGAGGATTTAAAGTGAGCCATTCCAATTAAAGATATAATATATTCTAGAATACACTGACCCAACGGGGGTTGTTGAAAAGGTGGCAGTTTTATTGAAAGTGAAAAAAAATAAAATTGGGAGTACGGCCAAAGTAATGTGTGAGCAATTGCAGGATGTAATGAGAAAATAAACAAATCAACGAGTGAAGCCAGTGGGTAATGCTAGCATTTTATATAATTAATGCATAGGAATGGAAAATTACACGTTCATTTTTGTTATCTAAAGATATGGATTTTCCCAATATTATCATTTTTTTACCAATCTAACCATTAATGAGCTAAAAATTTAAATTGCTGTGTTCGCAATTGATCAATTAGTATCTAGATTAGATCTAGAGAGAATCTACTTGTTACTTCAAAATACTTGTACTCCTAAAGTAAGATTCTAGAAAATCTAGATATCTATTTTATGATTATGGCTTAAGTCTAAATTGTAGTTAACCCTCTTAAGACGGAGCAATTTAGCATGTCTTGTGCCAAAAAGACGGAGCACTATTTCCAGCCTTAACAATTCTCTTACAAAAAAATTCCTAACAAATAAACTAATTACTATTACTTTACATACACAAAACTATATATATTATTGAAGAGAAATGAATGAACTAATTTAATCTTATGGAATTTATCTGAAATATTAACATTTATTAAAATAAACCAGGCTAATTTGCATAATTTATGCACATAAAATTCCAAAAACGTTTTTTCAAAACAGAACAGAATTATAAAGGTAAGAGTTTTTTTTAAGAAGTTTTAGGCTGGAATAAGCCCTAATACATGTGTTTAGGGAAACAAGGTACATTGAGACCCTTCAGACACTTCTATCACATTATTTTACTACTTTTCTCTCTCCCCCCCCCCCAGTACAATGGAAATAAGCACCTTTATTATTGTGACAGTGACCCATTATGACTCAGGGATCGTTTTTTTTTTTAGCTGTTTGTTTTCAGAAAGTTTGGCATCATATTTATTAGTCTCTCTGACAAATGTTTTAACTAAATTGATAGTAAAAAAAGAGCATAAAACAGCCTATTGGGTGCTAATCCCTTGGTTCTCAAATGGGTCTTCTATATCCAGCTACCCACCCTTACCTCTAAACCATGTTACCAAGGATAGACATCGTCAACACATTAGTGTAAACTTAGATCTAAAGCTTTCCTCAATACTGCCCTTATTTTTATTAATTCTAGCATATTTTAAATAAAATCAGTCAGTGAGTTTGCTTTCATCAATATCAACGGCTGACATGTTAACATTTTCACCTTTCACTAGCTAACTTCAAAATATTTTTTAAAAATAATTATCGCGATGAAACAGCGAAGGAAGCGGCCATTACAGTCTATTAATGTGTAAAAATAGTAAGAACTAATCTGATTGGCTGATACAAACACTGACAAGCCAATCCTACGTTTGGAAACATCGCGGCCGATAGATCGGCTGGCTCATCTTTTTCGCCAAATAGCCTTGGGCCTATAGATCGGCCGCGTCGTCTTAAGAAGGTTAAGAAGCCAAGGCTAACAATAAGGGCTGGGGAAAGCTAAGCCTGGTGTACCTCACCTGCATTTTGAAGTATTTTTTCTACGAATGAGGCCATTTTAAATTTCACTTTCAGCAAAGTCTAGAGATCTTGATCTAAGACCTAGGGCCTAGACTCTATCAGTATCTGAGTATCAGTCTTTGATGAAATAGTATTAGTTAAATGGATTGTAAAATAATTATCAATAATATTTAGATCTAGTCAATATAGATCTTATATATATCAAAACTAACTAGACTATACTATTATTAATATTATATCTAGACTATTCTAGACTGGAGTAGAACTTCTAGAAATTAGAAACTTGATTACTTTTTAACTTTAGCTAGGCTTAAGCTTAATAATTATGCTTAGGCGCCTTAGGCTTAGTTTAAGTTAGCAGCTTAAGCTAGCCTTAGTCACTTGTGGCGACTTGTCTTGTGACTTAACTTAATAACTAGACCTAGATCTATAAGTCTTTACTTATTACAAATCTAGATCTAGTGACCTAGTCTATGACGTCTATCATCTCTATTGACTCTATGAAGTCTATGTTACTATGTCTAAAAGTCAAAGACAACTTGAACTTGAACTTAATTTTAATAATTTGATGATCCTCTAGATTAAGTCCTAGATCTAGAAACTAATAATAATATATACTAAAATATAAATATAGTGATAGTCCTAGGCCTAGACTGCCACAGTAACCGTAGATTGGTGAAACTGTAGATTGCTAAGACTTTAGGATTAAGAATAAGTATAAATAATAAGATTGGTGAGAGGACCCCAGTGCTTTAATTTTTGTTTCATTAAAAACCTAATTATATAGATCTAGAGATTTCAATCTAGGGTTATAGATACTAAGATAGATGATCTAGTCTAGATCTAGACCATGAATCTGTGTAGATCTCAATTTTTTCATTACTAAACAATATGATGAATATGTGCATTAGATCACTAGACTCTAGATCTAGAGATCTAGATCTAGTAAGTTTCCTAAAGATTTAGTTCTACGTGAATTAAAAAAAACAATAACTTCTTTCACTGAAGATCTTAGACTCTTGATAACAGACCTATATATATCATATATATTTTTAAGGTCTATCTGGCTGGATTTCTACTAGATCAGTAGAGTTTCTTGCTAAGACTGACTTTTAAAACAAAGCTTAGCCTATCTAATGGATGAAAAAAAAAACTTCACACTTACAGCCAGTGCTTTTTTTGTGACGGTACTCACCGGTACGGTGTACCGACACCTTTTTGAATGTGGGAAAAAAATGATTACTTTTCTTATTATTTATAATTTATTAGTAGCTAAAAGTTAGGCAATCCGATCATTGAGTACCGGCACCTAATCACTGAGTACCGACACATATTTTCTTTTACAAAAAAAAAAGCACTTCTTACATCTATATATCTCAATAATGTAGAATATATTTCGCTTTTTCGATATAAAAAAAAAATCAGCTGTCTATTGATTTTTTAAAGGGTAATGTTGGACTAGTCCGTTTCGTTTCTTTGATTAAAAAGTAGAATCACAAATTGGGCAGAGTGCCTTTTTTCCTTATATATCTTTGTATTTTTCAGTTCTCTTTTTAAATTAAACTGACATTATTATGGTATAATTTTAAGTGTGCCTGATAGAGAAAACAATTCTGCACAAAAATACAGGTAGTTGGGAACAAACCCGATAGAGGAAAAGAAAAGACCTGAAACTAGCGCGTGAAACTACACATTTACAGTACTTTATATAATGAGTATTTTACCCAAGATCTGTGTTTTTTTTTTAGGAATAGCTTATTACAAGTACACGGCATTTTCCGATACACAATTTCATACACAAAATAATTGTTGAAAAAAAATTGTAGTGATTTTAAACTTTAAAGGATTACTTAAAAAGGTGTTATTCTAATCAATTTTGAATATTAGTTTGTTATGAATGTCTGTTTATTTTGTGTCTGTTCTAGTTTCTTAAATTTTTCTTGAGTAAAGGGGTCGTTTTTCTCCTAATGGGTAATACCTGATTTCTCCAAGCAGCCTTTGTAATATATTGGTCCTAAATAATGCTATGTTTATAAACGAAAAATCGCGTGGCTGCATTATGATGAATGTACGTGTTAGTTCAATATATTTTATATTACAAGGTAACTAAAAATAACTATAAATAGACGTAAGTCTAAGTTTTTTCTGTTAGACAAAGTCATATGGCAAATTTTTGTTTATATCCTTATTCTAAAAAGGAATAATAATAGAATTATACAGTAAAAATACTCACTAAGTATTTTTTAATAGTTTTGAAAGTCTAACTGATAAGATTACAAAGAGAGTTTGTGTTTTTGCAAATGTACACAAGGTAGGCCTACACTATGAGTCAGTCCATCTCTTCTAATTGTTTAGAAATGAGTGTAAAAATGCGATATTTTTAGCCTGAATTTAAGAAATTACAAACATCAAACAACTAATATATTGCCTCTTCCATAAAACTCTGTATTTAAAAAATAAATTTATCCAATGCTCAAGATCCTGCTTGTATACTTATATGAATCGATCCGGTATCAATGTATTAAGTAGCAATAACCCTGCAAAAAAAAAAAATGAAAGAAGATTGAGATATACATATAATTTTGTGACGCTACGCACCGGTACGGGGTACCGGCACCTTTTTTCAATGTCGGGAAAAATTATTACTTTTCTTGTATTGCAACGGTTATTGTTAATTTATTGGTAGTTGAAAGTTAGGCAATTTATCACTGAGTACTGGCACCTATTTTTTTTTTTTTTTACAAAAAAAAAGCACTTTATATACTTTCAGCCGACATGCCGTATTATTAACAACACCTCTATGCGAAAGTCTCAATCATCTAGAGTCTTACACAGTCATTATTTTAGACTAGATTTAAGTAGATCTAGTAGGCCTACTACTGTAAAAAGAAAATTAAAATAATCAGTCATTAGACATCATTCGCATTTTATTATTAGGTCTAGGCATTGAAAAGTAAATCTATTTAGTCTTTATTAATATCTAGAATTTTTCTAATAAAAACAGACTATAGGAAAGCATAGGCTAGACTCGGCAATCTAATCTCAAGATAGAATCTATACTATTACTAGATCTATTCGATTTTTATATATAGATATCTAGACTAGAATTAGATTATAGATCTAAATATACTAATGGAGAGATGATATGCGGTGTTAGCTAATAGCGTTGCACAAGAAACGAACCTGGGTTTTTCTAAACTCTAATACTTGGTATGTAATAGTAAAACAGCACCTACCTAAATAAATCGTAACTAGAAATAAAAAACCTATATTTATTGAGAGTATATATAGGTCTGTGGTTGTATATTATATAGCCTTCGTAACTTCTTCTATAGAGAAATGACTTTTGTAATTTCTTTTACTGAAAAATTGGGCTATTCGCGTCTGACACATATATAATTTTTATGTTCAGCAAACAAAGCCCATTGATTCACGTTTTGTTCATCATCATCATCATTCCTTTGAGTTCCTCGTGGAACATAGGGCCTCAGCAAAAACACGCCACTCTCCACGGTCTCTTGCTAGTTTTTTTTTTTATGGCTTCACAGCTCTTTCCGGTCCTCTCGGCTTCCTCTAGTATTCTGCGTCGCCACGTTCTTTTTGGTCTTCATCTACGTCTTGTTCCCTTGGGGTTCCACTCTAAGGCCTACCTAGCTCTGTTGTTGGTATTTTTTTCTAAGGGTGTGACCAATCCATCTCCACTTCCTCTCTAAGATCTGCACCTCTATATTTTTCTGCCCACTCATCTCCCACAGTTTGGTGTTTTCTACTTTGTCGTACCAGTGTATTTTTAGGATATTTCTCAGGCATCTGTTGATGAAGGTCTGTACTTTTTTTGTTGTTGTTGTTGGTTCAGTTGTTCTCCACGTTTCAGAACCATACAGTAGGACTGCCTTGACATTAAAGTTAAAGATTCTTATTTTAGTCTTGTTTGAGATGTGAGGAGATTTCCAGGTTGGTTTTAGCTGTGTAAATGTCTGACGTGCTAGGTTTATACGACGTCTAATGTCTTCATCTGTTCCACCTGATACACTGACTACACTCACAAGGTATATAAAATTATCTACTTGATCTATGGTCTGTGAGTCCACATCCATGTCTCCATTTTTTTTTGTTTACTTTAAGTACTTTTGTTCTTTGGTGGTTTATTTTGAGGCCTAATCTTTTTCCTACTTCGCTTAAAGCTGTGACCTTTTCTTGCATATCCTGTAGTCTGTGTGATAATAAGGCTATGTCATCGGCGAATTCCAGATCTTCCAGCTTTTGTGTGAGAGTCCATTGGATTCCTTTCCCTAAATTTGAGTAGGCTTCTTTTGTGACCCAATAAAATACTAGAAGGAACAGGAGTGGTGAAAAAAGACATCCCTGTTTGACTCGTGATGTGACTGACAGCTTGCCACAGTGGGCTACTTGGCAGGTGAAACCATCATAAAGGTTTATAATTATTGTTATTATTTTATTTGGGATCCCGTAATGTCTCATTATCCTACTGTCCAGATAGATTATCTGTCGATACTATCGAAGGCCTTTTCAAAGTCAACAAATGTTGCATAAAGAGGAGATTGCCATTTGTTACGTACAATAAATAATTGTTTCAACTTGATCCGATAATGGGTTTGGGAGAAATGAGGTGTACAATTATAAGTAAAGTTACCCTCTTAGACAGTGCGGTCTATAGGACAGATGTTGTAAAGGCAGGGGCGGACTATATGGCTGTATTGGCAACCGGGCAAATGCCCAGTGGGCCGGTACCCAAATGGGCCGATTGGGGTTGCTGAATGGGCCACTTTGAATGACAATAAGTAAATGTGATTGGCATTATTTTACCTCTCAAAACTTTACAGACTGTGTAGGCCTAATACTAAACAGATACTTTCGAAATAATGCAGTAGATCTATAAACATATGCCATGCTACTGGCGATTTATAATGTGGGCCTACACTAAGTAATTTCAACAAACAACATAAGGTTTTTTATTGTTGTATTGTCCTGTAGAAGTTGCATTAGTTTGATCATACTCGGGAGAATCTATAGCTTATAAATTAAGACTAAGACTGCTTTATTGATCCTTATGGAAATTTGGTGTGATTACAATTAAGGACTCTTTTCTCATATAAAGACAACACAACATAACAGAAACATACACATAAATAGAACAGACACGACATAAACAGTTCATTCAGCGTCAGCGGCTACACACAAGCATCTTGTTCCTTTTCATGTTTCCTGATCAACGAGTGGCGTTGATATAGTGTGAGCTTGCGCTCCCTGAGCTAGTTTTATATGTATTTTTGTGGTATAGGTTAGATCTATTTTTATATATTTTATTTTTATAGGTTAGTGTCAGATTTTATAATTGTACTTCCGCATATTTATATAGGTTAGTGCGGGATAGTATAAAAGTGATGTACTACATGCTGTCTTAAAACAGTTGAGTGTACATTTGACCAGTGGTCAGTACCATATCTGTCTGTGTGACAGCTGAAGATCTTTGTGGTCTGTGCTCACAATAGTCTGACCGAGTAAGGTACGAACGAGTTTTTGTACCGCTCTGTTTTTGTCTTGATAGACAGAAGTCGCCCACTTCGCAAAGGATTGGTAGTGTTGTGCGTGTGATTTTTTATGCCCTTTTTATGTTTTCTAGGCGGCGTGACAGTTTAGGTGAAGCGTTGCCTTGCAAAACAAGTTATTCCGTATGTTAGCAGATTTTGCATAGTCACGCCATAAAAATTTTTCTAGGATCTTCTTATTTAGTTTAAAGCTATTGAGTTTGTATAGGAAAAAAAGCCGCTGGGCTGTTTTCTTTGTCAGAGTTTCAAGGTCGTCTTCCCATGAGAGCTTATTGTTATCAATGATGACGCCTATATATTTATATGACTTCACTTGTTGTATCGATGTGGTCTTAAATCTTAAGTGTAAAGAGTGTACAGTACAGGAGAAAGTACACAACCTCGTGGAGCACTCGTACGATTTGGTGTTGTTGACTTTAACATACTGGGGACGTAGGGTTAAAAAGTTTAGAACCCATATGCTTGTACGTAAGGGCTGACATTTAAGGTACTCTGTTTATCATTATATGTGCTGTATTTGATTGAAAGCCGATGAGAAATCTACAAAGAGCACTCGTGCATTTGTTTTAGGTGTATCGAGATGCTTATAAAGCTGGTCCAAAAGCAATAGAATTGCATCCTCAGTTCCCCTAGCTGCTTTATATGCAAGTTGGTGAAGGTCTAGGCTGTTATTGACTTTTGCTACAAGTTGTTTAAGCATTTATTTTAAAAACATTTCATAACTATAGGTATTATTGCTACTAGGCGGAAATCATTTAAGCTATCTATTTCTTTGGTACCTGTACGATCTCTGAAGTTTTCTAGATGTGTAGAATTACGCACGTTTGTAACGAGTGATTAAAGATGTGAGAGAAATAAAAGAGATTTGTTCCGCACCTAGCTTGATCAGATTGCTACTTATTTTATCTGGTCCAGAAGCTTTTGATACGTTTACTCTTTTAAACAATAAGGTCACCTTATCTTCATTTACAAAATTGACTTAGGGTTCTTGTTTTTCTTTGGTCAGAGTGTTGAAAATTTTTTTCGTAGGTCAACAAAATCTTCTTTGTCAAAACGAGAATAAAAATCATTTAGTTCGTTGTCGAATTTCTCCTCATCATCCATTGAAAGTCGTTCTCGTTTTGAGGAGCAGCCGGTTATTTTCTTTAATACTTCCCAGCATGCTTTTGAGTTGTTATTTCCAAAGAAATGTTCAAGTTTTTCTTTGTATGTTTTTTCCCTTTCAATGATTGCTTAGTAACACATTTCCGGTTATACAATGGGGGTATTATTGTTTACAGTAATTTATAGATCCACTGTTACAAAATAACTCAAATGTAGCATGTCAAGAATAATGTGCATTCTATTCTTGTGTTGGTTCGTTGCAAGATGCCAGGATTTCCCCTCTACGAACTTTACGTCGTTAGGAATAGAGAAAAGTTTGTCGGAGGAGATGGTTATTATTGAATTTTTAAAAAGTACCATTGATTGACATGAGTACGTTTTGTAATCATCAGCTTGGCTTTTGAATTAGTACTTACGCAAGTAACTTGCGAAGTTTCGGCACATTGAAATATTTAAAGACAAGCATCTTGACAAAAAAAAACTTGCACGTTTTCATGTTTATAACGTTTTTTGATGAGGGACCTTTTTATCTTTAATAAATTAATGCATTTCAAGAGCTTTTATGTTGCACTCTTTTCAAGTATTATGCTTCACTCTTTCAATCATACCATATAGGTTAAGATCAGGGGCGGACTGGCTACATATGGGCATTCAGGCAAATGCCCGGTGGGCCGGTACCCATTTGGGACGGTAGGGCCACTGAAAGGGTCGCATGAATGCCAGTAGCTTATTTTAAGAGATCTTTTACAATTTAAAGTTTAACAATTATCTAAAGCAATCATATGGCTAATCATTTGTGGGCCCGATGTATAGAAATGCCCTGGCAGATTTTGACACTCAGTCTGCACCTGTTTAGAATTGAAATGTACGAAGTGAATGCTCATTAAAAGCTACTCTGTTGAGCCTTTGGTTTCGTAAATGTTGATTTGTAGATACATTTTGTAGAATCAAAACATTTCTTGCTGAAAACAACATAAGAGAGGAATCAGTCCCCCCCCCCCCCTTTTCCCGTCAAGATCTAGGGGCAGTGCTGTAAGCTTGGCCATGCGCCTTCCTGCGTTCTGGGCTTCATAATCTTTTTTTTTTTCTCTTCTGGCGTCTACATAGCGCTTTTGTTTTTCGTAGTATGCAAAAAAAAAAAAGATTAAAATTTAACAGGTAAGGACGTTCCGATATTGAAGTGTTTTCTTGCAATCAGAAGGTACTATTCATTAAAGTTTTTTAAAAAAGTCACAAGCCAAGCTAAGTCTAATAAAGGAGTAAACACTGTTATACTAGGGATATTCGAGCTAAGACACATAGCGCACGCATGTCTCTAGTGGGCTGGGCCGCCGCGAGGGTTGTGGCCGCCTGCGTGCGAAATTAAAAATGCCGCCCCCCCCCCTTTTTTTAACGTAAAAAACTCTGGAGGGGAGGGGTAATATCGCCCCCCCCCCCCCACCTTGGCTATGCTCGGGAATCTGGTGACTGTCGGCAAAATAGTTTCCTACAGGGCAGAAGTGGTGTGGCGCACGTTTTTTGACATACCCAGTATTGGAACTACCATTTGTCGCGGCGAATGCCTCCATTAGCGAACCAGGGAACGGGCTAGTTAAGGCCTAGCTCGTGGACGCCAACCAGTCCGCCCGACACAGCCCGCCAGTCAGTCCAGTCTTTGCCCAAAAAGAGACCCGCGAATCAGCCGGGTCCCAGGAGAACCCGACCAACCCTCGAGTTGGTGTCCAGCGCTATCCGCTTTTCGGAGATCCCGTTAGGTCTCTTACTCACCGGGGCCCCAGGACGGAACACTGTCCTATTGGGGCATATTTTGCCCGGTTCCGACCGAACTTTGACTCCCGAAGCCGTCACTGTGGAGAGAGCGTCGAAACAGTGTTGCACGTCTTGTACGAGTGTCCCCAGCTCCGCGAGCTAAGGGGGGACGTGTTTGAGCATTCCCTCGACTTGTATGGTAGCTATGAGGTATTAAGCCGAACGGCCAAGTTTTTTGCCAGAGCACTACGTGAAGATTGAGTCCTTCCTGCTCTGTTTTTTTTTTTTTTCACTAGGAGTTCATCTCAGGTGACTGTCGACTGATTTATTCTGTGATAAACATTAAAAACTGATCTCTGATTACTCGCGTATGCTCCTGTATTTGTGACGATTATAATTGATGAGCTGCTGCGGGTATATTTGGCTACAATGAACAACGTAATTGATCATGATCTATATACAATTTCTCGATAACTTTGACTGCTCAACAGTGTTACAAGGTCTGGACGTGGATATGTTAACTTGTTTATTATTGTACGTTAAAGCACAATAAAGCGCGAAATACAAAAATACATTGACAGGGGAACTTTTTCAACGTTCCGTAAACGTTCATAATACGGTAATTATCACAATTACGATTGTATTTTGAGAGAAGTGATTGAGTTTAATTAATACAAAGTAAATAATCTAAAGTACAAGTTACTTAAACAATGACTTGAAATAAAACATAGTAAGTCAGTGTTTCCCACATTCCCGGGTGGGGACTACCTAGGTAAAAACATTTTCGTTCAAGCCACTAGCGGATCCAGAACTTTGGAGTGGGGGGGGGCGATTTTTTTCCAAACCCTAACCCTAACGCCCAGTAAACCCTAACCCTACGCATAAACGTGCATACAGCGCGCGCGCGCACACACAAACACACGCACACACACACGCACACACATATATATGTATATATGAGAATAAAAAAAAGCAGCATTTCTCAACCTTCGGCGAAAACCAAAACAACTGGGGCAGCGCTATAAGGTTCTCTGGTGAAGTTCGGGGCGAAGCCCCAACGCCATAAGCGTTTTCTTGCTTTTTTCACTGCAGAAACGCATTCTCCTGACAAGTAGGCCTACAGCTCATTATTCATCAATGGAGTTCCGGGCGAAGCCCCGACGCCAAAAGCGTTTTCTTGCTTTTTTCACTGCAGAAACGCATTCTCCTGACAAGTACAGCTCATTCTTCATCAATGGAGTTCGGGGTGAAGCCCCGACGCCAAAAGCGTTTTCTTGCTTGTTTCACTGCAGAAATGCATTCTCCTGACAAGTACAGCTCATTATTCATCAATGGAGTTCGGGGTGAAGCCCCGACGCCATAAGCGTTTTCTTGCTTATTTGACTGCAGATACGCATTCTCCTGACATCTACAACTCATTACCCATAAATGAAGTTCGGGGCGAAGCCCCGACGCCAAAAGCGTTTTCTTGCATTCTTCTCTGCAGAAACGTATTCTCCTGACATCTACAACTCATTACTCATAAATGGAGTTCGGGGCGAAGCCCCGACGCCAAAAGCGTTTTCTTGCATTCTTCACTGCAGAAACGCATTCTCCTGACCTAAGGCTCATTATTCATACTATTAAAAAACGACCTTTCGAATAATGTTGTACTTGAAAAATATTCTAATTTGAATTTATAGACCCATAATACATTGCAAATAAAACCGATTTGTTCCTTGAAAAGATAGGATACCCCACGTATTTAGATTTTTGCTTTGAGGATCGAAGCCGAAAAAAAACTTATTCGATAAATAGTATTCACGAAAACTCTAGTGTAAATTGTGAGTTCTAGTCCCAAATTTATTTAGCTAGAAAAATATCAGATTGAGTAAAGGTTGGGAAAAGGCGACTATAAATTAGTATAAATGTATTTTTTTTCGGTTTAGAACTCATCTCAATCATGACTCTTATACTGAAAAATTTCGTTTGAATTCTAATTTTTCCAATGCAAAGTCTTTCTTAAAATACTTATGATAACTTCATGTGAAATTACAAAAACTCTGTCTGGAAATGGGAATGGCGGTAGAGTGAAAACGATTAATCCTCGCTCCTTTGCTAATTTCTGCTAAAGATTGCATTTGGCATTAAAGAATAGGTATGGGGCGACTCGATATAAGAATTTAATTTATACTATATATAAATTATATTATTGACAGATTTTTTTAATTTTGTAATTTCCTAACTATAATACAAAAAGAAAAAGTATTGATTTGTCCGATGGATGAAATGCGATTGCATGTATCGCCCCTCCCACCTGGTACAACCCTTTTTCATTTAAATTTTCTAATGATACAATTTGAGATTAGAGTGTGGTACGACATATTTACAATGGGTCACATATCAATACGTAGTTTATATTATATAGATATTCAACTAATTTTATTCACAAACTATGATTCTCCACAAAAATAGGACCGCCCCCCCAGCACTCAGAGGGCTAGAGTGGGGAGGGCAGTACATGCAATCGCCCCCCCCCCCTCTCACCCCACCGAATCGGCCAAAATACCAGAAAGGGAGCGACATAATATAAAATTTATATATTAATTCAACTAATTTTGTGCACAAACTATGATTTCTCAATAAAAACGGACCGCCCCCCCCCCACTCAAAGGGTTTAGGTGGGAAGGGCAGAAGAGGTATTTGTCCCCTCCCCCCACCAATCGACAAACAGGGAACGACATAATATAAAGATCGGTTAAAATATCAATAACAAGTTACAAGGATATAGATATTTAATTGATTTTGTTAGCAGGCTGTGATTTCTACCAATAAATTGGACCGCCCCCCCCACTCGAAATTTAAGGGAAGGGGGGCGGGATTGATACCATCGCCCCCTCCCGACCCCACCAAATCGGCCAACATACTAGAGGGGGGGGGCGAAATAATCTAAAAATAGGTTGAAATATAAATAATTAGTATATATTTTTAACATAAGTAATAAATTCGTATACAAATTGTGTGAATGCTATACTAAAGTTCGTCCGCCCCCCCTTCGGAAGGGGGGGGTCGGCCGAGTGGGGGGGGGGGCGATCGCCCCTACCGCCCCCCCCCCTGGATCCGCCAGTGGTTCAAGCACCCTTTAGAAGCTAGAGCCCAGAGAAGCGATGTAGGCTGCCATAGTGATTTTTTTTACTATTTTAGAATGTAATAAAAAAGAAAAGAAACTTAATCACACTTTTTAGGTTTTATTTTTCATTTAGCCTTCTTCAAGTTAACACTGTGTATAGAAATGAGAGAAACCAAATTAACGTCATGACATGTTAATAAAAGGTTGTTGTTGTTTTTTTTTTTTGGGGGGGGGGGGCATTGTGTTGCTTAATCATTTTTAAAAAGTTCATCTTGGAGGTAGAAATGAAAATATGGCAGGTTTCCGCTCAAGTCGGCAAGGGGGTCTGAAAATATTTTTCGTCGCCTCCCCCTTCCCCGTTGTTGGTCGGTTGTTGGCTTGTAGCTCAAGAACCGATATAGGCTTTTTATTTTTAATAAATAAACTTTAAATAACTTGAACGAATTCCTTGTGAAAAAAAAACAACTCAATATAATTGTTATTATTCAAGATTTAACTTGAGATGAAATATAGATCGAATAGTAATGAAAAAAACTGATATTTAAAACAAAATCTAGCTCACAAAAAAATAAAGTCTTTTCTCTTTCCTGTCTTAAGATCGTCTCACATTTGCACTAGGTAAGCTAATTTCATCATTGTCTCTGCATAACCACCAATCAATCGCTTATATCTCTTCTTACCGCCGCCTAGAACACACACTCCATAACACCCCTTTTTGTCAACACGTTGCGTCCTCCCCCCTCCACATAGGGAGGAACTAGCACCCTCCCCCCCCCCAGTGAAAATGTTTTTTTAAATTGACTTTTTAATTGCCGGTAATAGATTACTTACAGTGTGGGCTATTCGACTCAAAACAAATATTACAAACAACCCGCGAAAATTCAAGGCCAGAAATGAGTAGGCGCCTATGGAAAAACCCGTGGGAATCCTTCGTATACTGCTCTATTTTTTTGTTCTAGCTTCCGAAGCAGCTTGGGGTTAGGGCGTGGAGACGAAAGGCCCAGGAGAGATCTGAATGGAAGGATGTGTTAAAGCAGGCCAGAGCCCTCCATGGGCTGTAGCGCCACTGGGATGGATGGATGGAATGGAATAATAAAAATTTATAAAAATATTTAAGTAATTTTTTTTATTTATCTAATTTTTTTTAAAAAAGTAACCTTGGAACAATGATTTGGCCGCCCCCTGAAGTCGGCCGCCTGCGTGCAATGCACACATTGCACAATAGGTAGCGGCGGCCCTGCTAGAAGAGGTTTTTTTCGAAATTGAGATAGCTGCGGAGATTTTATTTTTTGTCACACAAAAGACGTCGAAATAACGACAACCAACAGTTGTGAGAATGTCTGGTCTAAGAAAGACATTTGACTGGGTTATATTAGGACGTTGATCAAATACTACAACAAAAAATACAACTTTTTAATTTTACCCTCGAAAAATAATTAAAAAGACTTCTCCCCCCTCCAAATGTGTCATTCCCCTCACATTTTGAGAAACACTGCAGTATAACATGCAAGTTTTTAATGGGTTTGATCGTCATTTCATCATATTCGTGTTTAGCAGGAGGGCTTGTAGCAGACCTGGTCTGTTCACGTATCATACGTCAATAGTACGATTGTACGTCAGTCGAGAGAAATCTATCAGTTCTTCCATAAGAAGATAGAAGACTTTAAAATCGAGTTGTTGAAGACACATTGAAAAGTCTTATTAAAAAAAACTGCAACACTTGAATCGATCTTGTAGTTAATGGGGAAAGTCTCCAGTTATAATAATTTTTTTTTTAATGTTGGCAATAATGTGGTTTTTGCTTGATTAATAAAATATGAAAGAATCGGAATGCAAATGCAACCGACTTTTTGTCCTTAAAAGAAAGACCACCTTTGCGTCCCCATTTTCAACACTTAGATTTTTTGGACATTTGTAGGCCTACCAAAAAATAAAGTAAATTAAAATATATATATATCAAAGTATGTTTGGGTTTCTAGCTAATCACTTTTTTTCGACTAAGTTGTCTGTTTTTTTTTTCTAAAGTACAATTCTTTTCCACTTGGGTGTCACCCCCCCTGGTGGGTGTCACTCGGTGCGGACCGCACCCCCTGCACCTGGCTAGTGATGCCACTGATGGTACGCACCGGTAAGGGGTACCGGCACCTTTTTGAATGGGGAGAAAAATTATTACTTTTTTTTTTTAACGTTTATTATTAATTTATTAGTAGTTAAATGTTAGGCAATCCATCACTGAGTACCGGCAACTATTTTTTTTTTTTTTTTACAAAAAAAGCACTGTATATATATCATGGGCGTAGCCAGGATTTTTTTTTCGAGGAGGGTTTTTTTTGGGGGGGGATTCCCCCCCGACCTCCCCCCCCCCCCCGGCGAAAAAAAAAATATGTGTGTGTGTGTGTGTACATAATTAATCTTTATTACATTCTGACCATTTCGGAAGACGTTTATTGTTTATTGTAGACTCCCCGCCCTTGCTAGCAAGGGGGTCTGTGGGAGTTCGCAGCGCTCCCCCAGCGCAACTCTTATTTTGCGTAATTCATTTTGTCGGAAAACATGTCCCTCAAAACCTCATGCGACGCTCGGTCACAACCTTACTAAGGATTCGACTCCCACTTCGACATATGATTTCTTTGATTTAGACCCGTTCTCTATGACTGACTCCTAAAATCTGTCTTAGCCATCTTTGTTGAGACACATTTAATGATTTTCAATTTCGGCAGAAGACTATTCACACTTAATTAATGGAGCCCAAGCCACTGGTAGAAATTTGTAACATTTCTTAACTACGCTCTTGGAATTACATGCCTGTATTTCGCTTTAGATTTTATATCGAAAAAGAAAGTTTTTTCGTCAAATCATCTGTTGAGGGGTTTTAAACTAAAAACTCTGGGTTTTTTTGTTTTGTTTTGTTTTTAATTCAAAACCCCATTTAGCTACGATCATAGAATTTGGTGACTGTAGTTTGCTTTAAAATAATATTGAAGAGAGAGGTTTTCAACTCTAAACGCTCTGTAGGGGAATTTTAAACTCAAAACCATCTGGAGGGGTTTTAAACTTTAAAGAAAAAGCCATCTGGAGGAGGGGGATTTAAACTCAAAACCCATTTGGCTACGCTCATAGATTTTATAGTGTGTAATTTGCTTTTTTTATATTGAAGAGGTACTTTTTAGCTTCAAACCCCAACTGGAAGGGGGAGGGGGTTAAACTCAAAACCCCTTTGGCTACGCTCATAGAATTTTGAGTGTGTAATTTGCTTTTTATATTGAAGATGGGGTTATCGTAAATTTTGGATGGGGTTTTAAAATCAAAATCTTCCTCAACTGTGCTGTTGGAATTTGGGGATTGTTGTTTGCATTTTTTTTTGTTTTGTTTTATAGAAGAGGGGGATTTAACTGCAAAAACCTCTGGTAGGGGGTTTAAAATTCAAAACCTCCTGTAGGGGGTTTTAAACTCAAAGCCCCCTGGTAGAGGGATTTGTATCTCAAAACCCCCTGATAGGGGTTTTTAAAATCTCAAAACCCCCTGGTAGGGGGATTTAAACTCAAAACCCCCTGGTAGAGGGTTTTTAACTCAAAACTGCCTCGGCTGTGCTGTGGTAAGTGATGATTTAGTATTAAAATCTCACCTAAAATAAACAAAATGAAAGCAAAAATCAGTCACTTAATTCCGGTTTGAACCCCAAGAACCCCCCCCTGGCTACGCCCATGATATATATATATATATATATATATATATATATATATATATATATATATATATATATATATATATATATATATATATATATATATATATATATATTGTTACGACTTTGGAGTAGGCTAAAGATAGTTAACTCACCGATTGTCAGGTCGCCGATATTCTCCTCGTTGCAGAAGCACAATCTACTACGAACAGTCAATAATCCGAGTAATCGAAACAATTGCACAGTCCTCCTAATCAAAATGTACATACAACTATTCACAAAACCGATTTAAGAAAAAAACAATCCTCCGTTCAGAAATCCACGATCATAACTCCAGTTCCTTTTTCCTCAACACACTCGCTCAGGTCAGTTTCGCCTCCAAACATAAACAACAATTCAAAAAGATCTCACGTGGGGAAAAATGGTCAGTCGGGGGGGGGGACAAGTTTACAACACTGCCCCCTCCCTAGGTCTGTGCGTCCCGAACAGACTCTCCATCATCTCCACAATAACGGTTCAACCGATCTAGGTGCACTACTTTGCATTTGGTTCGAGGGCCCTCCTGGATCCGGTACACAACGTCGTTGATCCTTTTCACAATCCGATATGGGCCTTCCCAGTCTTTCTGTAATTTTGGCGATCTTCCCTTCTTTCTCTTGGGGTTGTATAGCCAGACAAGATCATGTTCTTCAAACCCCGCAGAGTTGGCCCTTCTGTCGTATCTGGTTTTCATAAGGTCGCTACTGTCTTTTATCCTACTCCTTGCAACTGCATGAACCTCTTCTAGTCTCCTTCGAAGTCCTGTTACATATTCGCTTGCCGTTGTTGGTTGGTCTCCTGGCTGTCCAAATAAGAGGTCTGCTGGCATCCTAAGTTCTCGACCAAACAATAATTTGGCTGGTGTGTAACCTGTAGTTGCATGAACTGCTCCTCTATAAGACAGAAGGAATAGGGGAATGTAGTCATCCCAATCATTTTGCTGTTCTGCTGACATTTTAGCCAGATGCTGTACCAGCGTACGATTGAAGCGTTCTACCATCCCATCTGATTGAGGGCGTAGTGGTGTGGTTCGCGTCTTCTCGATATTCAGGATTTTACAAATCTCCTGAAACAGATTAGATTCAAAGTTGCGTCCTTGATCTGAATGTAATTCCATTGGGACACCAAAACGACTAATCCAATGTCCTACCAAAATATCGACTATTGTTGTGGTTTCCAGGTTGGGCATCGCGAAAGCTTCTGGCCATTTACTAAAATAGTCCATTATCACGAGAATGTATTTGTTCCCTTTGTTAGTCTCAGGAAAAGGTCCAGCTACGTCCAGTGCGATTCTCTCGAATGGGACACCTACGTTGTACTGTTGCAAGGGTCCTCTAGTTCGACGTTGCGGGCCTTTAGTTGCCGCACACCGGTCACATTTCCTGCACCAATCTTCTACGTCTTCCTTGTAACGACACCAATAAAACCTTTGCCTGACTTTTTCTAACGTTTTGTTAACGCCTAAGTGACCACCTGTGGAGCCGTTGTGCATTTCATGTAGCACTTCTGGGATTCTAATCTTTGGTAAAACTAGTTGTACTCGTGTCGAGGTCCCATCGGTGGATTCCCAAATCCGTTTTAGGACGCCGTTGTCTATCACTAGAGAGTCCCATTGCGCCCAGTAAGCCTTGGTAATTTTTCCCGTACTAGAAATTTGATGCCAATCAGGGCGTTGTCCAACTTCCTTCCATTGCAAAATTGGGGCAATATCTTTGTCATCCTTTTGTTCTCTGCTTATCGTCTCCTCAGACCAAGACGCTGATGCACTTAGCTCCAACCGCCTACAATCCAGGGCACTTGTTGTTTTCCCTTCTACTTTTGTGCAATGCTTGCACTCCTGCTTACAAGGTCGTCGTGATAAAGCGTCAGCATTCGAATGGGCTTGTCCCTTCCTGTGTTGTGTTTCGAAATCATAAGTCTGTAACCTTTCTAACCATCTAGCTACTTGTCCTTCCGGATTCTTGAAGGAAAGTAGCCATTGGAGGGCCGCATGGTCTGTTCTCAACTTAAATCTTTGTCCATAAGATACTTGTGAAAATGTTTAATGGAGTCCACTACAGCTAGCAGCTCACGTCTAGTCACACAATAATTTCGTTCAGCTTTTGACAAACTTCTGCTAAAGTAGGCTACCACTCTCTCGCTACCGTCCACTTCCTGTGATAAAACAGCACCGATCCCTGTATTGCTAGCATCCGTGTCAAGTTGAAACACATTACCTGGTAGGGGATAAGACAACATGGGCGATGAGACGAGAGCCTCTTTCAATTTCTCAAAAGCTTCTTGACAATCTGGCGTCCATTGAAATTGCGTCTTTCTCTCAGTCAATTGGTGAAGGGCTCTAGCGATAGTGGAAAAACTGGGTACAAAGCGTCTGTAGTAGCTGCAAAGACCCAAGAAGCTTCTGAGCTCATGAAGATTAGTAGGTGTAGGCCAGTGCTTGACGACTTCCGTTTTTTCTGGGTCTGTGCTTACCCCGTCTTTGGATACAATATGGCCCAGATATTTAACTTCCCTCTGAAAGAATGAGCACTTCTTCGGATTTAGTTTCATTCCCGCACTTCGAATACGCTGCATCACTTCCCTCAAGTTATGTATGTGTTCATCAAATGTCTTTCCGAAGACTATAATGTCATCTAGGTAGACCAGGCAAGCATTCCAATTTAAGCCCCGCAAAACTTGTTCCATCAGTCTCTCAAAAGTTGCCGGTGCATTGCAGAGCCCGAAAGGCATAACCGTAAACTGCCATAGTCCGTTTCCCGTGGAGAAAGCTGTTTTCTGTTTGTCATCAGGATGTAAACCTACTTGCCAGTAGCCGCTTTTGAGGTCTAGGGTTGAAAATATATGAGCTCCAGAAAGAGTGTCTAATGTGTCATCGATACGCGGCAGTGGATAGCTGTCTTTTTGTGTGACGTTATTTAAAGCCCTGTAGTCAACGCAAAAACGCAGAGAGCCATCTTTTTTCTGAACCAGAACAACAGGCGAGCACCATGGGCTGTTAGACGGTTCTATAATTCCTTGTTCCTTCATTTGTTCCAACATGTGAGCTGCCTCTTGTTGCTTTGCTAATGGTAGTCGCCGTGGTGTTTGCCGGATTGGTCTAGTGTTACCTGTATCTATCCTATGGGTTACCATATTAGTCCGACCACCTTCATTTTCACTGTCCGGCATGATGTCTTTAAACTCTAGCAACAGTTGTTTAGCGTTATTGTACTCTTCCTCTGACAGATTCTCGCCCACATCTCCAAGCATTAGATCAACTCGAGAGTCACATAACGATGCACTAGCTACAGGGGCCACCGCACCACACGTTGCAATAAGCTCCACTGGGCAACAGGTGGCGATAACATTATTCTGTTGTAGGTTGCAAGCTTGAGTGTCAACGTTCATAACGCGAACAGGTACTCTCCTGTCTTCTCTGTTAACAACCAATATTCTCCCAACAGGCAACCTTCTGTATGCTTCCTTTGACTGCTCTATGAGGCTTGTGATAGACATGGGATCGTTGCCTTCTATTGTTCCCCATATGATGACTTCAGACTGTGGGGGTATGATGGTGTCTTCTGTTACTAAGACCCTCTTAATCTGTTCTTCTTCCATGTTGTCCCCCAGCAAGGGAATTTCTAGATTCCCATATTGTACTGTGCCACCCCCAATGTTCAACGTGAATCCAAATAATTGCATAAAGTCTAGTCCCAGAATACACTCATCCATGATATGGGCGACCAAGAATTCGTGACTAAAAGGTTGGTTAGCTATCTCAAAATTTACAAAGGTTTGTCCTAAAATCGGCAACAGTTCACCACTAGCTGTTTTTAGTGAATAGCCACTTGTTTCGTGAATCACGTGGTTTTCTACGAGACTAGGGTGAATGATTGATCTTGATGCGCCAGTATCTAAGAGAAATCTGCAGAAACGAACTCCTACTTTCCCTTGTACACTCAGACTTCTATTTTTACCTAACACAGCCACTGGGATGATAAGTCTAGGGCTTCCTGTAAATCTCGCTGCCTGTCTCCGCCCCACGAGACCGGCAGAATCTAGTTTTCCTGGTTCTGAGATTGGGCGGTGGCTGCTTGCTGGTTACCCAATCCATCTCTTCCTCTCAGACGGCCTGCATTTCTTCGAGTACAGTTCCTTTGAATATGGCCAGGAGCATCGCAATTCCAGCAGCGAAAGACCGACCTGTTCTGCCTGGGCATCTGCTGTGCCCGCCGGTCCTCTATAGTGTCCACCACCTGTCTGATAATATGCGTGAGGTCCTCCTCCTGCACATTGAGCCCCCGACTGAGATAGGTCGTTTTCGCTGTGCCTTTAGCTGCCTCAAAAGATAAGGCGTATATCAAAGCATCGCTCGCCTCTCGTTTCCCACTCAATCGGATAGCCTTCTTCAATTCGGGGTCATGAACACCATCGATAAACGCGTCCGTTACGAGAACGTCTAAGATCTCTTGGGTCAGGGTCGGATAAGCCAAGCGTGCCAGTCGTTCGATGTCTGCCATCAGCTCTTGTAGTGTCTCTCCTGGTTTTTGCTGCCGAGTCTTCAATTGCACCCTGTAAACCTCCTTCATGTGTTCGTCTCCAAATCGCAATTCCATAGTTCTAACAAGTGCCTCATAATCTTGCTGGTCGCTTACTATCTGGAGCAATTCCGTGACCTTTCCTCGTAACGCAAGCATTAATCCAGTGGCTTTTTCTTCGTTTGTTCTCCAATTGTTCACTTTTGCAGCCGCCTCAAATTGTCTTTTATAAACTGTCCACGAAACCGTACCATCAAAGAAGGGTGGCTTGATTTTTCCAGTTGCCTCGCTTGACCCTAAATTTACTTTTGTGCCTTTAACCTTGCCCAGCTCAACTCTGACTGCCTGGACCTCGTCGCTAAGGACTTGAATCTTTTGCTCCATCTGCACTGTGAGCTCCGACTTCACTGCAGCGATTTCATCCCTTAGCTTACTTCTGAATTCCTCCATGTCTGTTTTCTGGCTAGTCGCAATTGTTTGCATTGACCCTAGAAGCTCTTTTTTCATTTCACTCAATATTCCGCCGAGATCAGTCTTCACTTCGAACTCGTGAGTGTCCGGGTCGAACCCATCTTCTTTCAAGGCCTCTCTCAGACGGCTAACAAGGGCTTCTTTGTTTCCTGACGCTACGATGTCTCGCCTCTTTAGCTCCTTTCGGATTTCATTAATCTGGAGCTCGTGAAGGCGTTTAGAAGTAGACATTGTAAGTAGAGTGGGCGGGGTCCCACTTGTGACACCAGTTGTTACGACTTTGGAGTAGGCTAAAGATAGTTAACTCACCGATTGTCAGGTCGCCGATATTCTCCTCGTTGCAGAAGCACAATCTACTACGAACAGTCAATAATCCGAGTAATCGAAACAATTGCACAGTCCTCCTAATCAAAATGTCCATACAACTATTCACAAAACCGATTTAAGAAAAAAACAATCCTCCGTTCAGAAATCCACGATCATAACTCCAGTTCCTTTTTCCTCAACACACTCGCTCAGGTCAGTTTCGCCTCCAAACATAAACAACAATTCAAAAAGATCTCACGTGGGGAAAAATGGTCAGTCGGGGGGGGGGGGGGGGACAAGTTAACAACAATATATATATATATATATATATATATATATATATATATATATATATATATATATATATATATATATATATATATATATATATATATAGAGAGAGAGAGAGAGAGAGAGATCTCGTAAACTAGAAACGATATTGAAAATACGAGATCACAATATTTTAGACCATTCAAAGTTCTGATGCTACGGCTACTTTTTTTCTATTCTGAAAGCGAAAAATCTAATTTTTTAAATCACTTATGCAAGCAGTTTTTTTTTTCATCACCGTTGTAACACATTTATACGAATGGTTGTAGATTTTTTGTCAAAATCTTTTTTATATATTTGTATTGTTAAGTTATGTAAGTTCTATTATACTAAGATATTATAATTTTAAAGAGAAAAAAATCTATTTAGTATGCATATAAGTCAGACATAATTTAAAACAACAATTAATATGTAGTTTTTCATATTATATTATAGCTTGAACTGCAATGTTGCAAATGACACAGGTCACCTAACCAAACATTTATTTTTTATTTTTTTATTTTTTTAAGGAAATATTTTATTCTTCAGGAATAAGAGATTGGCCCTTTACAAATTATAAGACATCAGTTAGGCCAGGTTCACATCTAACTTCACATTCACTTTCGCCTATCCTTTAGTCTGCTGGACCGCTGGGACACCACACAAGATCTGTTAACCTTTTTTCTCCATTATTTTCTGTCATTTGTCTTTGATAGAATTCATTCTGATAATATTGAAACCTGCCTTTTTACCTGCCTGGGTGGAACACTTTGGGGGCCGATTTTCAGTTTGTGTTTCCACACAAACTGTCTCGGTAACCTTGTTATTTATATAATCTTTTTAGCTTTTTTTTAATGAATGTTTGTCTCAAACAGATGCCCAAATGGGATTTGTTTTTGCCAATGATTTTACCTGCATCATTTAGGCTTCTATAAAGTTTATTTTTATCTTTAATGTTCAGATTGCTATACCAGGCAGTGATATTAAAACTTACAAGATTGCAGATGTGAGCGTGATAAAACATTGCCAAGGCCTTTTCACTAACATTAAACGAGGACATTTTTCTAAGTAATCGTTATCTTTGCTGACCTTTTTATCTGAAATAATCAGTAGGCCTATTTGAAGTAAAATTTAATTTGTAATTGTCTAAGGTAGTACCAAAGTTTGCACTATTTCAATGGTCTCTCCAGCTACAGAAACAACATCATTTTCCTTCTTTTCCCTACGAAAATCGATTATCATTTCTTTGTTGTTTTTTACATTTAATAATAAAAAATTGGGCCTATCTTTACAGTATTTTTCAATGTGTTCTATTTCTTTGAAATACTCATTTACGTCAGAGCTCTCTAAAAGCAAGGCAAGATGAGCTGCATCATCAGCGAATCTTGTGAAGGAGCAAAAAGGACTATCGGATTGAAAATCATTGGTGTACAAAATGAACCACATTTGCGATGTCACAGCCTCTTGGTGGGCGCCTGTGTTAACTTATGCGTGCATTTGATATTACATTGTATACCATGGGCGTAGCCAGGATATTTTTTCGGAAGGGGGGGGGGGAGAAACCCCTTCCGCGAAAAAAAAAATTATACGTATTTATGTGTGCCCTAGAATAGGTTCTTCCTGGAGTTAGTGGGAAAATTGTAGATTTCCCGCCATTGCCAGCAAGGGGCTCTGGGGTAGCGCTAGAAGCTCCAAAAGCGCGGGGCAGAGCCCCGCCGCCAAGCACTATTTCTGGTATTGAAAGCCAACAAAATGCATATTCTGAGGTATCTACAGTGCATTTTCCTGCTATTAAAAAGTTTTATTTAAAAAAAACTAATGTGCTATTCTTACTGACTTAGACCCTCCCGCGCCGTTCGGTGCATTTGCCGTCAAGCTATTTCCACAAAAATCTGTCAGTGGTAATGACTGAAGCCTCTTCCCACCTGCTCTGAGGACCTCACTGAATGTGTGGCGCCAAGTTGTACTAGGATGTCATCGCAACTCTTTTTATGCGTAATTCATTTTGTCGGAGAACATGTCCCGCAAACCTCATGCAACGCTTTGTCACAATTTTACTAAGGGGTTGACTCCCAGTTCGGCATAGGATTTCTTTGATTTAGACCCGATCTCTATAACTGACTCCTAAAATCTGTCTTAGCCATCTTTGTTGAGCCACATTTAGTGTTTTTCTATTTCGGCAGATGACTATTCACTGCACTTTATTAATGGAGCCCCGCCACCGTAGAAATGTGTAACCTCTCTTGAATACGCTCTTGTAATTAAGTGACTGTAGTTTGCTTTAGATTTTATACCGAAAAGGGAAGTTTTATCGTCTGTTGGGGGTTTTATACTAAAAAATCTCTGTTGTTTTTTTAATTCAAAACCCCATTTAGCTACGGTAATATAATTTAGTAACTGTAGTTTGCTTTAGAATAATATTAAAGATAGAGGTTTTCCACCTCAAAACGCTCTGTAGGGGGATTTTAAACTAAAATTCATCTGGAGAGGTTTTAAACTTAAAAAAAAAAGCCATCTGTTGGAGAGGGGTTTAAACTCAAAACCCCCAATTGAACTGGCTACGCTTAAATAATTTTAGTGTGTAATTGCTTTTTTTATATTGAAGAGGTATTTTTTAGCATCAAACTTCTCTGAAGGGGGGTTAAAACTCAAAACCCCTTTTGGCAAGGCTCATAGCATTTTGAGTGCGTAATTTGCTTTTTTTCTTACACTGAAGATGTATTTTTTAGCTTCAAACCCCGCTGGCTGGGGGTTTAAACTCAAAACCCCTTTTAGCTACGCTCATAGATTTTACAGTGAGTAATTTGCTTTTTTTTATATTGAAGAGGTATTTTTTTAGCTTCAAACTCTACTGAAGAGGGGAGAGGTAAACTCAAAACCCCTTTGGCTACGCTCATAGAATTTTTAGTGTGTAATTTGCTTTTTTTTTATATTGAAGAGGGGGTTTATCGTAAATTTTGGAGGGGGTTTTTAAATCAAAATCTTCTTTAACTGTGCTCTTAGAATTTGTGGATTGTCGTTTGCATTTTTTTTTGTTTTGCTTTATAGAAGCCCTAGGGTAGGGGGTTTTAAACTCGAATCCCCCTTGGTTGTGCTGGTGCAAGTGATGGTTTAGTATTAAAATCTCACCTAAAATAAACAAAATCAAAGCAAATAATCAGTCATTAAATTCCGATCCCCCCCCCGGCAGGGGGGTGGATTTCATTTCGGGACCCCCCCCTGGCTACGCCCATGTTGTATACCCTAACCCTCTGAGGTCTCAGGGTCAAAAATTCATTATATTACATATATATGTTATCTTATACATTATTAACGTTATAAAAGAGAAGTATAATTACGTCCTACACGTAAGCATGTGTCATATTGTAGGCATGCATGTTTATCAGTCGTTGGTTTTCCTGGCTGATTCAGGACAATTCAGATAATCCATTTCATGCTATATCTATGGGCGTAGCCAGGATTTTTTCGGGGGGGGGGGATATATATATATATATCCAAAACTTTTCAAATAATACCGGACATCTATTGTTAAAATTCTAACGGAAGATCTAGAAATGGATTTAGATGATGTAGTTTGATATTGTGACAGAAATCTATTCCAAGCCATGTATAATGTTAAAACCTCACAACAGAAAAGAGCTATTTCCTTTCATGTAGCGGTCAGCAAGACTGAAGTTGTTTGTAAAATCTAAATGAGTAGAAAGTAGAAAATATTAGATTATATTAATTTATCATGCTGTCAAGAACTACCATAGGGATTGCGGCCGCAAGTGCAGGAATTTGTTTTATTGGTTATTGTTTTTATTATGATAGGAAACGTCGTAGTGATCCCGACTTCAAGAAAAAATTAAGAGAAAGTATGAATTATCATTATTAAATCTCATTGTGATTATGAATCAAAATGATGAAACTTTTAATTTTACTTTTATTCTTTTAACATAAAAAATTCATAGATTTAGAATCTAGATGAGATCTAGATCCAAATATTGTTAAGTCTAGTTAGACTAGAGTATATAGAACTTTGTCAGCATCTTATTAAATAAAGTCTAGATTGTGTAGATCTAATGATAAATCTAAATTCTAATCTAGACTATAGTACTATAGATTTAGATCTAGTCATTCTAGATTCTAGAATTAGTAGAATCTAGTATAGATCTAGATCTAAAAGTTTAAAAGCCTAAACTGTACTAAAACTACTCCTATTCTTATATCTATATACTTAGTGTCTTAGTAGCGTCTAGATCTAGCATCTATATTGTTACAAATGTCCAGTGACAGATAGAGGTCACAACTTGTGACCCCGGCAAGATGACACTGCAGCCAATGTTTTCTGGAATCTACATGTATAAACAAAGACAGGATGTGACGTTTCCTCATGTGTTATTCCAGAGGATACTAGCCATGTTTGTGCAACTTTGGACAAGCGATTAGGGACTCTATATAAGCCAGAGAGTTAATGTGAAAGTCAGTCGTATGGAGTCGTGAGTGAGCCGTTACAGTCGAGACAGACTATGTAAGACGTGTGCGGCTCTGTGGAAGAGAAATGTGTACGACTCGATGCAAGTTAACTAGGGTAGAGTTAACTGGAGTGGACTACTGTCGTTAAAGTCTATACAGCGAACTACAGTGGACTTGAGCCGTTACAGTCGATACAGTCGATGTAAGACGTGTGCGGCTCTGATTCGGTAGACTTGAGTACGACTTGGTTCAGCTTTGGGAGACCTGGAGCGACACTGGGAAGTGTGTCATTGGTCTGTTCTGTGGAATATGGCTCGAGGAAAGTTGAGAAGAGATGAATTGCAACGAAGTGAAGAGATGAATTGCAACGAAGTATAGCTAACTGTAAACTGACAGATATTGTACAGTCTTCTACGCTACATGTTACAGTAACGAATTGTTAGAGTTAATAGTCATTAAAGTTATATGAAACTGAAAGTTTAGTCGTCAAGTTCTTTGCTGTGTTTTTATTTGTGTGCCAACTAATACATCTAGCCAGAAAATTCAGAAATACGTAACAATATTTATATTATATACTAAAATCCTACTCTGTCTAGTCTTCTATAGTAAATAATAGTATAAGTATAGATTTAGTTACTCTATACGCTATAGTTATTAGTATTGACATTATACACTAATTATAGATTAGATTTCTAGATGTAAATAATAAATGAATGGCTCTCATAAGATGATGACGTTAATAATAACTTAATAAGTGAAGTCAAGTTGAAGTAAAAGTCTAAAAAATAGATATAGTGAACAGTTGAACAAAGAATATACTAGAACTAGATAGATCTAGAATCTAGTAGCCATTGTAGTAGATTTTCTAGATAGTCACAACCCCTAGAGATCAACTTGTACTCTGTAGATTTATAAATTTAATTCAAGATCTAAACAATTATAGATCTATATATTATAGATCTATTATATAATCTATATATCTAGACAATATCAATTTTAAATTATAATTAATAGTAGATCTAGAATAATCTAAATTTATAGTATAGAATAAATAGAATTATAGTAATAGATCTAGATTTATTTATAGAGCATCTAAATTCAGACTAAATCCATATATAATAGATCTATATTATATCAAGATGTTCAATAAACTGAATTATTTCTGCTATAATGCTACTTATCCCTAAAATTCTTTTTTTTTCTATATCCTGTTTTAATTAGATTATATAATAATAGATCTATAGATCTATGCTTCTGCTAATAAACTATTTGTACACAACTATTACCATATATTCTCTAAGCTTAAAAGCAAGGAATCTCAGAAGGGGATATCATTGACATAAAAAGCAGACTAGTGTTACAAATCGTAACTCTGGATATGAACCTTAAGTATTCTTTTTAGCATTAATAAAACTGAACACAGTTATAAGTAAACCTAAATTGGTATACATATAAAATAATGCAGACATGTAGTGCAATACAGCAAGAATAATAGAAGTTTAATTTTATATAATGATAGAATTAAAATAAACTGCTGAATAAAAAAAATTGACTATACATTAGAAATTATTGGATGTCTCAAATTTAATAATATTTCTTAGTCCCTAAAAAAAGTCTTTCCATTTCCTGATAATGTTGTGATGTAGCTATACTATATTTTACTACTATTATATAAAGGCTCACATTCATTTTGTTAACAGTTGCCAAGAAGTTATCATAAACATAAAAATTCAAACTAATCAGCCTTGCATCATTGAAAATATCATCTCTTTAGATATTATTAACAGCTTTCTCTAGCTTCTTATATCTAAGGCTTTAAGGCTGAATTTTTAGTATTCTCCTGTTTATGTTCAGGATTAATAGGTTAAATTTCAGTCAATACTTTTTAGTGACACATGACTTTTTAAATCCAGCTTTTGTTCTGGGTGATTCTTATGAACAATACAGGCATGGCTTTGCATCAGAAATGTATGCTCCCTGGTCCTAGATCATTTTGAAATGTTGGAGTTTGTTATACCTATGCCTTTTCATCATTTGTTTCTTTTCCTCAGATTTTATTATTTTTAAAACAAAAACACACAATTTTAATCAATATTTATTTTATATAATAGCTATTAAGAGTTTTGTTTGATGTTTAAGTTTCTTTTTTCTTTTTATTATTCAATTATAGGAAGAAAATTAGCAAAAGAAGAAAAGGCTAGAGGTGGAGTTACTAGGGTAAGTGTATAAAGATATTTTATATAATGAACACGATAACTTTTTAAAATGTATCTTCTAGCTTATTTTTCATTCCAATTATTACACTTGCACTACTTCCTGTTTTAAGTTCTTGGTATTAGTTTCAGTTCTCAGATCTACTCAAATTTTTAAAATGAAAACTTTGGTCGCATAAGGGAAAAAAATTGTTACAAATTTTTTGGACATTTTGGAAAGTAAACTAATACAATTATAAGCAGTAGCAGCAGTTTTTAAATTTTACTGTAAGAAGAGCTCATTTTTTATCTGAGAATTTTTAAAAACAAAAGTGCCCATACCCTAGTGATTAAGCTCATACCCAGGAAATTTATTATTTTTAAAGCATTATTATATTCTAAAGGTATTAAAAGTATACATACTTTTTGAAAGCAGACATATTGTTCTATTTTTTAATGTTTATTGAATTAGATCTTAAATTTTTATATTTTTTTTTGCAATTTTATTTGTTAGAATTTAGACTTGCCTTGCCTAGGGTATGTTGAGGATTTTTCAAACCAGAAATCAGAGCTAATGGGTTAAAAAAAAATTACAAATTACATATTTTCTAAATTTTTTTTTTAACAAGCTAGAATTATTAAATATATATAGTATACAATATATATCTCTCTCACATATATTTGCATAAAATGATAAGCCACATTGATTAATGGACAATATTAGAACCAACACAACATTTAGATTTCAAGTGGCATAGCAATAATTACAAAATTAACATTTATCCTAAAAAATTATATTATTCTTCGTGACAAAACAATATTTATAAACAAACACACATATAAAACATAGATATGTATTATACTTTGTAAACACATAATAAAATGAACATTTATCACCAAATGTATGTGCCAAAATATCATGCTTCATTAATAATATATATATAAAAAAAATACAATATATAATAATATCTATATTTTTCTGCCAAATCTTGTAATTTAAAAAATAAAAGTAACAGTAGTTATCAATGGATCAATAGTTAGCTTCCATTTATTGAGTTAAGGGTTGACAAAGTAATGCCTTAACCTTGAGAAGCTTAAAAAAATCCGTAAATTTTTTTTTTTTTTATAGTTACCTGACTTAACAAATCCTGAAGCGATGCAAAGATTTTTCTTACAAGAGGTACAGATTGGAGAGGAGAAACTTGCAAGTGGTAACTATAATTCATTGTTTTTGTACAATTTTTACTAAACACATACATTGTTAACTTACTAAGGTCATCAAGCCTGACTTTTTTGGTGGGCACCACTTGTATGAGTTGCATTTTTTGGTTTATTCTCTAAAATTTCAATCAAATTAATACGTTTTTACTTTTTTATACTATTGTACATTATAATGACGGTACTTAAAATGAAAAGCTGAAAACAATAGTTAGTGTACAAATCACTCACGAAATTTGATGTTAAACATTTTTGTGATTGTATTAACTCTGTTGGAAATGAATTAGTTGATGATTTCTTCTCCATAACTCTGTTGGAAATTAATTAGTTGATGATTTCTTCTCCATAACTCTGTTGGAAATTAATTAGTTGATGATTTCTTCTCCATAACTCTGTTGGAAATTAATTAGTTGATGATTTCTCCTCCATAACTCTGTTGGAAATTAATTAGTTGATGATTTTTTCTCCATAACTCTGTTGGAAATTAATTAGTTGATGATTTTTTCTCCATAACTCTGTTGGAAATGAATTAGTTGATGATTTCTTCTACATAACTCTGTTGGAAATGAATTTGTTAATTTCTCCTCCATAACTCTGTTGGAAATGAATTTGTTAATGATTTCTCCTCCATAACTCTGTTGGAAATGAATTTATTAATTTCTCCTCCATAACTCTGTTGGAAATGAATTTGTTAATGATTTCTTCTCCATAACTGTTGGAAATGAATTTGTTAATTTCTCCTCCATAACTCTGTTGGAAATGAATTTGTTAATTTCTCCTCCATAACTCTGTTGGAAATGAATTTGTTAATGATTTCTTCTCCATAACTGTTGGAAATGAATTTGTTAATTTCTCCTCCATAACTCTGTTGGAAATGAATTTGTTAATGATTTCTTCTCCATAACTCTGTTGGAAATGAATTTATTAATTTCTCCTCCATAACTCTGTTGGAAATGAATTTGTTAATGATTTCTCCTCCATAACTCTGTTGGAAATGAATTTATTAATTTCTCCTCCATAACTCTGTTGGAAATGAATTTGTTAATGATTTCTCCTCCATAACTCTGTTGGAAATGAATTTGTTAATGATTTCTTCTCCATAACTCTGTTGGAAATGAATTAGTTAATGATTTCTTCTCCATAACTCTGTTGGAAATGAATTTGTTAATGATTTCTCCTCCATAACTCTGTTGGAAATGAATTTGTTAATGATTTCTCCTCCATAACTCTGTTGGAAATGAATTAGTTGATGATTTCTTCTCCATAACTCTGTTGGAAATGAATTTGTTAATTTCTCCTCCATAACTCTGTTGAAAATGAATTTGTTGATGATTTCTTCTCCAGGGGATATCGAGGAAGGTGTTGAGCACCTGAGCAATGCTGTGGCTGTATGTGGCCAGCCACAACACTTGCTCCAAGTTCTACAGCAGACTCTACCACCTCAGGTGTTTACTTTGCTAGTACAGAAGTTACCTTCTGTTGGAGCGGTAAGATAATTTGTTAATTAATATGTATATAATAATAAATCATCTGATATGATACACATTGAAATAACACAAGCCGGATATGGCCTGTGGGCCTTAGTTTGTAAATGAATGATCTAGTGCATTGAATTTAGCTCTATATCTAACATGGCGAGATGTTCCCTTAAAAATTTTAAAATTTTCACACGAAAATGAAAATGGGGTTTAGCCGACATAATTATAGCTACTATAAAATACTTAAAAAATAAGATTACCTGATTTGTTAAAAAGCTTCCATTTTTGATAAATTTAGGTATTTTTTTATTTTTAGGGTTCTCCGGTTGTGGGAGGGACATTTAACATTCACTAAGGTCTCAGTTGTAATCTAAGGAATGTTCTTGTCAAATTTTATCCAGCTTGATCAAATGGTTTTGATTCCTATTTGGGACATACATAAAAAAGTGTTCTTGCTTTATTTATTAATCATATGTACTAAATACAAATTAGCCTGCAAAGCTTTTTTAAAAATCTACTTTTATTGTTATGGAGCCTTTTCTCTTCTATAAGTCATTTAGAGTTTTTAAGATTTAGAATTACCACAAACAAAGTAGATCATCAATACAAAGCATGTGATATAAAACAAAAAAAAACAACTTTTTTTAGTTGACAAAGCAGTGTGAAGTAGTAGAAATGTGTAGGGATCCATCTTTTTAAAAGTTCTACTAATCCATGGATGCAAGATCGCCGGCTATAGCCGGCAAAATCGAAGTAAAAAAAAAAAAAGCTTGCCGGCAAACGCCAGTCCGACTGATTGCCGGCTCTGTATCTGACTTTTTTTTTGTTTTTTCACATTCACGTTTTGATCTTTCAAACTAAAACTTAATAAGTCGAATTCAAAGAAAGACAGGAAGTTACAATTCTTAAGTTACGGCGCATGCGTTAATTTCCGAATTTTCGCTTTGTATCAAAAACGTAAACAAAAGTTAGAAACAAATCCGTATGGCCCCGGCCTGAGATGCCTAATTTACTAAGTAGATCTAATTCTAATAAGTTTGATCTGCCGGCATAAAAATTGAAACCAGACCTAGAGGCTAGATCTAGTCTAGAGATCTATTTCTACATTTAAAATGATTTTAGAAGTTGAACGTGAAAATGCGAAATTACGTACCGTATCATTGCCGTATGAATAATGATAGTATTATTATTGAAAGTTATAAAACTTATATAGATAATAATAGTCTTGGCTTTTTTAAAATAAGTTTTTTATTATTAGATCTAGAATCTAGATTTAATAAGATCTATACTTTACTAGTAGAATATTATATCTATCTATAAGGCTATAGACTTCTATCATCTAGCATTTTCTATTACTAGATGAGTGATTAGTGTCTAGATCTAACTTTAAGATCTAAATCTAGAGGATATAATTTGGATTTAGGTCTAGATCTAGTCTAGACCTAAATCTAGAGAAAATCTAATATCTAGTCAACTCAGCTCTAGTCTCGGAAAGTCTAGACAAGTTGAAGTCTAGACTTAGACTCAGAGACTATTGTATGTATAGATCTCTAATACTTAATACTTACTAATTTCTTTATTAAACCTAAATATAGATAGGTGTAAATTTATGGATCTGCTCTGTTACTATTATCATAGAATAAAAATGACATCGCATAGATCTCTAGATATCTGGTATAAAAATCAGTCTAAGTACTCTAAGCTACTATTAGTGAGAAGATCCAGTTAACTAGTTCTATACTCTGTCAGCCAATAAATATTTAGATCTATTAAGTCTTCTATTTGAAATAGAGTTAACTTTTAACATAGGTGCTACAAAGTTTTATTTGTACTAATATAGTAGTAGTACTAGTTAGGCCTATCTATGTGCATATTATATATAAAAAAATGAAATGTTCAAACATACATGAACATTATAGTAATTTAAGTAAAAGCTTAAAAGCTTAGTATTTATAGTTTGTATTTAAAGATATATATATATACACACACACACATATATATATATATATACACACACACACACATATATATATATATATATATATTTATATATATATATAGCGGTAAATGTTTTATTTATGTCGTGAAGATATAAGAGACATCATGCTTGCAGGTTTTTTGGGGTTGCCAACCCCTCCTTGCAGGCAAAACGGGGCTCTGTTGCTTGCATCCATGTACTAATCCTACAGGATTATTGTAAATTTTAAAACTAGTTTCTAACAAGCTAAATAAAAAAAAAATGTAAAAAAAATCTTATATAAGGGGAAGAACACTTTTTACAACTATATCTTTCAGTAATGTAGAAACTATTTTTCCTTTTTGATATTAAAATAATTAATTGACTAACTGATTAATAAATAATTTTCAGAGTTTTAACTTGATCCTAGAATGGGCGTGGGAGAAATCATTTCTAGACAGTTCTCTAAGGAGACAAAAACCCAAATATATATCTCTGATTAGATAAGAATTCATTTCCCTGGTCGGTTTCAAACAAAATAATTAATTACCAGTAATCAATTGACTAATTGGTAAATTTTAAAATTGATACGTGCATTGTCTTCACCAATGGATAATTTGATTTGAGATAGGGTGTGGGAGAAACTTTTTACCAAGACAGAGTGAGTTGATATTAGCTTTGTAAAAATGTTTTTGATGATCAGTTTCCTGTAAATCCTTTTTAAACCAAGTCACAAAAAAATATTGGAAATAAATTTTCTTATCTTTCTTAATATAGATCTCCAATTTATATTGAACCTTTTAACATATGCAAATAATTTATACATTCCAAACTAAAAAAATATTACTTTATAAAAATTAAAGACTTCAGTGGAACAATATAAAAATAACTACCACTAAGTAATATTTCATGGGTTATTGTGTAGTCTTTATTTTGTACTTTTATTTTTCTGTATATTGATTTGTGTGAAAGAGGGTTTGGTGTTCCTAGACTTTAGATTTTTCTGGATGTCTTGCAACAAAAACGGTTAGCCTATTTTTTTTCGTTCAAACATTCTTCTCAAATAATCATTTAACCATTTCACCACTAAGCAGTTGTCAGAAACTCCCCCATCCCTAAGAGAAGGGATATAACTCTGTATCAGTTATTTTAAAAAATCAAATTTTTTTACTAAAAAAAGAACTAATAAAACCTAACAAAAACCTTATTTTTATAATAGAGAAAAATAGACCTGTGGTTAAGCATCATGTTTGAAGTCATAAATAGGCCTACAGAGCTCAAAAACATTAAAATATCATGTCATATTTAGTTGCCTTCCAATCTCCCATTAGACAAGATCTAACAATCAATATTGTATCTAGCATCGATTTTTTTATTCATTTTTACTACTGTCTGTCTCAAATGGCTCTAAATCACTTACCCCAATCATTATATCTTTATTCTACAGCTGAAACATTAATATTCCCTTTAAAATCTTATTCCATTAAAGCCTACACATAAGCCTAAATATGTTCCATTTTGTAGGCTGGCAAAAAAAAGGTAATTTTCAAAAAATCATATAAAATCCATTCCATCATGCTGCAGATACCAAATAAACACCTAAAAATAGTGTCTCTATCACTCTAGGTCAGAGTTTGTAAAGGTATAAATAGTTATTTAAAAACTAGCAATGCGAAACAACTCAAAATCGTTGATTGCCGGCGACTGTAGTTGTCAAATGGTTAACTTGATTTTATGAGTTTGTTCCTTAGGGTGTATTTTTACTTCAAGGTATTTCTTTTCTGAAGTTCTATATATATAAGAAAAAACAGACCTGCTTAATTTTTTGACACAAGGCATACATAGTCATATGAACAACAGACCTACTTAGTCTTTTAGCAACATGCCTAAATAGTTTTTTCTGTGCTATTACGTGTATTTAAAAAAAAATTGTACATGAGAGAATTAAAGTTAAAGAGAAGAAGTTCTGACTACACATAGCTCCTCCTTTGTAATAGAAGATGAGCACATTTCTCATGAACTTGAAGATGACTGTAAAGTCCAATGCTCACTTGGTCAGTTGCAAATAGGCCTGCTTCCTCTCTTAGCTTTTTGTTGGTTTAGAGCTCTTTCACCCTGGCTACTCTTCTTGCTTCAAATCTCGAGACTCCGAGACTCACAGCTTCATGCCATGAGGAGCAATCGAGAGCTAGTGCTTCCCAGCCGTGAATGTCAATATCACACTCCTTGAAGTAGCTCTTGAGGGTGTCTTTATAGCGCTTGTATTGACCCCCCCCCCCCCCTCAGAGCGCTTTCCTGCACACAACTCCCCGTACAGAAGTCCTTTGGGAAGGCGATTGTCTGGCATGCGGACTACATGTCCCGCCCTTTGTTCAAATGAATATGAAACAAAAAGTTATAACCGTCCCGAGACATGACGTTAAACTGCGCTCCTCTTTCCTTAGCACTTTTGGAGCTCAAAAGTGCCCTACTTCTGTTCTATCATTGTGTCTGCCTCCTCTTTTCCTAAGTCTGCCTTCATTGATCATCACACTGTCTCCTTAACTTTAAATTCTCACTACGTCCTAGACCAGTCCGTTTGCCGTGGACTGCGACGGGTAAGGGGGGATAAAGAGATCCTGGTGTTTGAGTGGTGGCTATCTGAGGATAAACCACAACAACACAATACTTTGGCTCCAAGTTCCCCTAGACCTGAGACCCAGATGGCCCGCTCTGGGTCAACCGGCTGGTCATGCCGAGCTACCAGCATAGGTCGTCGACCTATGCTGGAGGGCGGTGGCTGGAGGGTCAATCAGGGAGCTGCTGTATTGGACACATGTCCGATGTAGCAGCTGACTGAGTATAGCACCTGTGTAGCCCTGGCGGGCTCATTCTGGACATCCGAATGGCCCGTCCCCTTGTTGGACTCGATGGCGGGTGGGGAGCACAGATGCCGAATTAACCAAACTATATATGGACCAAAAAACACACACAAAACTACTTGCCCCAGACCTATGTCTGGGCAAGAAACGACGAATTGACGATAAAAAAGAGGAGGTCGCAAAAAGCTGTGCCACCTGGCCATCATTTCTGGTGGTTAGATGCACAGAGGAGGGAAAAAGCCTGACCAAGTTGAGCCCTTTTATTATCTATAAGGGACTCAAGTCAGTAGTGGGAGAGCCCAAGAGTGTGTCTAAGCTACACAAAACAATGGAACTCCTTGTAGAAGTAGACAGCAAGACACACTCTGATGGGCTTTTAAGATGCAGAAGACTCTGTGATCTCCAAGTGGAAGTCATGCCACACAAGAGTCTGAACACCAGCAGAGGTGTAATCAGCTCTAGGGACCTACTGGAATGTTCCGAGAAGGAAATAGTGGAGGGCATTGAAGGAGTCACCCATGCCCGGCGCATTACCAGGCGCAGGGAGGGTGAGGAGGTCAAAACCGCCACTATTATCCTCACATTCGGAACTAGGACACCGCCAGAGTATGTGAAGGCAGGATACCTACGAGTTCCAGTGAGGCCCTACATACCTAACCCCATGAGGTGCTTCAAGTGCCAGGGTTATGGACACGGCGCGGCAGTCTGTAAGAGGAACACTGTGTGTGCCAGATGTGCTGGAGAGGGTCATGAGGACAAGGGCTGCACAGCCCAGTTCAAATGCCCAAACTGTCAAGCTGGCCACTCAGCCTACTCCAAGGACTGCCCTGTGTGGAAACAGGAGGTTGCCGTGCAGGAGTACAAGGCAAGAAACGGATGTACCTTTAGCCAGGCGAAATCGGCTGTACTGGCCCTACCCAAGGGTCAATTCGGCTTGACAAAGACCTACGCCCAGGCTGTTGCTAAGAAAGGAAGATCCATAGCCACACAGACGGACACATTGACCCCACCACCCCCTCCTCCTCCCCCAACTCAGAAGAAAACACCGCCAAAGAACACACCTCTGAAGAAACAAGAAAGCCCTGTTGTCATGCTAAAGAACAGGTTCTCTGTGCTCGCTGATGAGAGCATGGAGACTGAGCAGCATGTCAAAACCAATACTCCGGGAGAACCCGGAGACATCATGTCTGACACAGGTTCTCCTCAGAGAACCCAGCCAGACACCCCAACCTCTACTGAGTTAGAGGTTGACCAACTCCCTAAGGGGAGAAATCAAAGCGGAGAGGATGCCCGAGGTGAGAGAGGAGGAAATAACCTCCGCTCTAACCAGAGGGATCTCCCCTCTCCAGAGAGAAAGACTTCCCCCAAAAGGGGGTTGTCCTCCTCTCCATCCAAACCCAAGAATAAAAATACCAAGGTCACTGGAATAAAGGGAAACCCCCCCCGGGGGCCTCCCAAGGCCAAATAGCTCCAAGTAGGTCATCTAGAATAAGCCATGGATTCCAGAATTGTACAGTGGAATTGTAGAGGCCTCAAGGCCAATTGCGAGGAAATGCAGCTACTGATGGACTCTGAGACTCCTGTAGCTGTCTGCTTACAGGAAACATTTCTAAAAGATTGCATCAGCTTCCGAAGCTACCGTGCTTACACCAAGAATGTTGAGGATGCAGAGAGAACATCAGGTGGAGTCTGTATCCTTGTGAAGGATAGCATCCCCCATGAGAGGGTAGAACTACAGACCACACTACAGGCCGTAGCAGCTAGGATAACCCTTCACAAGGTTATCACTTGCTGCAGCCTGTATCTACCACCAGGCGCTCCATTAAACCGAACAGACATGGAGGACCTATTGAAACAACTCCCCCGGCCTTATTTAATCCTTGGGGATTTCAATGCCCATAACACCATGTGGGGATCCAACAATACCGACACAAGAGGTCGTATGCTGGAGGATATCTTCCTCCAACATGATTTATGCATACTTAATGATGCATCACCGACCTACTTGCACCCAGGAACTGGATCATTCACATGCATTGACCTCACCGTATGCGTCCCCGGACTTCTGGACGACTTTAAATGGTCAGTTAGCAATGATCTACGGGGAAGTGATCACTTCCCAATCATCATTACTAACAATCTCCCTTCATTGGGACGACCTCAGCGGTGGAAACTGAATAAGGCCGATTGGGAACAATTCCAAAAAAGATGCTCTGAGGATATCACAGAAAATATCCTCCATGAACAGAACCCAGCTGATACCTTTGCTAGCAAGCTACTAAGTATAGCCAGGAAAGTTGTACCCCTAACCTCTGCAAATCCAAAACGGCCTAGCAAACCATGGTTTGATACAGCTTGCAAAAGTGCTATTGGTGATAGGAAAAAACGACTGGCTGCATTTATAAAGAATCCTTCCCAGGAAAACCTAAAGCTATTCAGGATAGCTAGAGCAAAGGCTAGACAAACCATACGGTCAGCCAAAAGGAATTCCTGGAGAAGTTTTGTCGGCAGTCTGGATGCCAAAACTTCTGCTAGAGCGGTTTGGAAGGCAGTAAGGCGAATCAAAGGGAAAGAATCAAATGCAATAGGGCATTTGAAAAATCAAGGACGAACTGTCACGTCCCCCAGAGAAATAGCTGACTGCCTTGCATCCTCAATAGCAGAAAAATCATCCACTGCACACTACACGCCAGAGTTCCAAAAAGTCAAAACCAGGGAGGAAAGACACCCCATTGATTTCAGGTCAGAGAACAATGAAGACTACAACAAACCGTTCTCACTTGAAGAACTGAGGGAATCGCTGGACAAGTCACATGACACAGCGCCTGGAGAAGACGAAATCCATTACCAGTTCCTCAAGCACCTTCCCGAACCCTCATTGGCAGTCCTGCTAGGGGTCTATAACTGTGTGTGGCAAACAGGCGCTTTCCCAAACAGCTGGAGGAAAGCCACAGTTATACCGATACCTAAACCGGGAAGAGACGGCTCTGACCCAGCTAACTATCGACCAATAGCACTAACAAGCTGCATCTGCAAAACCATGGAAAGAATGATTAACAGTAGGCTGGTCTGGTACCTGGAAAGGAATAAAGTGATCTCAAACTACCAGTGCGGATTCCGGCAGGGGCGGACAACAACTGACCACCTGGTAAGGCTGGAAGCTTATATTAGAAATGCATTACTCAGAAGAGAACATCTAGTAGCTGTATTCTTCGATATAGAAAAGGCCTATGACACAACCTGGAAACATGGCATTCTACGTGACCTGGCGCTTATGGGGCTTAAGGGACACCTCCCCCGTTTTGTGGAGGAATTCCTGAAAGATCGAAAATTTCAGGTTCGAGTGGGCAACTCCGCTTCTGACACTCATGACCAGGAAATGGGTGTACCCCAGGGCAGCATTCTGTCAGTCACCCTGTTCAACATTAAAATAAATAGCATCATAAATGCGCTGTCCCCTGGCATAGAGTGCTCTTTGTATGTTGATGACTTTGTCATTCTTACTTATGGGAAAAACATGAACACCTTAGAAAGGAAATTACAGTTATGTTTAAACAAAATTCAGGGTTGGGCAAACTATAATGGTTTCAAATTCTCAGACTCCAAAACAGTTAGTATGCATTTTTGTAATCTAAGGGGACTCCACCCAGACCCTGAACTATTTATACACAAAAAGAAGATCCCTGTCGTGAAAACTACAAAATTTTTAGGCCTCACCTTAGATTCCAAATTTAATTTTCTCCCCCACATTAAGGAACTTAAGAAGAAATGCCAAAAGTCATTAAACATACTAAGAGTACTCAGCCATACGGACTGGGGAGCTGACAGAGATACCTTGCTGCTGCTCTATCGGAGTCTAATTCGATCCAAGCTAGACTACGGATCCATAATATATGGAGCAGCAAGGAAGTCGTACCTAAAAATACTGGAACCAATACAAAATGCTGCCCTGCGTCTCTGTCTCGGCGCGTTTCGTACATCACCTATCCCAAGTCTCCATGTGGAGGCTGGAGAACTCCCCATGGATATAAGAATGAAAAAGCTTGCAATGCAGTATATAGTCAAGCTAAAATCCAACCCCACGAACCCTGCTTTTGACTCCATATTTAACCCCACAGAGGTAGAATTATACAATCGAAGGCCTAACGTCATACAGCCGCTGGGCCTTCGAATGAGAGAACCCATCCAAAATTTAACCCCACCCATTGACCAAATCTCTAAAATAGAAACCCCTCAGAATCCTCCTTGGCTAATGAATAAACCCAAATTAAATTTATCCCTCCTTAATTTCAAAAAAGAAAATACAGACCCAAGCATACTACAAGTCCACTTTAGGGAACTGCAGGAGAGCTACGGAGATTGTGGCACCATCTACACAGACGGATCCAAAATGGAGGGAAAGGTCGCGTGTGCCTGCTCCTTTCGGAACAAAACAATCTCCCGTAGACTCCCCGATGGCTGCTCCATCTTTACGGCCGAATTGCACGCAATATTGCTTGCACTTATGGCCGTAAAAGCATCAGAAAGGAGGAAATTTATAATCTGCTCCGACTCCAAATCTGCATTGCAAGCTTTGGGGCGGATGAAGACTGACATCCCATTGGTACATAAGAGCCTGAAGCTGTTGGACCTAATAACAGCCGACCGTAGGGATGTCACCTTCATCTGGGTCCCCTCCCATGTTGGCATTGAGGGAAACGAAGCCGCAGACAGAGAAGCAAAGAGAGCCCTAAATCATGCGGTGTCAGGAACCCAAATCCCCTACTCGGACCTGAGACAAAGTATTGCCTCTGCCACCTATCGAGAGTGGCAGAACCGATGGGAGGCTGAGACTCACAGTAAACTCAGGCAGATTGTGGCGGATGTCAGGTGGCGGCCCACATCTAAGGGTCTGACAAGGCGTGGTAGCACAACCATGTCCAGACTTAGGATTGGCCACACCTACATCACGCACTCTTTTGTACTGAAGAGAGAGGAGCCCCCACTTTGCGAGTACTGTGACTCTCGCCTCACCGTGGAACATATCCTCGTTGATTGCCCCAGATACCAGGATGTCAGGGCGAAACATTTTAGAGCCACTAATCTAAAAACACTATTTAATAATGTCGACCCTGGGAAGGTACTGGGCTTTATTCGGGAAGTGGGGCTATCTACGAAGATGTGATTTCTGAATTTGTGAACATACACTATCTACATTAGATTTTTACCAAATATTTAAATTTTTACTACCTTTACTATTTTAACTGTGAATAGACCTTAATTTTAATTATATTACTGTATAGAATCTGGCCCTTGCTGTTTAGAGAGAGAGTAGTCCTTAAGGGACTGCAGGCACGACATGGCCTAAATTGTGCCGATGTGCCTCAAATCAACAAATCAAATCAAATCAAACAAAAAGTTATATACAAAGTTCTGTACAGTCTACTACTTGTAAATGGTATTGAGGTTATAGTTACATTTTAAAGGAACATATACATTAGTTGACTATTTCAGAAGGGCCTAAAGAAGAGATTATTCCTGAATGTTGTCTACTAAATGGCATGGCTACTAGAGAAAGTATATTCCTTCATCTAACTCTTGTTACAAACAGAAGACATTGATTTCTTTCAGAGGTTGGCAATGGCTGGTGCAGGAGGTGCAGCTGGTCAAGGACTAACAGAGTCTACCGGTATGGTGATTGATGAAGTGGTGGACTAAATGTTTTGTGATGAAGTCAAGTGACTTTGTGATGAAAGAAAGAACAAAATGAAAGCCATGCAACTCTTTAAAATAACATCATGTGTACAGGAAGAGGGACAAGGACTGGTGGTATCCACTGGCCACATAAAGTCTTCTTTCGCTAACTTTTTTTTTTCAGTATTATTGATTCCTCAGAAGTTGATCAACCAGCAAAAAAAAACAACATCACTTAAATGCTTATTTTGTTTTATCCTCTTTAACATCAAAGAAGTTATCTGCTCTTGGGTGTATTTTGTTCTTATGTTTATCTGAAGGTGTGAAACTGTGTGGACCATGTTAGTTGTATTATATATCATTAAATCATTGTTATTTTCTCACCAACCATGTGGGTTACATCTCATTTTTTAAAGACTCTTTGTTGTGTATTTCTGTCATTAGTCTGTGATGTTTCGTTTAAGAATCCATTAGGAGGTTTTAGATACTAAGTTAAAGTAATTCGCAGCATTCTGAAAAATAGCATTACTGAGTTGATCACTTATAATAGTTTGTTGAAAAGTTGTGAAGTATAATATTGATCAAACAAACTATACTTACTAATTACATCAATACTTTCTGATTAGGCTCCAACAAGTACTAAGTCAAGATGTAGTAGTCAGCTGTTTTTATAGCCTTTAGTTTGAATTCAGTTGGAATACAATATAATTGAAAAGAATCTGTTCTAAATGTCACTAGCATTTAAAGTTTCTAATGACTTGCAAAGCAAGCTAGCTATTTTCTAAGTAACTAGACACAGACACAAGGTTTATATACAATAATATACAATTTTATTAGAATAAACAGTGCAGTATTTTCATAAACAATAGTACAGCTGACTTTTTAGTCACACTAAATAACAATGTACAATTCAACAAATCAATTTTACCACAGATTTATGCTACTGTAGGTCAATATTTTATTTTTCGAAGTACAATTTTCATTTTTTTGTTTGTTAGCAACTATACAGTTACACCAGGAGATGCTGAAAGTTACAAGCCCAGCCAAGCTTAAAAAATTCATTCAATTTAAACAATTTGTTTTAGTTGCTGGGGCCTAAAAATATACCCTGAAGATAGTTAACATTCTTATCTTTTCTTTTGAAGGAACAGCTGTAAATGATAAGAAACCAAGTTTCTTGAATCAACACAAAGACATTATATTATGTAGACAAACCATGAAGAATAGTTATTGCCCATAAATTGACCAAGACCTGCTTCTATGAGTAATGGGAACATAACTTGAAGAGCTGAAACCAAAAGTTTTTACACAATTGCAGCTGCACAAGATTTATATAGGATTTATTAGAACAGGGCAACTTGATCAAAGCTTTCTTATTGCAAACAATGCCTGTTTAGTCAGCTGTAAATAATGACACCTAGTCAACTGTTTCATTTAACATGCGCATACACACACAAAGGGTACATTAAATAAATACAATTTTACATGACTAATTGAAATAGTAGAATGTCAAAAAAGAACAAGACACATATTTATACACATTTACATTATACATACACTACTGAAATTTCAGACCTCTTACAAATCAGATCCTGTCTGGATAAACAAAATAAACCATGAACTGGGGATTGCATGTTCAAAATTGAGAAGAGAACTCATCAGAATTATTGTTTCTTTCCTTTCAGATGTCTTGATGTTTTTATTCTTTATTGTATTCAAAAACAACACCATCCAAGTAATTTAAAAGTAAAGCAACATTTTTATCATTTATTGGTAGAAAGCTGTCTAATTAAAAAAAAAAAAAAAGGCATTTTTTAACATTTCTGAATATTGTATCAGATTTACTTAACAGAGATGTCTTTATAAACTAAAATTTTCATAAAGGATTAACTTTCCCTTCATTTTAGTTTGAAGTCATGTAGGTTACTTTGTAACATCCCCAACATCATTCAACCTTCACAGACAAAAAGCATGAAACACATTAATATAGGCTCATAAGCAAAACAAATGAGACAATAAACCATTCAAAGTCATTGTTATGTCAAGTAATTTGTTCTCGAATCATTATGTCAAATAATGTTCTCCAATCATCATTATGTCAAGTAATCTGTTCTCCAATCATCATTATGTCAAGTAATCTGTTCTCCAATCATCATTATGTCAAGTAATCTGTTCTCCAATCATTGTTATGTCAGCTATATAATCAAAAGTAATTCAGAAATGTAACCAATCCATTACAAGATCCCAATTGTTTACTTAATGCTATGGATCAGCATGAAACAGTTTCTACTTCATATTGACAAAAGTTATGGAAGCCAATTTTATGCTCTTTGACAAGGCAAGACAATTTATTTTGATTAATGGCCTGATTACTACCAGTACTCAAGACAAAACCTGTTTGTGCTAAACTGATTTCTTAAGTAATGCAGCCACATGCTGTCCACATTGAAACCAAAAAGTACACTACACCACATGGGATAATTGGATGTTTCAAAGTATTGACAGTGTGTCAAACACCAAACTTGGATACAGCTGATCAGTGACTATTATTATTATTACTTTTAAGTGAGCATTTTCTTTTTAAATATCCCTTTTGATGGATATTTATTAGGTTTCCTAGTGTATTTTTTGTTTACTTATTTCAATCTGGGATTTAATGAGAGAACTTGTGAACCTTTTGAGATATCCATCTCCTGTATAAGCTGTTATGTCATTCATCCTTGTGGTTACAATCACGCACATGCATACATTGACATTACTTAACATAAATTAAAACAGTCTTTCATAAACATGAAATTCACATAAATTAACTTCCAGTCTATAGAACAATGTGTTTAATATAACCAACAGTAGGCTTTGGTTTTCACCGTGCCCTTCAATAACATCTACTATAGAATATATGCTTCCAGGCTAGATAAACTGTGCTAGCACACCCTGATAGGTCTGTCTATAATAAGGATAATTAGCAGTGGATAGATCAGATAGAGTGAAAATAATGAACATAACAAGATCAGCTTACATCAATATGTTCTCACAGATCTTAGTAAGTGTAGCACAAAACTCAAACATACAATAATAGATTAAAGTATTTCTCAATCAGATATGAATTCTACAATTAAAAAGACTTCTCTTGAGAAAAATAAAATTATGTAGTTTGTTTTACAAAACAGCATAAAAATCATCTTGGTGGTTTGTGAGATTTTCAATGAATGGTCTTCATAAAATTCTAAAATGTGTAGAGCAAAAAGATATATCCAAATCAATTTGTCATTCAGAGAATATTTATGCAAGTGTATTTAGAACTAAAGGTTTTGTCATTAATATTAACACAAAACAAATGGCAACGGGAGGGAAAAAAAATAGACAAGAGACCATGAATGTATAGAAATATTGTGGCGTTCAGACTGTGAATCTATCAAAAGGAACGTTTGTATAAAATTTCAGGCAAATCCCTTAGGTAGTTTTAGAGATCTCTTGATATATTAGTGAATTAATCAATCAGTGGTATTTTTGCATTTAAATATCAAGTTTTTTACAAAATATTGTTTTCTTCTAACCAATTCTCTAAAAATATTTGTAGAAATCATTTGTGAGAGTGAAATAGTTGGCCTAAAAACAAAAGCTATTGTACGTTAATGAGCTGTGATGAGAGAATGTAGAAAATACAGGTATTAGGATACTGAACTAAAATTTAAAGAGTAAAACCTATGTGTCTGTAAGTAGGTTAAAAAAAAGGAGTTTAGCACCAGTAGTTTTGAAAAATTAACACTTGAATACAGAAGTAGACTTCAAATTTGATTGTGGTTTCTAGGTAACAATTCTAACAGAAAACAAAAATGCTAACTCAGAAAAAATGTTGCTTTTTGGTTTAAATTCTGTAGAGAAAGTTTTAGTTGCTGGTGTATAATTTGTACAAAACTAATGAGGTAGAGAGGCCCATTCAGAAATACTAAACTACTAACTTTGATCATTAGTGTCAATAAGAAACAAAAAGTTAGCTACAAAAGAAAGATGGAAATATAAAGAACTTAGAAATGGAAGGCTTTCATCACAAAATAAACTTAAGCCATATATATATGCTCTATCCCTATAAATCAAGTTTTCCACTAATTACTGCAAAAACCCATCTATTGTGGTAGAGGTTTATATTTTAACATGAAATCTTAACCTAAATTATCAGTTCAACACAGAAGTATTTAGTGCTGAAATTGTTCACTTCTATCTTATTTTATAATTGCAGCATCAAGGTGAAAAAACAATACAATAACAATTTTATGATTTTGTTTAAACAGACCTATATATTACAGATGTTTCCAACTTACCATAAACAGTGGTTAAAGAAGAAAAAAAGAAAAAACAAGTGTCACCGGCTCTAAGTGTGTGTTGAAGGTTTCAGAACATTTCTTGTGTGCTGTGAGCAGCAGAGGAAGTACTTAGGTAACTTGGGTTGCCATAACTGTTCCGGCTGCCTTGATAAGAGAACTGGTCAAAGTAAGGAAGCTGACCATCCTCGGCAATGGGGTCCAGCCTGCTGCACATCATGTGAGAGCCAGGTGTGAAGTGGACAGACTCCTGGGCAAACTCTTCAGGGATGTACTTGGTGTCCCATTCATTCTCCACTTCAGGCTTCCAGGGTGGTGGGATCTAAATCAACAAGGACACATGGAACTCAAGAGCCAAAGATTTGAACATGAACACTCCTACAGCAAATGAAGGTCTAAGCATGTCAATAGAAATCAAACATTCCTAGCTACAGTTCCCTTATACAGCTACATACAGAGGATTAAAACTATCACAACTAGAGAAGATCATACTAATACTAATGGTCTTGATGCCTAAACACAGCCCACCATTTTTTTCTAAATATATATGAAGCAAATTTTACTTTTTAGGTAGAGTTCAATGTAAGGCAAAATATACAGACCTATATTTTGTTAGGGACAAGAAGAACCCCAAGATTAGAGCCTATTGATGGACTGGTAGAATACTATGATTTAATGTACACTGCACATTGTTGGCTTCTTCTTTTTTTTTGTTCTCCAAAGCTAAGTCACACATATCTTTAAAGCTGGTTGGACAGAAACTTCACCTCCCCCCCCCCCCCCCCCCAGACAAAAATATACCCAAACAATTTAAACCCAGATTTTTAATAAGAAAAAAAAAGTTCTAACTTGTAACCACCTTATGTACTGTTTTTGTCTTTAGGCTAATGTTATGTTGAAGTGTTAATTTTGGCCTGGCCTTTCACGCCTGATTAAAAAAAATAAATTTTTATTCCTATTTATGACATTTGGGCTAACACAACTTTCTGTTGTAACACCACCAGGTCTACATTGTATTCAAATGTGTGTTGGTTAGATACATTCCTTCACAGTAAGTAGGGCCTATATCTAAGTAAAACAAGTCTATGCCTTTTGTGTCATATTCTTTAGTCTTGTGGATGTCAAAGGATACATAAATTCCTCTCCCCTTCCCTGCCTGGAGGTCCTAATTTTTCATTGGCCTCAATAAGATCATGAAATATGCAAATAACATTGCTTAAACAATCTTTACACAATTTTAAGCAAATATGCTTTAGACCTTAACAGAGGCTTTAAAGTATGTTAGAGTGCCCAGCTGGCATGCTGTGAGGCCTTGTCATTTTTAGGCTATTAATCCAGGTGAAAGAAAAATGAAATGCTGACAGCATGAAGCAAACATGGAACATTCAAAACACTAAGTGCTAGATAACAGATTTTCCATTTGACTGGCTAAGTAGAATAAGTTTCTGTAATTTCTTGTTAGATAAAATAACTTGTTTTACTGGCTAATTAATATATAATAAGTTCATTCATTAAAACTTCATTTTCAATATTGTTTTCTTTTAATTAACTTAATTATTAAGTTACACATTAAATATTTTTTAATCATTTAAGATCCATGTTTTAAAAACATATTCTGCTTCTGTCAATGATAAATACATTTAAACCCTGGCATATGTTTAGCTAAAACTGTTGATATGATATTTTGCACAATTTAGGCCATGTTGTGCCCAGTTAAAACTGTCCCATTTTTAGGGGACAAGACATAGATGTAGCCATCAAGCACAACAGTTATCATAAGCTTAGAGACTGAAAAACATTCTCTTCACCTGATTCACTTAAGTCAACAAGCACTGAAAGAAATTTATTAAAGTATATTGTATATTGGTGGCTGATTGGTAAAGTGCTTGGCTTCTAAACTGAAGGGTCTTGGATCCAAGTTTCTGTGAAGACTGGGATTTTGAATTTCGGGATTTTACAATGCCCAGAGTCCACACAACTCTAATGGGTACGTGACATTAGTCAACGGTTGGTCATTGTGCTGATCACATCTGTTGTCCATAGAAACAGATGACCTTTAAATCATCTGATCACATCTGTTGTCCATAGAAACAGATGACCTTGACATCATCTGATCACATCTGTTATCCATAGAAACAGATGACTTTTAAATCATCTGCCATATAGAGTGCAAGATCTGAAAGGGTTAGTTTCAGCTTTTGCAACACTATTAAAAGAAATTACTCAGGTATACTATACTTTAAGTCATGTTTTAATCTTTCTCTCTCTGTAAGCTAACAATTTTATTAACATGTTTTTTTTAGATGAGTTAACAAAATGAAAAACATTTTTTGTGTATCAACTCATTAATCTTAAATACACCATGAAAAAAAAAAAAAGAACTTGTATAGAAAAGAGCCAGGAAGACGAAGTTTGAATCATTAAACTTTAATATGAACAGCTTCAAACTACACCAACATATGTACATTACAAGCACAACAGTCATGAATTATTTCATGGTGATCAAATAGTCCAAGCAACTGGGTGGACAAGATGTTGAGAATAGAAGTGGTGATGACCAAACAAATCAGACAAATCTGAGCTATGGAACATGCAAAGGAGGGAAGTAGGTGTGTGTGTAGAGAGAGAGAGAGAGTCTAGAACTGAAGGGAAATAGGACAGAAAACTACAAGGTGATGAAGACATCAATGTCATGGCATGAAATTCATGTTACAATAAGGGGAAAATAAAAAGAAAAAAAAAATATAAATGAGCCATATAGTAGTTCAAAGGTCAACAAACCCAAAAAAGTAAAACAATGTAAAGCTATAATGAGCAAGATACAAAATGTATGGTAACTAATAATACAAGAAACAATTGGACAATGAGAACACAACAATGTTACAATACAGTCAGAGAAACAAAACCAGCCAGATTTCTAACGTCTGTCAAGAGACAATTAAAAATATTTGCCATACAGACAAGTATTTCAGAATGAGCTTTAAAACTGAATTCCAGATAAGTGATAGACACATTAAGTGTACCAAAGAAGAATAGAAGCCAACAAACCTATAGTAATTGTAGACTTGTCACTAGCACCAGCTAGTCATGTACAAAGTAATCTAGAATCACCAGCTGTTCATTTACACAGTACTGTTAATCTAGAATCACCAGCTGTTCATTTACACAGTACTGGTAATCTAGAACCACAAGCTATTCATGTACCATACAAAGTAATCTAGAATCATGTACAAAGCAATCTAGAATCATGTACAAAGCAATCTAGAATCATGTACAAAGCAATCTAGCATCACCAGCTATTTATGTACATAGTAATTTAGAATCCCCAGCAATTCATATATAAAATAATCTAGAACACCAGCTATTCATGAACAAAGTCATCTAGAACACTAGCTATTCATGAACAAAGTCATCTAGAACACCAGCTATGTATGAACAAAGCCATCTAGAACACCAGCTATTCATGAACAAAGTCATCTAGAACACCAGCTATGTATGAACAAAGCCATCTAGAACACCAGCTATTCATGAACAAAGTCATCTAGAACACCAGCTATGTATGAACAAAGCCATCTAGAACACCAGCTATTCATGAACTAGAATTGATGTCCTAAAGAATATAAACAAGATGCTATTTGGAGAACTAGTTAATAATGTTAAAAACTAGCAAGCAAAGAAAAGAATCACCCAGTGCTTCATTACTACATCTACACTGCTGAACTGTACAAAGCTTTATCTACAAAATGCTACCAGTCAGTATGCCACAAAACTTGAATGATTCTCATAGGAAGAGGGCAAAGAATAACTAAATTAAAAAGATATGAACCAATGGTATAATACAAGAGCCAAAAAAAGGGATCCTATGTGAAACCTGTAATATCTAGTCTGTATTAAAGATGAGTTGTATAGATGAGTTTTGATATATCTTTTTATTCTAAATGATGAACATATTAAGTACTGGTACAGCAGACTATAAGCAGACTATAGAGTATGCACTGGAGAAATTATTTCCAGGCATTCAATTTGGTATTATCTACTGATTACATTCAAAGGTTAGGTGTGCAAATTTGTAAATGATTAATTTGTTTTTTATTTTAATAACTAGGGTTTAGAATTATGATGCCATTGTAAATTGTTAGTTTAGTTAGTAAATATTCCTAACCACCCAAAATAATATGTATTCAAGCTTGCATAACAACAAGTCACTATAACATTTTTATCCAAATTTCTCTCAGTTTTTGCTGTGTCTATGGAGTCATTCAATTCATTATTGTTTAATTAATATGTGAAGTGGGAAGAACATCCACTACAGAGACAATTCACAAGCAACTCAGTTTAAGACTGATGAGACAACACAAAGATGTTAGTATAGATACATGGAGAGATATATATGGCACACATGCAGATCATTTTAGCATGAAGATTCCCATGACCAATGTACACAGCCAAATACCATGACAACCTAGACCAGCATAGCTGCTTATACCTAAATTATACACTACATGATGAAAGTCTAGAGATGGTCTAGAATTTAGAGATGGAAGTGAACATTTAACTTCCATTTTAGCTTAGACTTAAGCCCTGAACACTTCAAAAACTTTGTAGAAGCAGCTAAGCTGGTCTAGACTGAGCAAGCATGATAAATATATGACCACACATACAAACTCTATAATTAGTATTTCAGTAATCAATCTTTGAATGTCATTAGAACCAAAACAACAGTCAAAGGAGTAAGGCAAATGGTGAAAACACAAAAATTCAGACACAGCCAAACCTAATGAATACAAAACATCAAAATAAAAAAATGCAATATAAACAACAAGAGTTTCAAACACAAACATTAAAAAAACAAACAGCCAAATCAGATGACTACAGGGGAAACAAAAGAACAATGCAATATAAACAACAAGGGTTTCAAACACAAAAAGTAAAAAAAACAGCCAAATCAGATGACTACAGGGGAAACAAAAGAACAATGCAAAATAAACAACAAGGGTTTAAAACACAAAAAGTCAGACATATCGGTAGCGAAATCTAATGACTACAGGGGAAACAACATAACAAAACAATTGTAATATAAACAACAAGAGTTTAAAAGTGTCACCCTTGATTATTCCTTCGCTCTAGATAAAAGCAAAGATAAAATCCTCCAAAGTTGACCAAAGTAGCATACAATCACTATTCCATCTAAACCAGTGTATATAACAGTAATAACTTGACCAAAGTAGCATACAATCACTATTCCATCTAAACCAGTGTTATAACTTGACCAGAGTAGCATACAATCACTATTCCATCTAAACCAGTGTTATAACTTGACAAGAGTAGCATACAATCACTATTCCATCTAAACCAGTGTTATAACTTGACCAGAGTAGCATACAATCACTATTCCATCTAAACCAGTGTTATAACTTGACCAGAGTAGCATACAATCACTATTCCATCTAAACTAGTGTTATAACTTGACCAGAGTAGCATACAATCACTATTCCATCTAAACCAGTGTTATAACTGAAGCAGTGGATGCTCTTGAACCATGAAGCAACTCACTCAGCCTTGAGCTGCATCAAACACTTGAACTCATTAATATCAAACTGGTGTTTATTTTGGCATGGGATAACATTAGTTTCAAAGAGTCAAGCATTGCCCAATTACTGAAAAGAATGCTGTTTTATCATTGTAGAGATTTATAAAAAGCTAGCTACCGTACTATTTAAGAAAAGTAATGATTTTTTTTTTTAAGCATTGCAAAAAAAAGGTCAATTGTACACATTAAAAAAAATACTTGCACTAACCGTAACATTTATAAAAAATGCATAAATGGTTTAAAAGAATTTAAGAAAGAATGCTTTTCTGAGAAATAGTTTCAAAACATGACATTGATAGGACTATGCAAAAGTTCAAACAAAACATCTAGAGAACAGCCTGTAACAAGTGACTTCAAAAGTTCAAACAAAACATCTAGAGAACAGCTTGTAACAAGTGACTTCAAAAGTTCAAACAAAACATCTAGAGAACAGCCTGTAACAAGTGACTTCAAAAGTTCAAACAAAACATCTAAAGAACAGCCTGTAACAAGTGACTTCAAAAGTTCAAACAAAACATCTTGAGAACAGCCTGTAACAAGTGACTTCAAAAGTTCAAACAAAACATCTTGAGAACAGCCTGTAACAAGTGACTTTGATTAATAAGAAATAAGTTCAGAATATTCATTGCACAATTTGTTAAAATCATTTGTAAAGACCTGAAGAAATGATGAGAATTCACACAGAGTTTGTCAACAGTGGCAGTACTGCTGTGATCTTGACTTGATAAATTTGTACCCAAAAAAAAAAAAAAAGCAACATGGGAACACTTTAGTTGACTCACATGTAGAATAACATGCACAAATAACAATATCATCTGACTTCATCTAATTCAAGAAATCTTTAGGCAGTGGTCCTTACAGAACTTGATTCTACCAATCTCCAGTTATAGATTTAAAGGTTCTCATGGGACTTAATACACTTTCTGAGTCCTAAAAGGTTAGAAGCAATTTCATAAGCAATAGCATGGTAGTTTATTGATTCAACTAAGATCAACACAACACAAAAACTAACAATGACATACAAGTCTGTAAGCACCATCAACAATCTACATGCAAGCAAAAGGCTGTTGAGGAGAGAGAGCATAACTGCATGTATTTATGTGGCAACCATGATGAGAGGTTGTTCTAAACTGATCACACATTTATGTGGCTACCATGGAGATAGTCTAAACTTAATTCTTGTTCAACTGAGAGACAAAATAACTGCTTGACAGTGATTACACAGAGAGCTAGTTAATCCATAATGTGACTTAGTGCATGAAGGCTACATGCCAAATTTGTAATTGTGTAAATAAAAGGAGGAGGGTGGGGTAGTTTAAGAAGTGTCTTTGCATATACACTGACAATGAAATAATAAGAGGTAGTTTTAAAAGTTTAAATGATCAAGCCTTCAAATATCTAAATCTTAGTCCTAATGGACCTATTGTGTATAATTGCAGACATTAGTTTGTTCTGTTGAGTGTGTATCACTGCAGATATGAATCATTAAAACAGATCAATAATAAATCTGAGCACCAATATTTTTTTTTAAAAGGGGGATTTGCTTTTGTAATTAAACAATTAAGGACAGAGCACTATTGAAAAGTAATGAAAAATAGCACAAAGGCAAAGTGCAAGACATTTAGAAAGAATGACAAAGAAAAGAGGTAGAAGTGTAACTGTGTTAACCCAGTGAGAGATTGGCTCAAGTTCTGAGAGTGAGAAAAAATGTCCATATCATAAGTTGTAGTGTATGGTCAAGAGTTTTTATGACAAGCAACTGCTACAGATTCCAAGTGGTCTCAAAGCTCATTCTGTTGCTAGCAAGGCTGCCTCGGCTACCGTGGTAAGAAAACTGCTCAAAGTAGGGCAAAGGCTCCATATCCTCAGCAATGGGCACCAGTGCTTGATGCTGGGCAATGCCCACAGGCGGAGTCACATTCACAGCCTCACCAGTGAACACTTCATCAAAGTAGCGGGTGTCAGTTTCTGATGTCACTTGGGGCTTGAATGGTGGGGTAATCTGGTATGGGGTGGTTTTGGAGTATGCAATCAGAAAGTGTTTCCAAACAAATGATAACAAAACTAGAACACAGAAAAACATACAAATGATGATAATATACTTTTTGTTATTGTCTTGAACCAGCTGAGGCAAGTGTTAACAAGCTAGCACACATTTTGTTCATTGTTTATTTAGTGAGTTTAAATCTTTATAAGCAGCATTTTTACACACTGTTTTCTTGATGGAACTTTTTTATATTGTCAAGAAGATAGCCCAACAAAAAATCAAAAATCTTTTTTTTTGTTTCAATAAAAAAACAACACTACTTTTTTAATCTATTCAAGTTCTCAGCTCAGCTCATAAAAGAAGTGACACATGAGTTAACATGATGCAATATAAGTACAACTTGAACCCTAAACACAGTGTTGACATTGATGTCACCCAACATTTCAACTAAGTTGACACTGCAAAGAGAGAAGATCTCAACCTGTATGAATCCTGATAGACATTAGAGCGCCAGAACACAAAGCTCATTTCAAAACCATTAGACTGACATAATTGTCTCATTCATTAAATGGGATTATTGAAATTATGCATTTCTGATGTCACATAGAATGTATTTAGGGTTCAAATCATGAAAACCAAAACACCTGATGGATATGATACAAAAAAAAAATATTTTTTTTTTATGATGTGAATGTAAAGACCAAATATAGAAAACAGTTTGCAAAAGAAAGTTCTGGTTTAAGCACAGAGCTTTTCAAATGGAAATGCATTGAAGGCTAGGAGGCTTAGAATGAAGACCAAATCTTTCAGAATCATTGCAAAAGCTTCACCTGGTATTTTAAAAGCAAGTTGAAAGCAAAGGAACAAACTAAGGCCATAAAACAAAACAAACTTTAGCAATATGATAACTTTGAAAATCACCTAACTAAAGAATCTATAGTATTTTGTCCTTCAATAAACAAGATAGTAAACCTAATATGCAACTTTTCTTTACTTTTTAATGATCAACTCACTATTTTATCTTTAATCAGACTAGAGTGACTACAATATTTACCAAAGAACAAAGCAAGAAATAAAAAAGTAAAAAACAAGTAGTGTCAAAAAGCAAATTAAACAGCTTGTCCCAACCCCATTTAAATACAGAGTTTCAACCTCTTCACAAATCTAACTAAGGCATGTGTATTTGTGAGTGAATAAAGTGTGTACACAATGAGTCTTATCAAAAAATTTTACTTTCAGCTTTCTAAGATTTGTTGTTTGTACCTAAAAATACTTCATTATTAGAGAACTTCCTTTATTAGACAACATCTTTTATTTATTAGACATCTTTTATTTAGTAGACAACTTCTTTTATTTAGTAGACAACATCTTTTATTTAGTAGACAACTTCTTTTATTTAGTAGACAACTTTTATTTAGTAGACAACATCTTTTATTTAGTAGACAACTTCATTTATTTAGTAGACAACTTCTTTTATTTAGTAGACAACTTTTTTTATTTAGTAGACAACATCTTTTAATTAGTAGACAATTTCTTTTATTTAGTAGACAACTTCTTTTATTTAGTAGACAACTTCTTTTATTTAGTAGACAACTTCTTTTATTTAGTAGACAACATCTTTTATTTAGTAGACAACATCTTTTATTTAGTAGACAACTTCATTTATTTAGTAGACAACTTTTTTTATTTAGTAGACAACATCTTTTATTTAGTAGACAACTTCTTTTATTTAGTAGACAACTTTTTTTATTTAGTAGACAACTTCTTTTAATTAGTAGACAACTTCTTTTATTTAGTAGACAACATCTTTTATTTAGTAGACAACTTCATTTATTTAGTAGACAACTGTTATTTAGTAGACAACTTCTTTTATTTAGTAGACAACTTTTATTTAGTAGACAACTTTTATTTAGTAGACAACTTCTTTTATTTAGTAGACAACTTCTTTTATTAAGTAGACAACTTCTTTTATTTAGTAGACAACTTTTTTTATTTAGTAGACAACTTCTTTTATTTAGTAGACAACTTCATTTATTTAGTAGACAACTGTTATTTAGTAGACAACTTCTTTTATTTAGTAGACAACTTTTATTTAGTAGACAACTTTTATTTAGTAGACAACTTCTTTTATTTAGTAGACAACTTCTTTTATTAAGTAGACAACTTCTTTTATTTAGTAGACAACTTAATTATTTAGTAGACAACTTCATTTATTTATTAGACCACTTCCTTTATTTATAGAACATCTTTTTTATTAACTTAAATTATAAGACTTTTTTCAATATTTAATATTAAAATAATTTTTTTAAAAAGACATAATTGTAACTAGATTAAAGTAATAATTATATTAATGATATAATTTAATATGAACATAAAAATGTGTACAGTACTAAAAGCATTAAAAACATGTCTTCATGATTGAAAAAGTTGTCAGTGAGTTTATTTAATTTAAATACACAAAAAAAAAACAGTTTTAAAAAGTATTATACAAATATTTTGTTACTTGTATAAACAAATAAAAACAGGATTGAATAGACTTGGATATGTGTAATTACAATGAAACTGAACATTATGTCAACTGGACATTATGTCTACTGAACATTATGTCAACTGGACATTATGTCTACTGAACATATTGCATGGCAAGAATTGTGAAGAGGAAACTCTGATGCACAGCTATCTCTACTAATTAGTCTACTATATAGTATATCTAATCGGTGACAGGTCATTTCATCCCCAGACACTTCAGCCTGGTCATTCATCTTTGGTCACTTCATCCCAGATTAAATATTTTTTTCTTAGTCATTGTGTAATTGTGCTGTTAATACTTTGCCTTTAAGCACTTATTTCATCTGATATATAAATATGTTTATTTAGAATACTTTTTGATATTTTGGACATGTTATTTTAGTGTTTATAATGTTCCCCTACTCTCTTCAGACTTGTTGAGAAATGACAGAATATATGTAAATATGTAGATATATTGTAATGCAGGCTTTGTAATTAATTATATTGTTTCTGTTTGTTATAGGGATGTCACTATTATCCTGCGCATATTGGGTGATGTAATGATCAAAGGTCAAGGTGTGGTAGAAGTAGGGAAAATCTTTTGAGAGAAGTACGATTAGTATAATTATGATCTTGCTGCTCTGCACTCATAACTAATCATAAATCGCCAAGTAGTAGTAGTGGAAATCTTTTTAGAGATGAGAACGACTAGAATACTTATGATCATGCCGCTGATAACTTGCCAACAAATTACAAATGATGGACAGCAATACGAATCAATGGATCATCTACTGTACCTACTATCAATAGCCTATCTTATTGATTTCAATTCAATTAACACACAAAAACAAATTTTACATTAGCTCTCTCTATATATAGATGTTAATTTTTAAAATTTTTAATGACATTATATTCTAATCTTATTTATTAATTTGTAATTCTTTTTGTCATCTAAATAAAAATAAAAAAATGAAATATTGTTAATTTCATACTTTTTTACAATAATTATTTGATGGATTAAAGTATGAAATAACCAGCGGATGAAATGACATGCGGGATGAAGTGACCAACTATGAAATGACCGGGAACCCTTGCCAGGACATGATTAAGTCACAAAGGAAACAGACATGTTATCAGTCCTAAACAAACAAATGGATTAGACTGTGTTCATCCTTAGGATGAGACCAGCCAAAAAACACACGTTTTATAAGTATTACTGCACTGTTGAGCCAATGAATAGGTTTATCCTCTGTGAGGAACTAAATAAAACCAAACAACCCACCATAAACTTTGTTATGTAAATGATTTCATTTGTGGGATACTCTAACTAAGCCTATAAACTAGCCTTTAGTCTGACCAGTACTTTGATTCTAATCTATCTCTTAAACAGGAATATCCAAAACTTTAAAAACAAAGGGTAAAAAGAATTAACACTCACAGTATCTCGAATTAAATATTATCCACCCTGATTTTTGCTATTCTCAAATCAGAATCCAATTTTGAATAAACCCAAATTGCAAGTTCAATTAAAGTTAATTCAAATTATTTTTTTAAATCATAATACAAACAATTATTATGTTACAAAACTTTTTTTTAAATGATCATTAAAAAAAAAAAGTTTTAAGAAAATGTATTTTTATTTGCTCACTATTATAATTTTTTATGGGCCCCTAACACTTACTAATAAAATCTATGAAATTCTGCTACTCAAAGTGAAATAGTATAGGAAATCAGGTTTTCTTTGGGAAATTTTCGTGTGAATCATTTCCTACATTACATATATATAAACTATTATTTTAATACACTGGTATTTCAAAACTTTTAATTTTCTAGTTATATTATAAATCCTCAAGTCTAATGGAAAACAAAACATACACAAAATGTATCACTAAATCAATCTAAAAAGTTTCCCCTAGTCCATTTCATTGTGCAGCAAACAAATGTTCCAATCAAATCTTAGAGAGATGAGTACAGAAGAAGAATGATGGAGAGAGACACATACCAGATTGCCTAGACAAAATAAAAAAAGGGGAGGGGGGAGAAGTTCTAGCAGGGAATCAACTCACAAGCATAAGCCTTAGGTCAAGCTAAATATCGACACAAGGAATATTGTAGTCACCTTACAAATACCGATGGTGAAAGATAAGAAGCTTATGATGATAAGAAAAAGGGGAAGAAAAACATAATCACCTTTTTGGCCACCAAGTCTTCCCAGTTGATTGAGGCAAAGAATGGATGACTTTTGATATCAGCAACATCTGCCTCACCACCTCCTAACCTGTTCAAACAAACAACATCTGTATTCAAAAGATTTCACTCATTGAAAAGGTAATAGTCAATTTGAATAATATTTACATTTTGATAATGTTAGAATAATCTTTGTTCTTCACTAATTTTCATCAAATTTTGTTTCATTCTTGCAATAATCTATAATGTTAATTAAAAAAAGGGATTCTCCAATCATTAGTAGAAAGAACATTTGATTATAGGAATAGTACACACAAAAGTGTTAAGAACAAATAAAAAAAATGTATAATTGTATAAAATTCAATCTTAATTTGTTTTTAAATCATTCAAATTTTAAAGAATGTTTAATCACTAAAACTACTTTTAATATCCACCAAAAAAATCAAGATGTTTTAAGTACAAATAACTAAGACAAAACAAGATATAACATCAAAATATTTTCAAACCTCTGTTTAGGTTTTTTTGCTAATAAACCACTGAGCAAACTTTTGGCTTCCTCTGAGAGATTTCTGGGAAATTTGACGTGTTGGAGCAGGATGAGTTCAAATAATACGTCATGGTCCTTGTTGTAAAAGGGCAGTCGTCCACACATCATTTCATACATCACCACACCAGTGCCCCACCAGTCAACAGCTCGACCATAGTCATTGTCTTCAAGAACCTACACCACAGTCATGCGCAGTAAACAAATCACTTTTACACATATTATGCAGTAACATGTGAATCAACAAAGTTTAATTTAAAACCTAGACAATCTTTGGACATGATGGCTATGTGGTAGTGCTCTTGGTTTCAACAGACGGATCTGGAGTTAGAATCTTGGTGAAGGCTGGGTTTTTGGATTTCAGGACTTCAAGACATGCCTGAGTCAACCCTACTCTAATGTTACCTGACATTAGGTGGGGAAAGTAAAAACAGTTGATCATTGTGCAGCCACATGAAACCCTTGTAAACCATTGGCCATGGAAGCTTTACATCATAATTTACCTTCTAGATTGAGAGGTCTGAAAGGGATACTTTACTTTACTATACAGCATACAGATCTCAGGACCACTACTTGTCCAAATTCACAAGTGTACTAAGTCGTCAGCCCATTAACCAGATTTTTTTTTTATTTCCCCACAGCCATCCCCATTAGAGAATTTAATATTGTCCTCAAAATTTGGGGCCTCTACCAAGACTTAAAATCCAGAACATATTTCATGAGCCATGTGCATTAGAATCTAAGGGTCTCATGCCAGCATGAATATGTATCAGGTTGAATGAATTTTTTTAGACAAACATATTTTGTACAATAGATAAAAGACAACTCAATTATTGAAACCCCAATAAAACTATGTATGAAATCAATATAATACAGTGTCAATGTAATCAAATATTCTAATCAATGCAATACAACAAAACAAACTAACACTAACCTCTGGAGCCAGATACTCAGGAGTGCCACAAAATGTGTTAGTGCTAGCCCCAAAGAACATTTCTTCTTTACACAAACCAAAATCTGCTATTTTAATGTGGCCATCTTTGTCCAGTAACAGATTCTCCAACTGTCAGTAGCACAGATAAAAAAGATAAAAAAAAGTCTGAATGTTTTTAGAAAATTTACAGTAAATACTTCATACTAAACTATTCTTATTCTCTGGATGATTTAACCTTGCTTCTTAGCTTTACCAACACTCGGTATGTTTACAGCAGTGTGGAACAGCTGAGAAGAACAGCACACTACTATTTAATGATAGCAAGAGTCTTCAGTTCAGCAGGAAAAGTTGGCTAGAAGAAGTACTTTGCTTCCTGTAAAAAACTTTAAGAGTTTAAGAAACTTTTACAAATTTTGGTAGCAGTTCAATCTTCAATGAATGTTGTGCTTTTTTATGTTCTACTTCAACTTAAGAAGATATTTATGAGGAAAAAAACAACTTCCACACACTTCTTACAGACAATTAGAGCTAAGGTAATGCAGCAAGCAGTACTGATTTGTATCTGATGCTTTTATTTAAGTAACATCACCAATGAACAAGTCTTTCCCAACAATAAGGGAATTCATATAGAGATAGAAGAGTTGGGGCAAACAGATGGCAGCAAATACACACACAAAAATGTGATCTTGTTCAATAAGTGCCTAAGAGAAATAGTTCAATGATTTTGCTCTAACAAAAAAGTCTATAGAACTGTCGTTAGTGTTCATAAAATGATGTGAAAGTCATAGCAGTGTTGGCTATTTTAAGGAGAGAAACAGTTTTTGAAATGAAAGAGATCTCAGTTTTTAATGTTCACTTAAAAATAAGTTAACAGAAATTTGGGTCTTAGGCCAGAATTAATAAACTGTAAGTTTGAATATCTATTGGTAATTAATAATTAAGTGTCAAGAAGTATTTATTGAAATCATTTGATCCTTTTTGTGTTGACACCACATAGTCATAAGTCAACATTAGCAATTAACCCAATCCATTTTGTGTTGACACCACAGGTAGTCATAAGTCAACATGAGCAATGAACCCAATCCATTTTGTTCAATTTGAATTGGATCCACCCTAGAATTGGCTACTAAAACAAAAAACAACAAAAGAGCCAACCTTCAAATCTCTATACACAATGTTGTTTTCATGCAAATATCCAAGTGCTGATACAATCTCAGCCCCATAAAATTTTGTACGCTCCTCTGAGAACACTCTTTCTCGAGACAGATGAAAGAAGAGCTCTCCCCCATTCACATACTCCATGACAAAACAAAGTCTGTCTGCCGTCTGGAATGAATATTTCAGTTGCTGAGGACACATAAATATAAGTGTTTTAGTTACAGAACATACATTTATTTTTTTAGTCTTACAATCGCAGGTTTAGAAAGCTTTTCACCGTATTCCCATTTCTTTTAAGGAGTAAAAGAAAAGAAAACAACAACCCTGAGATCCAACAAAAGACTGCTTCAAGGAGCTACTTACAGTGAGAAATGGATGATTGGTTGTTTGCAGAACTCTGTTCTCTGTGAGTGTATGAGCTACTTCATCCTGTACAAACATGTCAGACAAACAAATACATTCACCAGGAGAAAGTTTGATCTTTTTTGATCACTAAGTTTATTTATATAGACATAAGGTTTAAGAAGAAGAGCAGAAACTGTTGAGATTTAGACTAATTAACTATGTCTAGCCTGTAGAGCTTTAGATTAATTAACTATGTCTAGCCTGTTTCGCTTTAGACTAATTAACTATGTCTAGCCTGTTTTGCTTTAGACTAATTAACTATGTCTAGCCTGTTTCGCTTTAGACTAATTAACTATGTCTAGCCTGTTTTGCTTTAGACTAATTAACTATGTCTAGCCTGTTTAGCTTTAGACTAGTTAACTATGTCGAGATGAAAAAGCAAAGACTTTATTTGGACTGGATTATCAGAATATAGAGGTATTTGATAACACTGATTTGAAGATCTGGTAAAGAGAATCTTTAAAAAATGAATACATTTCTTTAAACTGCAAAGAGTAAGGATGGTCTTTAAAATGGTGCAAGATATTAAGCTATTGTTGTCGTTTTTTTAAACACATATTTTAAATAGTTTTACACATATCTAAAAATCAATAAAAATGGTTTGCAATTTCAATTACATTTGAAATTAGGTCATGGTCACTATGTGAATAACTCAAAAGGAAAAGAAAAAGTTTCAAGTTATGGTTCCTTTTCAATTATCTGCATTAAAACAACTCGGCACAAAAAAATAAATTTAGAAATTTTCATCGATTTTTGACATGATAGTACACTAAAAATCAATGTCAAAAAAAAAAAAATACAATGCAATTTTCACACATTGCTTGTTTTTCTTATTATCTAAGAAAAAAAAAAAAAGAGAACCTTACTTTGGCTATAATGACTGCCTTTTTCAATATCTTGATAGCATATAACTGATTGGTGGCTTTTTCTTTACACATTATCACTTTACCAAACGTTCCTTTACCCAACACTTTTAGAAAGTCAAAGTCATCCAAAGACTAAATTACAAAAGATTAAGAAAAAAACAACAGCAACATTAAACAAAATACAAAAAAAAATATTTTTTTTAAACAAATCTTACATTAAGTGTAATTCTATCAATTAGTTTGGGTCAGTCATGTAATTAAATTTGTCATAGATCTATATTTATAATAATAAATCTGTGCGATTAGAAATATTTTTACCAATTGTTTCTGTAAAGCGCAGTTTCATGCTTTTTAGCTTTCTCAATACGCTATGATCCTATCCCTTGTCTGGACCATTTGGAAAGGGGTGGGGGAGAATGAACGGGGTATCTGGGTGATTGCTTTTTAAATGTATTTATTAAAAAAAAAGCAAATGACCTGAATTCGAAATTATGTTCTAAAGCCTTCTCAGGCTTTGTGTTTGTGTTCACTAAGCCTCAGACAATGACCAATATAAGGGAATAATTCAGCTTATACCACCCCTTCAGTCAAGTATAATTTCTTTCCGTTGTGGGAGATACCAAACAAAATAATTAATTACCAATAGTTAATTAACTAATTAGTCAATTTTTTTTATTGATTCTAGTGTTGTCAGCTAAAAGAAATAATTGTGCAAATTTCAGCTTGATCTGAGATTGGGTGTGGGAGAAATAACATGCACACATTTTTTCCCTGACAGACAAAGCGAGTTGAAATAAGCTTTGTAAATAATAACAAACATAAAACCATTCACTTAACTGCAACAAATATACTATATATCGTTGTAGATCTAAGGCTTTGGCTTTATTACTAACACTAAAAACAGATTACAGCTGACTATACCTGAATTAGACTAGATACAAAATTAAGTATCACATAGTTACTTATTAAATACTACAACTTTTTTTTGTTGCACTGATAAATCAGTAAAAACATTTTTTTTTTTTAATTATTGATAACAGCAACTATTATAGCAAGAAATAAGATGCCCATACAAATGTAAACAGATGCACTCAGACAAAACAAAATGTCTATTGTTTGGGTAATTAAATCCGATAATGAACTAAGCTAGCTCTAAACAGTGTGAAAACAAGACAAAAAGTTTGAGCCTAAAACAAATCTGTTTTTTTAAATGAATCCTGCCTAAAATAAATCTGTCTTTTTATTTAAATGAATCATGCCTAAAATAAATCTATTTTTTTATTTAAATGAATCCTGCCTAAAATAAATCTGTTTTTTTATTTAAATGAATCCTGCCTAAAATAAATCTGTTTTTTTATTTAAATGAATCCTGCCTAGAATATAAAGATCTGCTCACATACCACTTTCTTTTTATGTTCTACAATATTAGATGTCGGTGCTTCTTCTGTCACTTTCAGAGTATCTGACACAGACCCAATGGCTTGTATCCATTCATCCCTGAAATACCACAAAACAGATTTGAAATTCACATTGTTAAGTTACTCCTACTAGAAATAGTTAGCATCCCAGTGTGTATTCCTCACCTTTCACTAACACTTTCAACACAGAACATCCTCTCCACTTCAGTCGCCCACTGCCAACATTTTATGATGAATGTATGA